>NC_047085.1:458186084-458510084 GCF_902459505.1 Geotrypetes seraphini
CACCCCTCCCAAAACAAGCATTATGATCAGACAGAAAATCGACCCCACCACATTCTTGAGCGCAGTGGACCCAGCAATAGATTCCAGCAACCCTAGTGAATTCATAAACACCTGGCGGTCTCTCAGCGAATCGACCTTGAACAAACTAGCACCACTAAAATCAAAAAATAAAATATGTAGACAATCAGACAAATGGTTTGACACTGAACTCCTACAACTAAAAAGGAAATGTAGACAACTAGAAAGGACATGGAAAAAACAGAAACAAGATAACACTAAAACAGAATGGAAAATCCAAATCAAGCAATACAAAATCAAACTGAAGGAAAAACGAAAAGACTATTACTCCAACCTCATTGGCACCGACAAACCAGACACAAAAAAACTTTTCAACCTAGTAAGAAACCTCACCGACACTAAACCATGCCTAGCCACCCAGGGAAACCTAACACCTACAGCCTCTCAACTAGCAGATCACTTCAAAAATAAAATCATCACAATCAGAACAACATTCAATAACTCACAAAACAACACAGACGAGATTCTAATAAAACCCACAACAGATGAAGCCATATCAGCAGACAGGTCCTGGACCAACTTCCCTACAACCCAGTGGTCTGAACTGGACAGGCTCTACAAAAAATATTGCAAATCCTCATGTGATCTGAACAACTGCCCACCATACCTACTAGCCACAGCTTCCACCAATTTCAAAGCTAGCTACATGCTGTGGCTGCAAACCGCACTCAGGGAAGGCCAGTTCCCACCAGACCTTGGTGAAATCATAATTACTCCTATACTGAAAGACCCCAAAGGTCCAATAAATAACCCATCAAATTACAGACCAATCGCTTCTATCCCAACATACATCAAAATAATAGAAGGGCTAGTAGCACAACAAATGTCCATGTACCTAGAAGCCCATAACATCCTACATCCATCCCAATCCGGATTCAGAACCAACCACAGTACAGAAACTCTACTGGTATCTTTACTAGACATAGCTCGAAGACACCTCAGCCAAGGAAACAGACTGCTAATCATCCAACTTGATCTCTCAGCTGCATTCGATCTAGTGGACCACTCCATACTTCTCCAGATACTAGACGCAATAGGAATCTCAGGTAAAGTTCACAACTGGTTCCAAGGCTTCCTTAAAACAAGAACATATAGAGTCAAGTCAAAAAACAATCTATCTGAACCATGGTCCAACCCTTGCGGAGTGCCACAAGGCTCTCCCCTCTCTCCCACATTTTTCAACCTTTTCATAGCTTCCCTAGGCACCACCCTGGACGCCCTAAATATTACTTCTTTCAGCTATGCAGACGACATAACCATCCTCCTTCCATTCGACATCCATAACCCAACCTCCATAGGACACCTGAAAAATACAATGGAAACAGTAGAAAAATGGATGACAAATCATAAGTTGAAGCTGAACTCAGACAAAACTAAATTCCTACTACTAGAGAAGGACAAAAAACCATCCCTAACAGAACTGGAAGTAAACTCAATCAAGTACCCAATACAGAGCTCCCTCAAAATCCTAGGTATACAATCAGACAGATGCTGTACAATGCAAACACAAATCCATAAAATCATCCAAAAAGCATTCTTCACAATGCGAAATCTAAGAAAAATCAGAAAATTCTTTAATAAAGACCAATTCAGGATCATTGTCCAATCCCTTGTGCTAAGTATCGTAGACTACTGCAACAGCCTTTACATACCTTGCCCTACCAACATAATAAAAAAACTACAGACCATCCAGAACACAGCCCTCAGACTCATATACTCACTCAGCAAATACGACCACATTACCAATGCATACTTAGAATCTCACTGGCTACCAATAAAAGCAAGAACGCAATTCAAATTCTATTGTCTCCTTTTCAAAGTAACCCACGGCATGGCACCCAGTTACCTAAACAACCGTTTTCACTACTACCTCTCACCCAGAAGGAGAACACAGAACCTTTTCACCTACCCACCTCTCAACGGTACTCGACTTAAGAAACTTTACGACAACCTTCTGGGGACATAGGCAGCTAAAATTGACTCTGACATCTCAAAACAACAGACATAAAAGAGTTCCGAAAAGAAATAAAAACACTACTGTTCAAAAAATATCTCCCATCACTCTAACCACCATCTAATGAGTTCCCAATCAATGCCTTTGGGAACACCCACCTATAGTACCTCTTTGTCTGTGATCTAGAATGTACTGCAACTCTTTTACTTTCCGCCCGATGTAACTTGATTCAGATGATATGTACTATCCTCTATGATATTGAGGTATCTTAATTCTTTACTGTTCTTGTAACTTTCTCTTATCCTGTAATGTAATTCTACTGGAAATGCCCAGATATCTTCTAAAATTGTAATCCGCCTAGAACCGCAAGGCACAGGCGGAATAGAAATCCCTAATGTAATGTAATGTAATGATCCTCGTAGCATCCACCAAGAATCCTATATTAATACATTACAAAGGAATCATTAGTATTTCAATGCTCTAAACTTTATGCCCACTTTTTATGGGCAAAATTTTCTGGCAGGGTCTGAGCTGTCATAACCTTACTTTCCTGTCAGGAAACATCCAAAGTCGGACTTAGACATCCTATCAATAATTCCCCTCAATATGTGTTTCTACAAAAGATGCATAGATGACATTTTTATATTATGACATGGTACTTTCGAGGATTTAAATTCTTTTTATGTGTGGCTTAACACCAGAAATGTCAAGATAATCATAATGAAATATAATCATAATGAAATCAACTACCTGAATATTCTGATTAAAAAAAGTCCTTATTGCCTCACTATAATTCTTTACAGGAAACCTACAGATAGGAATGCTTTTTGCACTATACCAACTTTATCAAACATTCCTCAAGGCAAACTTCCCATACTGTCAATTCCTTAGATTAAAGAGACTATGTACTGCCATTGATGAGTCTGATAAACAATCTAGTCATATGATACAAAGGTTTTACCATAGGGGTTACCCAAAGAAACATATTGGAGAAGGCCTCCTCAATGAAAAAATGCAAAATAGCTCAGGAAGCTAGACCTACATCATATGTACTTTAATTTTTCTCACCTTGCCAGCACTATACAGTGTATTATCTGGAAACGCTGGCATATTCTTGAATCATATTCATGTTTCAGAAATAAGAAACTGGTCGTTGCATATTCAGGGGGCAGACATTTAAAAGAAAGATTTGTGCCTTCCGCATTACCTGAAATATCAACTCTATCTTAACATGTAGATACCAAGTGCCATATATATGCCTTGTGGCAAAAGCAGTGTAAGTAGACACTGTATTGTTCCCTATACTGTCACAAACCCTAAAACACAGTGGATATACACATTGAGACGTACATCCAACTGCAACTCTATATTGGAAAGACAAAAAGGATGACTAAAAGGCACATAATACAACACCAGAACTGTATCAGTAGAAATTTCACCTCTGCTCCATTAATAAATCATTTGTGCAAAATGAATCAAACAACTGATGACCTCAAGTTTTTAGTGTTCAAGGTCATCAGATACAATTGAAGAGAAGGTAACCCAGACCTGACTTTATTCCAACAAGAACAGAGACTTATTTTTCATGTTAGATCCATGATGCCATACGACCTTAATTCAGAGATTGATTTGATACCCTTCCTTTAAGTTTGCCTTTACTTAAGGTGGCCGTTAGTCTACACTTTGTAGACATATATACATCGGTTGGCAGTGTTCAAAGCCCGTTTAAAAGCCCTACTCTTTGAGAGTGCTTTCCTAATTCCTCTCACTTTGGGTTCTGCATCCCCAACCCTATATATTATGCATGTCTGTCCAAGTTAGATTGTAAGCTCTTCCGAGTATGGACCATCTATAAATGTCAAAATGTACAGCGTTGCATACGCCTTTCAGCGCTATATAAGTGATAAGTAGTAGTAGTAGTAGTATATTTATGTGTGTAGATATTTATATTGACTGGTAATCTGTGCTTGGTACATACAATATGGGGCTCATAATAAAAAAAAAAAAAAAAGTCTAAAAAGTGGCCTAAATGGCTACTTGGATGATCAAAAAGCCTGATCGTTCAAGTACCCATAATAAAAAGCTGGGTTTAGATGTATCTAAAACCAGCTTAGGCCTTTCCCCTGCCTCTAAACGCACAGAGAGAAAAGAGGTGTTTTTAGAGGAGGAGAAAGGGCGGGCGGTGGGCGGGAGGTGGGCCGACCTACACCTAGGCGTACAACACGTATAACCAAAGATTTTGACAGGTTGCCTAGTTGGCACTTATACATTTTGACTTAGACCAAGTTAAAACAGGTATAAGTGCCGAAATAGGGGCCGCTGAGCTGATGGCAGCTGGCGCGATCAGTTCAGCAGCCTGGCAACCTACCCCCCCCCCCCACCGCAACCATCGCAGGTGTTTAAACAGCTGAATGTAGAGGCAGGCCATTATTAAAAAAAAAAAACTCCTTTTGGATGATAATGAACATTTTCCCTGCTACTACTTTCAATGTTTAAGGCCTTAGGCCAAAAGGGGACTTAGACGTTTTTTTTAAATTATGCCCCTCCACATGTGTATGTGCCAATATTCCCTCTAAGGATTGGCCAGGTGCATACAAATTTTTTCCCATGTAAGCGACAAGTTCTAAAAATTTATTTGTGTGAGCAACAAGTTCTAAAATCCAAGATTTGCAAATTGTTTTTGTGAGTGACACCCCTAGAATGTATGAGCAATTGCTCACATGCTCAGCTTAGAAGGAACATAGGTGTGTGTTTATATATGTCCTTTCACAGAGGTATCTCTCATTGCCCGAAGGTTTTGTGCATGAACTCCTGATCAAGATTTAGGGGCCCTTTTACTAAGGCGCGCTAACCGATTTAGCGTGCACTAAATGCTAACACGCCCATTATATATATTCTATGGGCACGCTAATCTTTAGCACGCCTTAGTAAAAGGACCCCTTATTTCTTAATTAACAATGATATGGTGTGCAATTCTGTTCCTGTAGTGATCCCCTCAATTGTGTATTAGTTACCTTTGCAGCTAATAGAATTCATGAGCATCAGAGCAGTGTCGGAGCATTTAGCGCTCCAGGCCCCAGTAGAACCCCCTACCAAATTAGTACTATTATGGGGCTTAATAAAGGAGGGCCTATGTTTTGCAATTTCATCAATATTCCTGTAAACAATCATTAAGTATGGATAGAATACGGCATTGTTTCACAGTTACTGGGAAAATGCAATTTCCTCCATAGGTTTTTAAATCAATATACAGTACATTAGCAGTAGTTATCATCTGCATTATAATGATAGAGCAATCATATTGTCTCAATGGCTTATAATCTCTGCAATCAAATACCCTGAAGGACAGCATTTTATTCACTGGAGATGTTATGCTCCTTTTACTTTAGAAGTATGTATTAATTATACTACATTGTGTTTATGACTACAGAGGTTTTGATCTTTTTAACATTGCTTTTCCAGACCTTCTTTATTTTATTTCTTTATTTTTTAAAATAATTTTTCCTTTAGGTACTTTGATAACAGATTTCTTGTCCTGTTGGGATAGATTTTTTTTTTTAATGTGGAAGACTGAATGCCCCTTTGCCATATCGATGTACTGCAGTGTTAGATATCCATATCTTGCCTTTGTAAAATGCCAGTTTTGCCTTTGTAAAATGCCATATCTTGCCTGTGTCTAAATGCCAGTTTTCAGACATCCAAAACAAGAATAGAGCTTCTAAAACAACCACCATAATCTTTAGCTTTCTGTAAGAAATATTCAAAACTACTAGTAGGTTACTATAAGGCTCATTTTCAAAAAGAAAAACGTCCAAAATGTGGTATAAAGAGGCAGATGGATGCTTTTCTCACCAAACACTTCCAAGTCTCTATTTTCAAAACCTATGCTCTAGATGGATTTCTTTGGTGGTTGTCTGCAGTGCGTCTAAATCTCAAGGGTATGTGGTAGAGGCGTAGTTTGGATGGGAGTAGGGTTATCTAATGATTTAGATGTTTTTCTGCAATAATCAAATATTATAGAAAACATCCAGGGCACAGTTTGGACATTTGGGGCTAGATCTGTTTTAACAACAAATAAGTGCCAAAAAGACACCCAAGCTGATCTGATGAAGGCATGACCTCCCATACTCTCCCAATGGTCACTGACCCCCTTCCACCCCCTCCCAAAGATGTGAATGAAACAATACATACCTGTCTGTGTGATAGCTTCAGATGTTAGTAGAGCAGCAAACAGGTTCCTGACGATACTCGAGAGGGTTCAGAGGAGAGCGATACGTCTGATAAAGAGTATGGAAAACCTTTCATACACTGAGAGACTGGAGAAACTGAGGCTCTTTTCCCTGGAGAAGAGAAGAATTAGAGAGGACATGATAGAGACTTACAAGATCATGAAGGGCATAGAGAAAGCAGAGAGGGACAGATTCTTCAAACTTTTGAAAACCACAAGAACGAGAGGGCATTCGGAAAAGTTGAAAGGGGAGAAATTCTAAACCAATGCTAGGAAGTTTTTCTTCACCCAACGGGTGGTGGACACCTGGAATGCACTTCCAGAGGGCGTGATAGGACAGAGTACGGTATTAGGGTTCAAGAAGGAATTGGACAGTTTTCTGAAGGAAAAGGGGATAGAGGGGTATAGATAGAGGACTACTACACAGGTCCTGGACCTGTTGGGCCACCGCACGAGCCGACTGCTGGGCACGATGGACCTCTGGTCTGACCCAGCAGAGGCACTTCTTAGAAACATAGAAACATAGAAATAGACGGCAGATAAGGGCCACGGCCCATCTAGTCTGCCCACCCTAATGACCCTCCCCTACCTTTGCCTAGTGAATAGAGCCCACGTGTCGATCCCATTTGGCCTTAAAATCAGGCACGCTGCTGGCCTCAATCACCTGCAGTGGAAGACTATTCCAGCGATCAACCACCCTTTCAGTGAAAAAGAATTTCCTGGTGTCACCTCGTAGTTTCCCGCCTCTGATTTTCCACGGATGCCCTCTTGTTGCCGTGGGTCCCTTGAAAAAGAAGATATCTTCTTCCGCTACGATGCGGCCTGTGAGATACTTGAACGTCTCGATCATGTCCCCCCTCTCTCTGCGCTCCTCAAGCGAGTATAGCCGCAGTTTGTCTAACCTCTCTTCGTACGGGAGATCTTTGAGTCCCGAGACCATCCGGGTGGCCAGTCTCTGAACCGACTCCAATCTCAGCACATCTTTGCGATAATGTGGTCTCCAGAATTGCACACAGTATTCCAGGTGGGGCCTCACCATGGATCTATACAATGGCATAATGACTTCCGGCTTACGGCTGACGAAACCCCTGCGAATGCAACCTAGGATCTGTCTTGCCTTGGATGAGGCCTGCTCTACCTGGCTGGCAGCCTTCATGTCCTCACTGACGATCACCCCCAAGTCCCGTTCTGCAACCGTTCTTGTTAGGATCTCACCATTAAGAGTATAAGTCTTGTATGGATTGTGGTTGCCTAGGTGCATGACTTTGCATTTTTTGGCATTGAAGCTGAGTTGCCAGGTCCTAGACCAGCGCTCCAGTAGGAGTAGGTCGTGCATCATGTTGTCGGGCATTGAATCTTCGTCCGTTGTGCATTTTCCCACTACATTACTTAGTTTGGCGTCATCGGCGAATAATGCTATTTTACCTCGAAGCCCTTCTGCCAAGTCTCTTATAAAGATGTTGAATAGGGTCGGTCCCAAGACCGAACCCTGTGGCACTCCACTGATCACCTCCGTCATTTCTGAGGGGGTGCCGTTCACCACTACCCTTTGAAGCCTACCACCAAGCCAGTTCCTAACCCATTTCGTCAATGTGTCACCTAATCCTATAGAACTCATCTTGTTCAGCAACCTGCGGTGTGGTACGCTATCGAATGCTTTGCTAAAGTCCAGGTACACGATGTCCAGGGACTCCCCAACATCCAGCTTCCCCGTCACCCAGTCAAAGAAGCTGATCAGGTTGGATTGACATGATCTTCCCTTAGTAAATCCATGTTGACGGGGGTCCCGTAGATTTTCCTCATCCAGGATCTTATCCAATTGTCGTTTGATCAGAGTTTCCATAAGTTTGCTCACTATAGATGTTAGACTCACTGGTCTGTAGTTTGCTGTCTCCATCTTTGAGCCTTTCTTGTGGAGTGGAATGACGTTAGCCGTCCTCCAGTCCAACGGGACGCTTCCCGTACTAAGGGAGAGGTTGAAGAGTGCCGACAGTGGCTCTGCCAAGACATCACTCAACTCCCTAAGCACCCTGGGGTGTAGGTTGTCAGGCCCCATTGCCTTGTTAACCTTGAGTTTTGACAGCTCATCGTAGACACTGCTAGGCGTGAATTCGAAGTTACTAAATGGGTCAACTGAGTCTGCCCTTGTCTGTAGTTGAGGGCCAAGCCCCGGCGCTTCACGGGTGAAGACTGAGCTGAAGTATTCATTTAATAGCTGGGCTTTTTCGGAATCCTTTTCCACATAGTCTCCGTTTGGTTTCCTTAGACGTACAATCCCGCCAGAGTTTTTACTTCTATCACTGATATACCTGAAGAAGGATTTATCTCTCTTCTGGATGTTCTTTGCCAGAGACTCCTCCATGTGAAATTTAGCCTCTCTGACTGCTGTTTTGACTGCTTTTGACTTGGTCAGGTAGTCTGCCCTAGAGTCTTGTTTCCCCGATTGTTTGTAAGAGATGAAAGCTTTTTTCTTTTCCTTGATGAGGTCCGAGATCTCCGCAGTGAACCATTGCGGCTTGTTGTTTCTTCGCCGCTTACTTACTAATTTAACATAGCGGTTTGTCGCTTCTTGTATGGTGGCTTTAAAAGTCGACCACATTTCTTCCACGCTATCGGTTTTTGCTTGGCTTTGTAGCGCCTGGTGAACAAAGGAACCCATGTCTTGGAAGTTTGTGTCCTTGAATTTGAGGACCTTGGTCAGCGTGTTAGATTTAGTGAAACCTTTCCTAAGATTGAACCATACCATGTTGTGGTCACTGGAGGCCAATGTGTCGCCCACCGAGACCTCTATGACACTTTCTCCGTTGGTAAGTAATAGGTCCAGTATTGCCTGATCCCTTGTTGGGTCTAACACCAGTTGCTTCAGACCAGCTCCTTTCATAGAGTTTAATAGCCTCCTGTTGCTGCCAGAATCGGAGGTTAGTGTATCCCAATCCACATCAGGCATGTTGAAGTCACCTAACAATACTGTGTCTCCCCGCAAGGTGATATTTTCTATATCCCCGATTATTTCCATATCCAGGTCAACCTGTTGTCTTGGGGGTCTGTAAATTACGCCAAGATACAAGCATTTGTCCTTCCCTCTGGCCAAATTAACCCAAAGGGATTCTCCAGTGTATTGGACATCTGAGATTCTTGTGACCTTAATGTCATCTTTAGTATATAATGCTACACCTCCTCCCAATCTGCCTTCTCTGTCCCGGCGAAGCAAGTTGTAACCCGGTATGACCATGTCCCACCCATGGGAGTCTGTGAGCCAGGTCTCAGATATCGCCACCACATCCAGGTCGGCATTCCTTATTTCTGTTTCCAACTCCAGGATCTTGTTTCCCAAACTGTGTGCGTTGACGTACATAGCCCTCCATGTTGTATTTTTGTTACATATCAGTGGGGATATACCTGCTTGAGCTACTTGAACACCGTTATATATGTTATATATGTTCCCCCTAGACCCAGCAGTCTTTGCATTGTATATGTTCCCCCTGGACCCAGAACTACAATGTGTATTCCCCACAGACCCAGATCTACAATGTGTATTCCCCAAAGACTCAGAATTACAATGTGTACTCCCCCTAGACCTGGAATTACAATGTGGCCCATACTTATGATTTGAACCTATCCCCGACTCGAAGGTGTGTGTACTCGCCCCTGACCCAGACTTTCGGTGACTTCTTACCACATCCTCAAAACAGTATTTACAGTTTAGTTCGTTAGGTATGCTGTTTGTGTCTGTACCCTCCCCCGACTTACCTAGTTTAAAGCCCTGTGAAGTAGGCGGGCTAGACGGTGTCCAAGGACATTCTTCCCTCTTCTGGTCAGGTGTAGGCCGTCGTGTCCATGTAGTCCGTTCAAAGCTTCCCCATGGTGCAGGAACCCGAAGTTCATCTCCTTGCACCATCCTCGCAGCCAGTCGTTTGCCCTCTGTATTCGATCATCTCTGGCTCTGCCCTTGCCCCTCACAGGGAGAATCGAGGAGAAGACCACCTGCGCATTCATCCTCCTCAGCTTCTCCCCCAGGGCTCTGAAGTCCTCAGGTATGCTGTTCGTGGTGCTCCTGGCGGTGTCGTTAGTTCCGACGTGGATTAGAATCATGGGGAAGTGATCACGGGGCTTGATGAGTCTGTCAAGGCAAGCGGTTACATCCCGGATCCTGGCCCCTGGCAAACAGCAGACCTCTCTTGATTGTAGGTCTGATCTGCAAATTGGTCCCTCGGTGCCCCTCAGCAGCGAATCCCCGATAACCACCACTCTGCGCTTCTTGGGGGTGGGCCGTTCTGTTGATTCCGGAGCTGGGCAGTCCCTAGTGGGCAGTGTCGTCAACCACAGAGATGAAGATTTACATAGGTCCATACCCTACTCTAACTACTACACGTACGGTGAAATATGTGTTCCTTCCAAAATCTACCCAAATCCCATTGTTCCTACATATGGGTGATACCTGCAGGTATAAGTGCTATTGGCATGGTATACAATTGGATCCAGTGGGTTTTGGAGGGTTCACCATACAATATAAGGGGGGTAACCTGGGCCTTTTTATGTGAAGTTCACTATAATACCCCTTAAAGTAGGGTTACCATATGGCTCTAGAAAAAGGAGGACAGATTGAGACATCCAGGTTTTACTTCCATTAGTTTCAATAGAAGTAAAGCCCAGTGCTGCTCACACCAGGAAAATTAAAGAGGAAGGAAAGGGGATGTGCGCATGGTGGTGGTGGTGGTGGGGGGGGGGGGGGGGGGTCGGGAAGGAGCGGAGGGTGGGGGAAGGATGCCACCACCCCGGATATCACTCATCCTCAATAAGTACTAATTTTAAAAACCTTGTATGAATGAACTTATATATATTGAAATTGTTTGTTTGCACTATGGTAGATAAAGATTTACCAAAAAAAAAAGAAAAATGTTCACCGTGTAAGGGTCAAGGTATATGTGTATTTTTCACAACACATACTTCCATCTACTGTGAGTGAAGGCATTCCTAGGGATTAGGACAGGGAATACAGCAACACACATACTGTACTTTTGGTCAGAAAAAGTAACCATGGGAAATGCAGGTTCAGGGATCTGCGAGTACTGTTTCATCTGGTGATTTTCAAAGGGAAAGTAATTTAATTTTAGCTATATTTTGCCTAACCAAAAGTCCAAAGTGGACCACAATAACAAAATAACAATTTCCTGAATATAATGTGCATGGTAGAGAGGAAAGAATTAATATATAAAATTCCAGGTAACAGTGCAACCCAAAGTCCCACATCTGTTTACTACAGGATCAGTGTCTATCTAAAAGTGCATATATAGAAAAAAACAAACAAAAAAAAAAAAGAAAATAAGCTGATACTTTTTTTATTGGACTAACAATGCATTTTTTATTAGCTTTCAAAGGTAACACTTCTTCAGATCAGAAATAAGCAAATGTTGACAAATACCAGTATATACAAGTGACGGAAAAGCGTGGGATGAACACAGAGGTCTAGAATCAGAAAATAATAGTAAATATTGAAGAACTACAGCCAGTACTGGGCAAACTTGCACGGTCTGTGTCTGTATATGGCCGTTTGGGGGAGGATGGGCTGGGGAGGGCTTCAATGACAGGGATGGTGTAGATCAGTGGTCTCAAACTCCTTTACAGAGCCACATTTTGGATTTGCAGGTACTTGGAGGGCCTCAGAAAAAAATAGTTAATGTTGTATTTAAAAAAATGACAATTTTGCATGAGGTAAAACTCTTTATAGTTTATAAATCTTTCCTTTTGGCTAAGTCTTAAATAATAATATTTTAATTTATAAGCTAAAGAGACATATGATCAAGAAACAGCTTTATTTTACTTTTGTGATTATGATAAACATACTGTGGGCCTCAAAATAGTACCTGGCGGACCGTATGTGGGTCCCCGGCCGTGAGTTTGATAACACTGGTGTAGATGGACTGGAGTAGCTTTGATGGAGACTTCAGTAGTTGGAACCTAAGAACAGTACCGAGCAGAGCTTTGGATTCTTGCCCAGAAATAGCTAAGAAGAAAAAGAAGAAAAAAAACAACAAATTTTTTTAGACTGAATCAGGTTGGGCAGACTAGATGGACCATTCAGGTCTTTATCTGCCATCATCTACTATGTTATGTTATATGTTACTATGTCTCAATCTGTCCTCATTTTTCTGGAGCCATATGGTAACCCTATACTTGGGTGCCCACTGCTCTGCTGTGTGTCCAATCTACTAAAAATTCTGGCCCCTCCTACATCTCAATGGCTTGTTTTGCGCTTTTTTCTTTTGGACTTTTATTTTTCCAAATGGTTCAAAAAGATAGAAGTGCTGAGGACAAACACATCTGAGAAATGGCCATTTTTGAAACACATAAGTAGATGTTTTTCTGTTTCAAAAATACTCAAGTTTGCTATTGGATTTTTGTGCGTGTTCCAAATTCAAATTTAGACGTCATATCGAAAATGCCCCTCTATATCATAAAAAACGATTATATGTTTCATCTACTTGGGGAAGATGAGTGGCTGCCAATAACTCATAGAATCAAATTTAAAATTTTGATCCTCGCATTCAAGATTATGCAACCTGATCAACTACATTCCTTCTGCACATCCTTGTTCTCTTACATGATCATTGTGATCTCCGAATGATGAACTCTTTTATATTCCCTCTCCCACCCATTCGTACCTTGAATCAAGTCATAATCCAGCTTTCTATAGTTTAGCTCCAAGTTTGTGGAATTCACTTCCTAGATACTTCTGCATTAAATTTTTTTTTTAATAAGTTTAAATTTGACCTCAAGGTATTTTTCTCTCAGACTTTTAGCGATTGAATACCTGGATTTGGGTTGGATGGATGGGCGAACACAATGGATCTTATTTTATTCCCTTTTCCCTACTACTCTTTCATATTATATTTTTCTTTCACCATCTCCTTTCCTTCTTGCACTATTAAATGCTTTTGTGAACTTCTGTGATGTCTCATAAGTGGCAATGTATTAGCTTTTTTTTTTCCAATTCTTTATTCATTTTAAAATCAAACAAGTGCACATAAATATATCATAAATTGATTCCAATATAGCACTTTAAAATCTAACAAATAAAATCTAATAGACCATTAATGATAAAACCCTACCCACCCACCCTTCATCAGTTATTCTATATAAAATATATTATACTATTATTATAAACATAATTATAAAATTTCCTCCCTAAATCCTCCCTCGAGTGTGCATATAATAAATCTAAAAAAGGAAGAAAAATGATGCCTATTTATTACAATACTTTTCCAATGGTCCCAAATCTTTACAAATTTATTATAATTCCCTTTTTGCAACACTATTGCTCTTTCCATCTTAAAAATATGACATAGCGAATTCCACCAGAATGTGTAATTAAGATTATTGTAATTTTTCCAGTTATTGGTAATATGTTGAATGGCAACCCCTGTCATAATTAATAAAAGTTTATTGTTGTGTGATATTTGACTCTTTTTTCTCATAATCATTCCAAATAAAACAATATCATAGGAAAGCGCAACATGGTTTTCCAATAGAAAATTTACTTGAGTCCAAATTGAATTCCAAAATAACTTAATACAGGGACAATAATAAAGTAGATGATCCAATGTCCCTGGTTCTAGATTACAGTGCCAGCATCTATTAGATTTAGCGCTATCTAACTTTTGTAAACGAACAGGGGTCCAAAACGCTCTATGCAACAAAAAAAAACCAAGTTTGCCTCATAGATGCTGACACTGTACATTTCATTCTCCAAGACCAAATTTGTGGCCACTGAGATGCAGAAATTTAATGTATTAGCTTTTAATAAAGATAAACATAAATTAATGTCACATATGAAACAAGGGGTTAAGAACATAAGAATTGCTGCTGTTGGGTCAGACCAGTGGTCCATCCTGCCCAGCGGTCCATCCTGCCCAGCAGTCCACTCACGCGGCAGCCCTTAGGTCAAAGACCAGTTCTCTAAATGAGTCCAGCCTCACCTGTGAACGTTCCAGTTTAGCAGGAACCTGTCCCAACTTTGTCTTGAATCCATGGAGGGTGTTTTCCCCTATAACAGACTCCGGAAGAGCGTTCCAGTTGTTTAACACTCTCTGGGTAAAGACGAACTTCCTTACATTTGTACGGAATCTATCCCCTTTCAGCTTTAGAGAGTGCCCTCTCGTTCTCATAGCCACTAGGATAAATAGAATCTTGGATCACTATCTGAAGTTGAATAGTTGTAGACTGGACTACGACATGAATACCTTGGGTATGTTTGCAGTGTGCTATGACGGGACAATATAGGAGAAAAGCTGTAAGAGCAGTTGCTTTTGTGTGCCGGTCATTTGTGATCCAGTGAGTGAGTGATATACCATTTCAGGCAGAGGCTAGGGACAGATAAAAACATTTTATTGTAGGGAAGTCAGCTCAGTACTTATTTTTTATCACACTGTAGTGACAATGAAAGATGTCATGTCCCAGTCTCAGTCAAAGAGAGAGTTTGTCTTTATTGCCCATCTACTGTGTCTCTGAAACCCTTATTTTATCTAGCTTCAGAAAACATAATTTATAGTCAAGTCTCTAATTGTGTAGACACTGACATAAAATAAATAAGCAATGTGTAACAGGCGACACTGTCTATTAATGACTTTGGCATTCCTCTGCAATTCAGTGTCACACTAATGAAGAATTCATGTGGAACCTGTAAAGCTACAGCCTCAGCACCCTGGGGTTGTGGGTTCAAACCCATGCTGCTCCTTGTGACCCTGGGCAAGTCACTTAATCCCCCGTTGCCCCAGGTACATTAGATAGATTGTGAGCCCACCAGGACAGACCGCTGGTGACTGCTTGCGCCAAAGTTAAAAAGGTACTGGGGAAGGGAAGGGAGGGGGCACATACATGGCAGGGGGAGGAGTGGGGAAGGGGGTGCCGGTGTCCCGAATATGATGACACCCGGGGCGGACCGTCCCCTTGCCCTTACTATGCCATTGCACATATGTGCTGTCATTTAGACATTTGAGGGTGGGTGGGAGGTGTTTAGTGACCACTGGGGGTTGTGTGGGAGAGTCATACCTTCATGCATCCAGTGGTCATCTGGTCAGTTTGAATACCTTTTTGGCACTTAGATGCTTCTAAAACAGATCTAGGTCAGAACATCTAAGTTCCATCCAGGACATCTTGCAAAAGGTTCAATTATAGCCACAATATGTCCAAGTCTAAAGTGGCCCAAAGCCCACCCAAAACACACCTCTAACATGCTCCTTTATGAGTTGGACATTCTGGAGGGTGAACATCCCGCAAGACATCTAAAATATTTGTTTTGAAAATCAGCACTTGGATGTTTTGCTGAGAAAAACATCCAAATGCTGATTTAGACAATTTTGGGGACGTTTTTGTGCTTTGAAAATGCCCCTATACAAAGTCTACTTGCAACCTAGGTAGACTACAAAAAACATATACAATAAAAATATCAATAAGACCACATTAACAAACAACAAAAATCCTACCACTATACATCCTCTTTACTACTGCCCAATTGAGTAGAAAGGAGACTTTTTAAAAAGAGCTTCTTAAATTGCACAGTATCCTGACATAGTGTAACCACAGGCTAAAGATTATGGGCCGGATATCGTATAGGATGCTCAGTCTCAGAAGCCTAAGTGGCTTCTGAGAATCGCACATGGGCATCCTATAGAAAATTGTGTCTGTATGCCTAAGCCTGCCTAAGCCCGCCTAATAATCCGATTCTTTAACTGGCGTCCATATCACAAGGGCTGATTAGAGAATCGGGTTGCAGCTGAGATTATCGCAGCAAAGGATCTCCCTACAATAACTACCAGCAGGAGGGATGCCCAGTCTCTCTTGCCAAAACCCTTCCACCCTTCTGAACATCGCAGGTATCCCCCCCATTGGGCCCCCCAACCTCCCAGAACCTCCCTACCTTAAAATGTTGGCTGGCTGGAGGAATCCTTCCTGCCTCCAGCTGGCTGGCCCGCCTTCTCATGAATGGTGGGCCTGCCCCTTCCCAGATTGGCCTAGGCACTTAAGGCCCCATTTGCAGTGCATTCTGGATGCAATGGGAGTGGCCTATGATTCCAATTGACCAGATCCTTTAGATCACTCCCAATCTAGGTGGCCTGTCTCGGAAGGATTTTTTTGTAGAAACGTGCATCCTGATTGGGTGGTTAGGCAGCAGTTGGCCGCTTACAATCAGGACACCGTTTATAAAATTTGGCACTATATGTCTATCTACATATATTTATATCTATATATTTACCTGAGGGGAGATCTGGAAGCCCCACATGATATCACAGGGGCAGCCACAATACTCACACTACCAGTTTTCCAGGCTGCCCAACTTTAGAGGGATTTTCCTTATGAGATGGCGGGGATGTCACTAGTGAAAACTAGAAGAAGTCAGAAATTGCCTTGATAAATAATATATGAACTGATTTCGCATTCAACACAAACCTGTCTATGAAGTGTAATCAATATGTTTTAAGTTGCTCAGAAATGTGAAACTCAACAAGGGGGGAACGCACCCCCCTAGAATGGGAACAGAGTTTACCTCCCAGTCATTGCAACTGTTTCTGTAGAGATCACACTTCAAGCCAGGATGTTAGTTAATAAAAAATTGTTACAATCCTTGAAATGATATAAAGTATAGGATTTTCTCCTTTCTTCTTATGCTTGTTTTATACTTGTCAGAACATCACTTAAGCATGATTAATAGAATCATAACTTAGCTCAAATGAGGGGTTTGGGGTCCCAAGCCTAAGGAGACTGGCACTGATATCAGCTTTAAATTTAAATTAATAGGGGACGTCTTAAGGATATCTGATCAGTTAAAAATATATATGATGGGGTGACAAGCTGAAAAAGGTGAAGTTAAAAATTGGGAAAATGAAAGATATTTATGTATACAAAATTGTGGTTTTATGAACGTTTGAGCCTGAATCTGCAACTTCAGAATACTAGAGGAGAAATCTGATAGGCTACACAGATCATATGGGGTTCTGTTTCCTGGGGAAGGTTCTGGGGAATGGGGGGAGAAGACAGTTGGGTTGAAGTGGGTAAGGTTGGATATTTGCATGTGTGAGGACTAAGAATATTTAAAAATTGTCATATTTGGTTAAGATTTGAGAGAAGTATTAAGTTCAAAGGAGGAGTGATACTAGTACTGTGTAAGGAATATTTTCTAAGCTGAAGTTAATGTAGAAACTTAAATCTGAGTCAGGACTTGTAAATGTTCTGATAGAAAGGGAACTTTGTTTTAAATCCCTTAAATCAATGTTCTTCAACCTTCTGACACCTATAGACCGGCGGAAATAAAATAATTATTTTGTTGACTGGCACCAGTCTGCGGACCGGCGGTTGAAGAATACTGGGGTAAGTCGTGGGCTAGACCCCGCCCATCTCCACCCCAGATCCTGCCCCATAATAGTACTAATTGTAACACCATATTTTTCCATTCATTTTTCATATATACATACACACAATATAATCTTATTAACAATACATAATGGTTAACCACAAAATTAAACTACGCAAAGCATATTGTATGGTTCTCAACATTCATTCCTACCAGAACACCTGGCCTTGGTCTCACATGCAGAACACAGATAACCCCTATGCAAATACGGGACCAAAAACTAAAAGTACTAATATATACAAACAAACCCTAAGATGCAAGACTCTGCATGCAGTACAACCCCCAGAGAAATAGAAACAAATGCATTTCTTCCTGAACAGTGCAAAATATAGACAGCAGATGAAAATTCTCAAATTGATACAATTCAATCAGTAAATTAAAAAATAAAATCATTACCCCTACTTTTGTTGTCTCCCTCCCTCCATGCTGTGCCTTACCTTCTGGCCTGCTCCCACCTGGCCATTTTATGCCGCCCCCAGTGTTCTCTTCGGGTCGGCTTCCTCTTCCTCACTGACGCAGTGCACAAAGGTACGGGCAGCTGCTCCTCATGCATCCCGCGCCTCATCCGGAAGCCTTCCCTCTGATGTTGCGACGTCAAAGAGAAGTCTTCTGGTTCAGGCGCAGGTCACGCATAGGAGCCACTGCCCGTGGCTTTGTGCACTGCGGCAGTGAGGAAGAGGGAGCCGGCCCGAAGATAATGACAGATCGATCACTCTGCGGACCGGTGGCTGAAGAACATTGTCTTGGGCCTGATGCATGTGCCAGCCCTGCAGACCGGCAGAAAATTTCTGCTGACTGGCACTGGTCCACGGACCGGTGGTTGAAGAACACTGCCTTAAATCACTTTCAAGTACAAGAATACGAATTCACAGCTTCACTCAGTTGCTAACCGATTTAGCGCATGCTATAAATTAACGCATGCTAAATGCTAAGGCATCCATTATATCCTATGGGCATCTTAGCATTTAGCAGGCTCTAATCTTTAACGTGCGCTAAATTGGTTAGCACACCTTAATTAAAGGACCCCAGAATTCCTTACAGAAAAGTGATTTTTAGATCGTTCAACCGAGTGAAGCTGTGAATTCTGGTTCTTATACTTGAAAGCGATTTAAGGGATTTAAAAGAGAATATTGCTGAAAGTTTAAGAAGGATCTGTTTGTGCTTCCTAGTAATTCTGGAAGGAATTGAGCAGGATTTTTAAACTAATTTGCCAGCTCCTCTGCTTGTGCCACACAGACTGGGTTGAAGCTTCTGGATTTTGACTTCTTAGTCTATTAAAAAGAAACTATAGAAGAAAGGATATTTATTTGAACTTCTGAGTTAAACAAAATTTTCTAAGCGTGCTAACCTCAGAGGAAAGAGGAGAGATCTATGGTCTCTAGTAATTAATTAATGAGCGTAGAACAGTTTTTTAAGAGTTCTGTGAAATTAAAGGAACTGGCTTTTGTTATATCAAGCTTTTCTGATATAAGTTTGGTCAGATTAGATAAAGGAAAGTACAAACTGAATCAAAAGGGGATCTCATAAAAGGAGCTCCGCGTAAAGTGTTGATTGCTGTGCTGTGTATAAGTGATACTAAAAAGAAAAATACTTTCATTCTGGAAGAAGCCAGCCCAACCAGAAGAAAATAGAATATGGAGAATAGTGGGTCTTTAGCCCATGCTGGGAAAGTCAGAGGTCAAACTCCCAAAGATGGTTAAGGGGTTGGAGAAGCTGCCATACAGCGAAAGATTAGAGAATCTGGGCCTCTTCTCCCTCGAACAGAGGAGATTGAGAGGGGACATGATTGAAACATTCAAGGTACTGAAGGGGATAGACTTAGCAGATAAAGAAAAGTTGTTCACCCTCTCCAAGGTGGGGAGAACGAGAAGGCACTCTCTAAAGTTGAAAGGGGATAGATTCCGTACGAACATAAGGAAGTTCTTCTTCACCCAGAGAATGGTAGAAAACTGGAACGCTCTTCTGGAGTCTGTCATAGGGGAAAACACCCTGCAGGGATTCAAGACAAAGTTAGACAAATTGCTGCTGAACAAGGACGTACGCTGATAGGGATAGTCTCAGTCAGGGCGCTGGTCTTTGACCAGAGCGCCACTGCGTAAGTGGACTGCTGGGCATGATGGACCACTGGTCTGACCCAGCAGCGGCAATTCTTATGTTCTTAAAATTGCCAAGCAGGAGAAGAAGAAAAAAAGAAGAAGACGGAGCGTGCCAAGCGGCGTATGCAGTACAACCGTCGCTTTGTCAATGTGGTTCCAACCTTTGGCAAAAAGAAGGGGCCCAATGCTAACTCTTAAAATATCTTTCTATTTGCTATTTCCAATAAAGTAGATATGAATATCCAAAAAAAAAAAAAAAAGACATGAAAAGGACTTGCAAAGAGAGATTTAAGAATTTATGTTTTGTTTCAAGTAGCCATGTTTTCTCAGTGGAGGCATCCTGAAACTTCCATAGAAACACAAACACAGAGGCAGATAGGTTATGTTGTTTATTTAATGATAGATGCAGGTTCTGATCTGCATTCTTCAGCATCTGGAAAAGAAGAAGGGGCCCAAAGTTAATTGTTTGTATGTTTATTTCTCACCCGCCCTTATCCAGGGCGAGTTACATATTAACATACAAAATAAAACAT
The DNA here is from genome assembly GCF_902459505.1 of Geotrypetes seraphini. Lineage (NCBI taxonomy): Eukaryota > Metazoa > Chordata > Amphibia > Gymnophiona > Dermophiidae > Geotrypetes > Geotrypetes seraphini. Next base: position 458,206,381 of record NC_047085.1, read on the forward strand.
TTACATTTGCTGTACAGAACACTTCAAGAACACACTATAACAAATTACATACGCACATATCAAATCAAATTACCTATAACCACAGGTCCACGGACCAGTGCCGGTCCACAGAGGTAACTGCCATCTTCTACATCCGTGTTTCTCAACTCAGTCCTGGAGTACCCCCCTTGCAAGTCAGGTTTTCAGGATATCTACAATGAATATGCATGAAAGAAATTTGCATATAATGGAGGCAGTGAATGTGAATCAAGTTTATGCATACTCTTTGTGGGTGTCCTGAAAACCTGACTGGCAAGGGGGTACTCCAGGACCGAGTTCAGATATACATTGCACATATATGGCACCAAATAGAATATACAACACAAACTGCATTGAATACCGCCTAAAAGATGGGATTCGATAATAGCGATTTGGATGTTTCGGAGCAAAAAAATCCATGCATTCTGTATCTGGATTTTCAGAAAGTATTTCACAAGGTAACTCATGAATGACTCAAGTTTACTAGTTTTTTTGTATACTGCCTATCAAGATTATCTAAGTGGTTTTACAATCAGGTACTCAAGTATTTTCCCTATCTGTCCCGGTGGGCTCACAATCTCTCTAACGTACCTGGGGCAATGGAGGACTAAGTGACTTGCCCAGGGTCACAAGGAGCAGCGCGGGGTTTGAACTCACAACCCCAGGGTGCTGAGGCTGTGGCTCCAACCATTGCGCCACACTCTTGAGGAAATTAAAAAGTCATGGAATAGGAGATAGTCATTTAGTCATTCTCCTCTCTTCACTCTTTCATTTTTCTTTCCTTTTTCCTTTACTGCTCTCTCTCATCTTTATCTTATATATCCCTTACATACATTTTTAATAATTGGAGCCTTTGCTCCTATACAGTTAAACATAGAATTATATATTTTATATACAGAAAGCTTTATTTTGTTTCTATGTACTTTAAATGATTCTTGTATCCTTTAAAATACTTAATAAAAATTATTGAACTGAAAAAAAAAAAAAAAAGGAGATAGGGTTAAAACTAGTTAAAAGATAGAAAACAGAGAACAGGGTTAAATGGTCAATATCTCCTTTGAGAAAGATAGTGAGATTCCCCAGGGTCTGACCTAGGATTATTGCATTGTAGCATATTTATAAATTACCTGGAAACAAGAATAATGAATGAGGTGATCAAATTTTGTTAACGACAGATGAAATATAATGTGGACAAATGCAAAGTGTTGTATATTGGAAAGAATAACCTAAATCATAGTTACCATATGCTAGGGTCCACTTTGGGGGTTAGCACCCAAGAAGAAGAAGATCAGGGTGTCATGTGTCATTGTAGACAGTATGATGAAACCTTGTGCCTAATGTGTGGCGGCAGCCAAAAAAAGCAATCAAGATGCTAGGAATTATTAAAAAAGGGATGGTTAATAAGACTAAGAATGTCATAATGCCTCTGTAGTACTCCATGGTGTGGCCTTACCTTAAGTATTGCATTCAATTCTGGTCGGCTTGTCTCAAGAAAGATATAGCAGAACTAGAAAAGGTTCAAAGATGATAAAGGAGATGGAATTCCTTTTGTATGACGAATGACTAAAAAGGTTAGGGCTCTTCAGCTTAGAAAAAAAATGGCTGAGGGGAGATATGATTGATGTCTACAAAATTCTGAATGGTGTAGAACAGGAATAAGTGAATCAATTTTTTACTCTGTCAAAAATTACAAAGACTAGAGGACACTCGATGAAGTTACAGGGAAATACTTTTAAAACCAATGGAAGGAAATATTTTTTCACTCAGAGAATAGTTAAGCTCTGGAACACACTGACAGAGGTCGTGGTAAGTGTGGTTAACGTAGCTGGTTTTAAGAAAGGTTTGGACAATTTCCTGGAGGAAAAGTCCATAGTCTGTTATTCAGACAGAGTCAGATAGGGGGGAAGTCACTGCTTGCCCTGGATCGGTAACATGGATTGTTGCTACTATTTGGGTTTTTGTAGATACTAGTGGCCTGGATTGGTCACCGTGAAGATGGGCTATTGGACTAGATGGACCTTTGGTCTGACCCAGTAAGGCTATTCTTATGAGTTTTTGCCTCTGACAAGTTTCTCTTCATATTCTTTTGTAGCTTTCTTTATCAGTGCTTTGCATCTAACTTGCCAGTGCTTATGCCTCTTATTTTCTTCACTTGGATCCTTTTTCCATTCTTTAAAGCAGGGGTGCCCAACGCGTCAATCGCGATCGACAGGTCGCTCGCTCAGGCGACCCCAGTCGATCGCAGAACGGGTTCCCTTCTTCCCTTCTCTTTTTTCCCCTCCTGACTGGCCCGCTCCTGAATTCTGCTGCTGCCTCCGCTGCTCTACATTTAAAACAAAAAACAAAAAAAGGCTTGGAGAACTTATGCTCCGGGGGCTAACATGTGCTTGTACCGGCTTCCCTTCGCTTCCCTCTGAAACCGGAAGTTATGTCCGGGGAGGGGGAGGGGGTAAGAAGGGAAGCCGGCACGCACATGTTAGAGCCCTGTTCGCGGGCTAAAGCGGGAGACAGGTCAGTGAAGCTTGCGATTTGCTCTTCTTGCTGCCAGGTCCTGCCTACTTTCTGTTTCCTCAAAGGCAGGACCCGGCAGCATTTTTCCCAAAATGTCGATCTTGGGCCGATCAGCCTTCCTCTTCCCGACCTCAATTGTGCCGTCGGAGAGGAAGTTCTGGCCAGCGGAACTTCCTCTCCGACGGCAAAATTGACGTCGGGGAGAGGAATGCTGGTGGGCCCGAAGCAAGGAGAGCTTGGCCGGCGGCGGGCGGCTTTGGGGGCCTGTTATCCGATGGCAGCGGCAGAAGCAGTGGCTTGTGGGTGGGCAGGGAGGGAGAAAGAGGGCAGGCAGGGAGACAGAAGGAAAGAAGAGAAACAGAAAAAAAGAATGGGGGCATGAAGAGAGAAAGAAAGAGAGGGCAAGGAGAGAAGAAGAAAACATTGGGGGGGGGGGAATGAGGTCAGGAAGAGAGGAAGCATACAGGCTAAAAGAAGGGAAGAAAGATTGGATGCACAGTCAGAAGAAGAAAGTGCAACCAGAGACTCATGAAATCACCAGACAAGGTAGAAAAAATGATTTTATTTTAAATTTAGTGGTCAAAATGTGTCTGTATTTATATCTGCTCTCTATATTTTACAATATGGTCCCCTTTTACTAAACCGCAATAGAGGTTTTTAGCGCAGGGAGCCTATGAGCGTCGAGAGCAGCGCTGGGCATTCAGCGCAGCTCCCTGCGCTAAAAACTGCTATCGTGGTTTAGTAAAAAGGGAGGGGGTGGGTATTTGTCTATTTTTGTATGGTTGTTACTGAGGTGACAGTGCATAGAGTCATCTGCTTTAACCTCTTTGAAAAAAACCCAGAATAGGAATGATAATTAACAATTGTATGCGTACAGTGTGCGTTGTGTTTTTTTTTAAAATTTTATTGTTGGTAGATCATTTTGACTTGGTCATTTTAAAAGTAGCTCGCGAGTCAAAAAAGTGTGGGCACCCCTGCTTTAAAGGATATTTTTTTTGGCTGTAATAGCATTTTTACTCCACTTTTAACCATACCGGCTCTCATTTTCTTTTATTTCCATCTTTATTAATATGTGGACATACTTGCTATGGGCTTCCACAAGGGTATTTTTTAAATAACTTCCACATAAGAACATAAGAATTGCCGCTGCTGGGTCAGACCAGAGGTCCATCATGCCCAGCAGTCCACTCCTGCGGCAGCCCCTAGGTCAAGGACCTGAGCCCTGAGTCTAGCCTTACCTACGTACGTTCTGGCAGGAACTTGTCTAATTTTGTCTTGAATCCCTGGAGGGTGTTTTCCACACTTGGGGCTCCTTTTACTAAGCTGTGATAGTGGTTTTAGCACGCGCTTAGTGTGCACTAAAATTGCCGCACGCGTTAGACACTAACGCCAGCATTCTGCCAGATTTGCCAGCATTGCCAGAATTCTGCAATATGAGCAGAAGTAGAAAGTTGTCACCAGATAGAATTTATTCATCTATGGCCATTGAAAGAGATTTTCAGGGAAACAAAAATGCACGATTAACAACTCTTCAGCATGATGGTATAGTGAAAAGGACAGTCTGCTTTTCGATGATTCACAGGAAGCTGATGTCCTATGTGTAAAATTTATTTTAACTCTGAAGAAGCAGCTTGAAAAGTGAACTCTAGCCTCCTCTTTTACTAAGGTGCGCTAACCGATTAGCGCATGCTAAACGCTAACGCGTCCATAGACTAACGTGCACACGTTAGCATTTAGCGCACGCTAAGTTGATTAACACGTGCTAATCGGTTAGAGCACCTTACTAAAAGAGGGCCTAAGGATGTGCATTTGTTAGTGCGCATTTTGTTCATTATTTTGCCTTAAAACAGGTGGCAGAAATTCTGCAATGATGTACCTGCGTATATATAGAACATTAGGGGCACACACCGGATTAGCGCACGCTATAGCACACGTTAGCTGAAAAACTACCGCCTGCTCAAGAGGAGGCGGTAGCGGCTAGCGCATGCGGCATTTTAGTGCCTTTGTAAAAGGAGCCCTATATCCCAACCAGAGGATTGAACTTCAGGTTTTACATGGATATGTATTAATCATTTTCTTCATGAGTATATTTTACTATTCTATGAAACACAAAACTAAAGAATCTAATTTTGATGTAATATTAATCACTTATGTGTTGCTAAATAAAAACCCCATGCAAATAAGACTCTTTCAAGAAGGATGTAGAATATCATGTAGCATTTAAATTGGATGCAAGTGGCAGTCAACAGGCAAATTAAGCATTCAGCTGGTAATCAGAAAAGTGAGATAAACAGTGAAAGACACGTCACAACTAAAATAACACCTAAATATGAAAGTCAGCTGCAGCCAGCTATTAAAGGCAGATTAAGGCTGTATTAAGCTCACAAATAGCAGAAAGACCATATTTATCACTCTGTACCTAATTTAGGCAGTATGAGTTACAATATATAATGAGCTCTAATTGGTCATCACTGCCCCCAAGTTTTGCTCCCATGTGCTGTAAGGAAAGGTTTGCTTTTACTTACACTATCTGATTCTATTGTACCTTGGAACTTTGATATTCTTAATAAAGTCCATTTGAGGAACATCGTCACTCCACAGTTTTTTTGTTTTTTCTGGATTTTCTTCTCTGTGAATACTTTGGGGTCAACTCTCTTCGGTTTTGGCTTATTTGATATTATTTGACAGAGTTAGGAACTAATTTACGCAGATCTAGAAAGGCAAGCTGTGGAATACATTGCTAGAAGTTGTGGTAAGAGCAGATAGCGTAGCTGGTTTTAAGAAGAGTTTGGACAATTTCCTAGAAGAAAAGTCCATAGTCTGTTATTGAGAAAGACATGCTTGCCCTGGATCGGTATCATGGAATGTTGCTACTCTTTGGGTTTTGGCCAGGTACTAGTGACCTGGATTGGCCACCATGAAAATAGGGTACTATGCTTGATGGACTGTTGGTCTGACCCAGTAAGGCTATTATGCTCTTATGTTTTTAAGGGTACAATGTTTCACTAGTTTACAATCTATTCCAAAGTCTGCTTTGAAGCATTGTACAGTGGTGCCTCGCATAACGGACGCCTCGCACAGCGAACGCTGCGCACAACGAACTTTATGTCTTGATTCGTACAACGAACTTCGTTTCACACAACGAAGTCGCCCGAGCTGCATCCTTCCGCGCAGGCACTGCGCTTAACTGCCCTCTCTCCGCCTGGCTCCCTCTTGCCCCCCCCGACTCCCCGACACGATCGGGGCAAGAGGGAGCCCAAGCCCTCTTGCCCCCCCGACTCCCCGACACGATCGGGGCAAGAGGGAGCCCAAGCCCTCTTGCCCCCCCGACTCCCCGACACGATCGGGGCAAGAGGGAGCTCAAGCCCTCTTGCCCCCCCGACTCCCCGACACGATCGGGGCAAGAGGGAGCCCAAGCCCTCTTGCCCCCCCGACTCCCCGACACGATCGGGCCAGGAGGGAGCCCAAGTCCTCCTGGCCACGGCGACCCCCTAACCCCACCCTGCACTACATTACGGGCAGGAGGGATCCCAGGCCCTCCTGCCCTCGACGCAAACCCCCCCTCCCCCCAACGACCGCCCCCCCAAGAACCTCCGACCGCCCCCCAGCCGACCCGCGACCCCCCTGGCCGACCCCCACGACACCCCCAACCCCCTTCCCCGTACCTTTCTGTAGTTGGCCGGACAGACGGGAGCCAAACCCGCCTGTCCGGCAGGCAGCCAACGACGGAATGAGGCCGGATTGGCCCATCCGTCCCAAAGCTCCGCCTACTGGTGGGGCCTAAGGCGCCTGGGCCAATCAGAATAGGCCCGGGAGCCTTAGGTCCCTCCTGGGGGCGGGGCCTGAGGCACATGGGCCCAACCCGACCATGTGCCTCAGGCCCTGCCCCCAGGAGGGACCTAAGGCTCCCGGGCCTATTCTGATTGGCCCAGGCGCCTTAGGCCCCACCAGTAGGCGGAGCTTTGGGACGGATGGGCCAATCCGGCCTCATTCCGTCGTTGGCTGCCTGCCGGACAGGCGGGTTTGGCTCCCGTCTGTCCGGCCAACTACAGAAAGGTACGGGGAAGGGGGTTGGGGGTGTCGTGGGGGTCGGCCAGGGGGGTCGCGGGTCGGCTGGGGGGGCGGTCGGAGGTTCTTGGGGGGGGCGGTCGTTGGGGGGAGGGGGGGTTTGCGTCGAGGGCAGGAGGGCCTGGGATCCCTCCTGCCCGTAATGTAGTGCAGGGTGGGGTTAGGGGGTCGCCGTGGCCAGGAGGACTTGGGCTCCCTCCTGGCCCGATATTGTCGGGGAGTTGGGGAATCGGCGGGGCAAGAGGGCTTGGGCTCCCTCTTGCCCCGATCGTGTCGGGGAGTCGGGGGGGCAAGAGGGCTTGGGCTCCCTCTTGCCCCGATCGTGTCGGGGAGTCGGGGGGCAAGAGGGCTTGGGCTCCCTCTTGCCCCGATCGTGTCGGGGAGTCGGGGGGGGGGCAAGAGGGCTTGGGCTCCCTCTTGCCCCGATCGTGTCGGGGAGTCGGGGGGGCAAGAGGGCTTGGGCTCCCTCTTGCCCCGATCGTGTCGGGGAGTCGGGGGGCAAGAGGGCTTGGGCTCCCTCTTGCCCCGATCGTGTCGGGGAGTCGGGGGGGCAAGAGGGCTTGAGCTCCCTCTTGCCCCGATCGTGTCGGGGGTGCCAGGGACCACACGGAGTCACCCACCGTACCACCCGATTCGGGTAAGCGCAGGTATCGGTGGGTGGCTGATTTGCGGGGGGGGGGGGTGCCTTATTTTACATTTTTTTCTAAAAAGGGGGGGCTGTCTTATTTGATGGCCCTGCCTTATCATCGGGGAAACACGGTAGAAAAAAAAAAAATGAACAGTTAAGTCCCAGTTTTTGCCGCTGAGACTCTGCCCTCTCTCAATGTAAAATTAGACTCTACTTAGTCTGTCTTTAAATTTAAAAAATGTGTGTTGTTTTAAAAAACAATTATGTTTTTAGATGTATCTAAATAAAAATAATAACCAAAAATTTATCTTTTTTTATGTCATCTTAGCATATTTTATGCTGCAGAACGAATTATTTTTTTTTACATGTATTCCTATGGGAAAACGCGTTTCACATAACGAACGTTTCACATAACAAACTTGCTCCTGGAACCAATTAAGTTCGTTGTGTGAGGCACCACTGTATTTCAATTAATAAATGTGTGGCTCTGGGTTGTCCTTATATTTAGATAGTGGGTGACCTGTGTATGTATAACATGTTTAAATGTGTTTATTCATTTTAACGTGCAAGAAAAACAACTACAACCAGAGTAAGTAATACAGAATACAGATATATATGCACAAAGGCAAAATCAACCATCCCAACCCCCCGTCCCCCAACATAACCCCAAACAGAAAATCCCTAAAGGAAATTTAAAAAAAAAAAAAATATTATAATTAAAATTTAACTGTTCAAGAGTCTGTTCCTGGCAGCTGGAGTAAGGGTCATCCAAAAGTGCTCCCAAATCTCAGTAAATCTTCGGCCTGGACCTGAATCAAAGTCAGTGAAGTGCCTACGTTCCAAAGAGGCATGGATGATCATCAAAGATTTCCACTGGCTGTAGGTCGGGGCATCGCTAGTTATCCATTGTAGTAGTATCGCTTTTTTACCAAACAATGTGGCTCTAGCCAAGAAGGCTGACATGCCTTTAGGTTTGGGAGAGACAATATCATAGAAACCAAATAGCGCTCTAGGGGCTGGAGACCACCGTCGACCCCAAAGAGTGGAAATGAAAGATCCCAAATGGTGCCAAAACTGAAGGACACCAGGGCAGAACCAAAACATATGGCCCAAAGATGCATTTATTTGTGAGCATTTAGGGCATTGATGAGACTGAGAAATGCCCATCCTATAGGCTCGTATGGGGGAAATGTAAAGGCGAAGAAGAAATTTCAATTGCAGTTCCCAGTGCAAGGTATTAGTAGACAGTTTGCTCAAGTTTTTGAGAACTTGCTGTATCAGACATGAAGTAAGAGTACATTGTAAATCTTCAGCCCAAGTGTCTGCTAATATAGCAAAGTTGTGTCCAGTTTGACAGTCACGAATACCCACATGGTGAAAGCAAAGTGGAATCAATTGTTGTGCAGAAAAACTGAACATTTCAGAAAGAGATTCATGGCAAGTGTTCGTAAAATGATGTGCATGGACTGTATATAGTGACGAACTTGAAAGTATGCAAAATAGTCAGTTGCAGACAGTCCGAAAGTATGTTGTAAGGAAGCAAAAGAGGCAAATCGCCCCTCGTCCGTATATAACTGAAAAATATAACATAACCCCAAAGAGGCCCATCTCTTAAAAGACACAGAATGAATACCTGGTAAAAAATCTCCATTTCCCTGTAGAGGAAGGAAGGGAGAAATCCTTGGTGACAAATGCAAACAAGTGCATATCCAACGCCAAGTTCGCCTAGCAGGCGCAAATATAGGATATTTTGCCACCACTAGACGAAGAGTCACGTGTAACAGATAACTAATATGGTGAGGGACCAACAATGAGAGTTCCAGGGGAGTGTCAGAAAAATAAGATGTACCCCTGAACCAATCATTGATGTGTCTCATCTGACAAGCCAATGCATACCACTGAATGTTCAAAAGACCATATCCCCCCCGGTCTCTGGGAAGACACATCCTAGGAAAGGTCATACGTGGTCTTTTGCCTCCCCAGAGAAACCCCTGTATCCCTCTAGCAAGTTGTGCACGAGTAGCATGCGACACTAAAAGAGGGAGTACTTGAAATCGATAGAGCCATTTGGGGAACAACACCATATTATACAGGGCCACTCGACCCGCTACTGATAAGGGAAAAACCCGCCAAGTCTGAAGCGTAGTCAAAGTATGTTCCAGTAAGGACGTCACATTACAATCATATAGAGTAGTAAGATCATGAGGTAACCACACTCCAAGATATTTAATAGAGGTCTGGGCCCAAGCGAATGGGAAATCACCCACCCATGTGTCTGGAATTGTTGAGGGAAAAGCCAAAACGGTAGATTTTTGATAGTTAAGGGAAAAACCAGAGTAAAAATGAAACTCCTCTAATGAATGTTGTAAATGACTGATGGAACGCTGTGGCTGAGTCAATGTAAAAAGCAGGTCATCCGCAAACGCCAATACTTTAATCGTCTGATGGGAAAACGGCACTCCCACTACATTTGGGTCTTTAGATACAGTTCGCAAGAACGGTTCTAAATAAAGCAGGAAAAGGAGCGGAGACAAGGGACATCCCTGCCTCGTGCCCCTACCAATCGAAAAAGCCTCCATTGTAATATTATTAACTAGCAAACGAGCTGTCGGTCCGCTATACAGGGTACGGACCGCTCTAGCATACCAGCCCGCAATACCTAAATAATCGAGTACCTCAAACAGATAACCCCAGTCTACTTGATCAAAAGCACGAGCAGCGTCAAGACTCACCAACAGCATAGGCATATTCTGTGATTGAGTATGAGCCATAGTCAAGATCACTCGACGAACATTATGGACTGCCTGTCTGCCCTTTACAAAACCCACCTGTTCCGGACTAATGATCCTAGGGAGTAGGAGAGCAAGTCTATCTGCCAAAATTTTAGCTAAGATTTTAATATCCACATTTAGGAGGGAAATAGGGCGATAAGCCTCAGGAGAACCAGAGTCCTTACCCAGCTTCAGAATAAGTGATATAAGGGCCTCATTAGTACCCTCCGGGAAACTGCTATTCATTATAACCTGGTCATAGTAGTCCCATAAAGGATTTCCAATCTGAGATGATAACAATTTATAAAATTCGGCCGTAAAGCCGTCTGGTCCGGGGGCAGAATAATTCCTCTGAAGCTATATCGCCTTTTGCAATTCCTTAAGGGTCAGGGGAGCATTAAGAAGATCTACATCCGACTCTGTTAACTGTGGAAGACCAGAATCCTCCAAGTAATCTCTCAAGAGGGGCCCCCCTGTTTGATCCCATTTTTCATAAAAGTCCCGAAAATAGTCCAAGAATATATTCACAATCTTATCCGTTGTATGACGCAATGTCCCCCCAGTGTCTCGGAGACCAAAAATGAATCGGGAATCTCTCGCCCGTTTAGTCAAGGTGGCCAACAATTTCCCCGAACGATTACCGTAACGATGATATTTGAAACGCTGATAAAATAACATCTTCATCGTACGCTCGTGTATATATGAATTAAGTGTGGTTTCTATAGACAGTAAATTCTCTTTCTTAGCAGGATTAGGATTAGCCACATATTGCCGTTTCGCTATAGCCAAATCACGTTCCAAACGTAATGTTCCTCGAGATAACCGACGATTTCTCACTACAACATAAGCGATACATTCCCCTCTCAAAACCACTTTGGCCGTGTTCCAAAATAATTCCGGTTCCGATAGATGTTGACTATTAAATTCCAAAAAATCTTTCCATTTGGTCAACAAAAATTGTTTAAAATGAACGTCAGAGAACAAATAACTCGGAAAGCGCCACTGAGAGGGGCCCCGAACAACAAAGCCAACATTTACCTCAACCCAGATCATGGAATGATCTGAAATAGCCGAAGGGCCTATAGTAGCCGCATCAATATGATGGAATGATGGTCGAGTTACCAGAATATAATCAATTCTAGAGAGTGTGCCATGGGCCCGGGATCTGTGAGTATAGTCACGCTCCGTAGTGTGAAATATACGCCATGGATCAACCAAGTCCAAGGTCTTACACAAGTAGGATATACCCCGCCTACTAGACTCAACCACAGATACATTGGGATTAGATCTATCAATACTCTGATCCAGAACCTGATTATAATCCCCAGCAAGAAATATCGAGTCAGTCATATGTTCCAGCAGTAAACTTGTGATATGTTAAAAAAGGAATGATCATATACATTATGAGCGTATAAATTTATTAAATAGAAGGAATAGGTGCCCACCATAATGGAGACCAAGATATACCGTCCCTGAGGATCCTTCTCCACCAACCAGACTTTACAGGGCAAAAATTTGTGAATCAGAATCGCCACCCCCGCTTTTTTCTGGGGTGATGATGCTGCATAAACGGCCCCTACCCAAGATTTTTTCAATTTAGAGTGTTCAATATCAGTTAGTCGTGTTTCTTGTAAACACACAATATCTGCTTTATGATGTTTAAGTTGATTGAGGATCTTTGTTCTCTTGACAGGGGAAGAAATGCCCGAAACATTCCAGGATACAATCCGTATGGAATTAGTTAAGGACATGTCAAATCCCAGAATCTAAAGTAATAGATGGCCCAATCCAAAATGTCCAAATTATCCCAGGTACCCAGCCCTACCCGGGATATAGAAATAGAAAAAGTTACTAATATAAACAGAATGAAAACAGTATGCCACATGGTCTCTCCAACCTCCAGAAAGAAAGTATTCCCATGGGTCCTAGGACCCCACCCCGTCAACAGAATATTACCAGAAACCTCCAGGAGGGATAGACTCAGCCCAGAAAGAAAGAAAAATATAAAAAAGAAAATTAAAATAGTAAACCCCCCCACCAAACGTCGCTCCCCATGCCATTCCCCACCCAGCCCTCCCATCCCCCCCTCTATCACCAACCTCCCCCTCTGTGCTAGACACATCTGCAGAAACACCGAGGGTGGTTCCAAAGATGTGTGAGGTTACGAGAAGGATGCCACCCTGAGCCCCGAGTCAACCAGTAGTATAAATTTTAGGCATGTCTACAAATATAAAACTAGCCCAACATGAACATGAAAAAAATAACATTGGAATTAAATATAACAGTCCAAACGATGAAGGTAAATCAAAGTCCAAACACTCGACGGAGGTGTTTTTTATCCAATATTACACAAATCCAATGAATGGTCTCGAAAGACCAGTTTCCAGTGAGCAAGCAAGCTAAACAAGGAACATAAGAAATGCCTCTGCTGGGTCAGACCTGAGGTCCATCGTGCCCAGCAGTCCGCTCACGCGGCGGCCCAACAGGTCCAGGATCTTCTATCTATACCCCTCTATCCCCATTTCCAGTAGGAATTTGTCCAATCCTTTCTTGAACCCCAGTACCGTACTCTGCCTTATAACGTCCTCTGGAAGCGCATTCCAAGTGTCCACCACACGTTGGGTAAAGAAGAACTTCCTAGCAACTTTTCCCAATGCCCTCTTGTTCTCTTATTTTCCGAAAGTTCGAAGAATCTGTCCCTCTCTACTCTCTCTATGCCCTTCATGATCTTGTAAGTCTCTATCATATCCCCTCTAAGTCTCCTCTTCTCCAGGGAAAAGAGACCCAGCTTCTCCAATCTCTCAGAATATGACAGGTTTTCCATACCTATTATAAGACGTGTTGCTCTCCTTTGAACCCTCTCGACTAACGCCATATCCTTCTTAAGATACGGCGACCAATATTGGACGCAGTACTCCAAATGCGGGCGCACCATCGCCCGATACAACGGCAGAATAACTTCTTTCATTCTGGCTGTAATACCCTTTTTGATTATACCAAGCATTCTATTCGCTCTCTTAGCGGCCGCTGCACACTGTGTCGACGGCTTCATTGTCATGTCCACCATTACCCCCAAGTCCCTTTCCTGGGTACTCTTATTCAATAACATCCCTCCCATTGTATAGTTGTACCTCGAGTTTCTGCTCCCCACATGTAATACTTTACATTTTTCAATGTTGAACTTCATCTGCCATTTCGCCGCCCATTCTTCTAATTTGTTCAAGTCCTTTTGCAACTTTTCGCAGTCCTCTGTAGTCCGAGCTCCATTAAATAGTTTGGTGTCGTCCGCAAATTTTATTATCTCGCACTTCGTTCCTGTTTCTAGATCATTTATGAAGATATTAAATAGCAGCGGCCCGAGCACCGAGCCCTGCGGGACACCACTCGTGACCCTCCTCCAGTCGGAGTAGTGACCCTTCACTCCTACCCTTTGTTTTCTACCCTCCAACCAGTTTCTGATCCATCTATGTACGTCTCCTTCCACAATTATGTAGTATGTGCTCTCTCAACCATTTGGACTTGGAGGCTGAAGCATATGGGTATTGAGATATGTGGCTGCATCCACTGAAGAGTCAAATGAGTGCCATTGGCCCTGATGTTGTAATTTCAGAATGGCCGGGTACAGAAACATGAATCTCACTTTTTTATCCGCCAATGTGGAACAAAGAGGATAGAATAATTTTCTCTTCTCCGTTAAAGCAGCAGAATAATCCTGAAAAATTCGAATCTCTGCCTCCCCATATTTCAACTGGTCTCGTTGTTTGTACTGCCGAAGGATTTCCACTTTATGTTGATAGTTGAGCACTTTTACAATAATCATGCTCGGTCGTGTAGCCCCGGTCTGCTCCCGGCCAATGCGATGGGCTCGTTCCAGACATAGGGGGCCCATATCACCCCGTAGTGGAAAGGTATCTCTCAACCAGGTCTCTATTGTATGTAGTAGGGCTGGTCCTGCAATAGTTTCAGGAAACCCCAGAAAACGCAGGTTCGACCTACGGGACCGATTTTCCAGGTCCTCAATGCGGTCATCCTGCTTTCTGGTGAGAGCCAATAAAGCCTGCAGCTCAGTTGATTGTGTCCCCTGGACATCCTCCACACCAGAGACTCGTGTTTCCAGCGCTGCAGTACGGCCGACCGTATCTGCAAGCTTGGATTCCAGCCTCTGAAGCTGTTCTGAGAGGCGATCCAAGCTGGGCTGCAGCGCTGAGGTCACCGCCTTAGAAATATCAGTTAGCGCCTCTGGGGAAAGGTGACTCACTGCCGGTGCCGATCCGGCCGCCATTTTCTTTTCTCCCGGCCGCACGCGTTCTCGATCCTTTTTCGCGGATCGGGAGGCCATCGGGTGAGTGGGGGACGCCAGATAGCGGTCCATACACCGCCCCAGCTGTGATCCGGTCAAAGAAGCGCTCTATGCCCTCCGTTCAGCTGCAAATTTGTGGAAGGTCGACTCGGGGCCCGGGAGCTCAGGCCAGCTGCGTCTGCCCGGGCTTACTGCATCACGTGACCCCCGTGTATGTATAACATAAGCATTTATTTCTAGACCACTATTACCGCAGAGTTCAATGCGGTTTAAAAAAGATTGGAATGAAAATGAGTTCGTTTTTAAGAGCTAAAGAACTTTGAAAACAAAAAAGTTTTCAATTGTTTTCTATAATGAAGATAGAAGATAGACTTTGATAACAACCATTTGAAATTTTTATCTCATAGTGTAACATGGAAAGAGAGAGTTCTATCATAGTATCTTTTGTACCTGCAGCCCTTAACTGGTGGAAAAATGAAAAAAGCTTGAGTACTACGTGAACAGTGTTGAGAAGAATAACAAAACAGATTTATCAAGTAAGAAGGAACCAGACCCATTGCTACCTTATAGTAAACACATCCCGGTTTAAAAAGTATTGGTGCCTCAACAGGCAACCAGTGCAGTTCGCGATAGTAATATGTTATATGATTATATTTTTTCAATCTATAGATGAGCCTGACTGCAGTAATTCTTTTTTCCCAAATGTTTATATTCAAAAATTTTCATAACCAATACACACAGTAAGCAATAAATGTACAAAACAAAATTCAAATCACAACAAACAATTATTTGCAAAATCCACCATCTCACACCCCCCCCACCCCAAACTCTCCTAGTAACCCACCCCCTCCTCACATCCATATCCACCATACATAGTATATTTCCTCCATTGCATGTACACATCCTATACATTATGAAAATCTGGCACTCTCCCTCTCCTGTGTGCCGTCATTTAGGAAATCAGACATATATAATCCATCTTAGAATACAATAAAGCCATGTCAGGAGCCTCTGGTGTCTTCCACCCCTTAGCAATTACCATCCTGGCAGCCATAAACATACTTATTGCCAGGCAATAGATCTCTCTTGGAATACCCTGAACTGGAAAGTTCAACAAACAACTCTCCGCTCTCTTAGGATAAAAGAGATAGGTATGTACTATTTCATTCATTTTTTTTTGGGGGGGAGCAGGGGTGTGAGGGGGGTCAGTGACCACTGGGGAAATGTGTGTGTGTGTGTGTGGGGGGGGTCATAATATAATCCTTCCAGTGGTCATCTGGACAGTTTGGGCAATTTTTGGCCACTTAGGCACTTTTAAAACAGGTCTAGCTCAGAACTACATGAAACTAAACTAAAACTTAAGTTTATAGACTGGGTCATCCCCAAAAATATGGAGCTCGACTCTGTTAACAGTCATAAGTTCGATAGTAATAATAGATTAAAATAAAAAGAAGCAAAAGGAATATAGACCAGAAGTCAAAGGGATGACACTAAAAAAGATTAACAGGAGTGGTTCATTAAATATTTTGAAAATAATAATGTTTTCAAGATTCTATGAATCTCTTATCATAAGTGGAATTGCATTCCAAATCTCCGTTAGTTTAAACATATAAGAATTCACCAATTTTCTAATTCCCTTAAAAGAAGGAAAGAGTTTTAATCTTTGTGTACTCTTCGCAAACATAAGAACATAAGATTTGCCGGTCCATTGTGGTCCATTGTGCTCAGCAGTCCGCTCACACGGCGGTCCTTAGGTCAAAGACCAGTGCCCTATTTGAATCTAGTCTTACTTGTGTATGTTCTGTTCCAGTAGGAACTTATCCAACCTTGACTTGAATCCCTGAAGGGTGCTTTCCCCTATAACAGCCAGTGTTCCAGATTTCTATCACTCGCTGGGTGAAGAAGAACTTCCTTACATTTGTACGGAATCTTTTCCCTTCTAACTTTAGTGATCCAGGTTAATGGAAATGTAGGTAGATTTATGGTTGTAATATAGTAGCACTAAATAAATAAGTTACGTGTCTAGTTTTCTCTAAGAATAGAGACCAAGGCTATATGAAATACTTTATTAGAGAAATATAAAAATATAATTCATAAGCCAGCTGTAAATAATAACTAATTATTGTTCACAATGTCTCTTTACATACATATATCCCATTACATAATTATTACACAATAATCCCTAAGAAAATGAGCAAAAGTAATTCTTACACACTAAATAATTCCTTATAATAATAATTCCTGATTAGCAGCAACTCTACAAATAGCTTATCACCCTAGGTACTTCACTTCCTTGTCCCGTACTACAATAGAATTCTTCTATCTAACCCCAGCTGATAAGCTAAATAAATTTCCTTATCTCACCATCCGATTAGGCCTTAGCCCAGGAGACGGAAGTCGTCTTCTCATCAGCATGAAAGATATGAATTCCCTTGGTCCAGGAACAAGAGTCCGTCAGCCATTGGAACAGCTGTAAATTAGGTTGTCAGCAAAGGTTTCCTTTATGTGATGGAATCCAGATCTGTATAAAAGTCCGGTTTCTCTCTCTCAGGCAGAGAGTCACGAGAGGTAACTTTTCAGGTTTAAATTAGAATAGAAGATGTGCAGAGAAACCTATGATAAGATGCATGTTCCCTTACATCTTAGTACAGACTTATCAATAATTAGGCACCTTCTACTTGGTTCTCGTCAGATGACCTCTCAGAACCAATCCAGAAACAAAACTTAGATGAATAGTCTTTCTGTGTAAAGTCTCGCACAGGCTGTGAAACAGAGGCGCCTTCGTTAGATAAGAACAGCACAGGAGCAATGCCTCCCCCAAGATTCACACAGGCTGAGCATGTAGGCATAGCTGGATGTCCTTGACTAGAATACAGTTCTGGTACATACCCAGAATGCATCAGACATCATAAATAGCAAAGATGTTTTCTGCTTTCTCTTCTTGCATGGTTCATGCTTTATGATGTCAGAGAGGCCTAACCTTCAGGTGTGAATAAAGAAACACCCCTACAGAACCAAAGGTTTAAAAATACTGAATAAGAGTTTAAATACGATGCATGTACATTTAAATTGAATCCTAAAGTAAGCAGGGAGCCAGTGAAGTTTTTCCAGCAGAGGAGATACATGATCGAACTTCCTTTTCCTGAAGATGAATTTGGCCGCAGTATTTTGTATTAATTGCAGTCTTTGCAAATTACCTTTGGTTAATCCTAAATAGATTGAATTACAGTAGTCCAATTGAGCAAGTATGACAGACTGAACCAAAACTGAGAAATATTGGTGATAAAAAAATCCTTAACTCTCTTTAACATACGAAGGCTAAAATAACACTTCTTAACCAAAGAATGTATTTGATCTTTGAATATGAGGAGTCTATAAGAATACCTAAAATTTTAGATGAGAATTCAACCTGTAAAGTGACTCCTGAAGCCAATGTTATAGTAGGAGGAAGATAATCCAGTCTTGGACCTATCCACAAAAGTTTGGTTT
Source organism: Geotrypetes seraphini (assembly GCF_902459505.1). NCBI lineage: Eukaryota > Metazoa > Chordata > Amphibia > Gymnophiona > Dermophiidae > Geotrypetes > Geotrypetes seraphini. The sequence continues at coordinate 458,224,166 of NC_047085.1, forward strand.
AGCCTCATTTAGTTTCATTTGTACAGACAACACCCAAGTTTGAAGTTTAGAGATACAATGGTTTACATTAAAAGCAAAATTGGAGAGATTCGAATCCACTTCAAGTAAAATGAAAATATCTCAGCGTATGTAAATAAAGTCTCCAAAGTTGACAAATTTAAATTCTTCAAAGTACTCATATAGATATTAAAGAGTATAGGAGACAATGGGGATCTTTGTGGGACCCCACAAATTGATCTCCATGAAGTTGAATAATGTTTTTGATTTAAACTTTATTGAATTTTAAATAATAGCAGTGCATTACAGAAATTATATCATGAAAAGCTTGCATAAAATACACCTTAATACACAAAATATAATGGAACAACCATTTCCCCCCCTATCATTCAACTATTAATACCTTAAATCCTATTTTATTACAAAAATATACTCATCTATTTAAACCTTCAAAATATCCCTCCCTCCCCTCTCCCCCCCCCCCCCCCCCCCCCCCCGTGTACATGTAAGGAAATCTAAGAAGAAAAAACAAAACAAAACTACAATTACAATATCCTTATTATTTGTTAACAAATGCAGTCAATGGGCTCTATTTTATTAAATGTACTAGCTGATGACCCGGCGTTGCACGGTAATTTAATTATAGCAATAACACAGTAAATGGATTCAAATAAAGATACTTTATAGTGGTGAATGAAATTATATTTTTACAGCTTTATAAAAAGTACAATATTCAAATTATAATGTGAAATATTTGACAAAATGAATACAATACAACAAACACAAAACTTGATTATAAACAACATTTTTAGTTTCACCTCCAGGAGCAAGAACATATAAATTCTTGGGTGAAGAGACCCCCAGAACATATCACCCCAGGTAGTGAGGGATCTGCATACCAAGTTTCGTTCAAATCGGTCAAGCCGTTTATTATTTACTGTGAGAATGGCAGCTGTGTACATTTTTTCCATTGACATGAATGGGTGAAATCCGATTTTATGTTTGTAGCTCCGCCCACGTGAGCAGGTGGGCCGCGAGACCCCCAGAACATATCACCCCAGGTAGTGAGGGATCTGCATACCAAGTTTAGTTCAAATCGGTCAAGCCGGTTTTGAATTACAGTGAGAATGGCAGGTTTTAACATTTTTTCCATTGACATGAATGGGTGAAATCCGATTTTATGTTTGTAGCTCCGCCCACGTGAGTAGGTGGGCCGCGAGACCCCCAGAACATATCACCCCAGGTAGTGAGGGATCTGCATACCAAGTTTCGTTAAAATCGGTCAAGCCGGTTTTGAATTACTGTGAGAATGGCAGCTTTTTACATTTTTTCCATTGACATGAATGGGTGAAATGTTAATTTCTGTCTGTAGCTCCGCCCAAGTGTGCAGGTGGACCGAGAGACCCTCAGAACATATCATCCCAGGTAGTGAGGGATCAGCATACCAAGTTTCGTTCAAATCGGTCAAGCCGTTTTTGCGTGATCGCGGCACATACACACACACACACATACATACACACATACATACCTCCGATTTTATATATATAGATTTAATTGTTTCCCATATATCCAAAAAAATTCTGTTATTCCTAGCATAACTAGGTAATCTGATACTTAATAGATGAGATAATCTGATAGGGGACATAATTTTCCACTCTAAATATAGCCAGTCTGGAAGATGTTCCATGAGTTCTGGGAGGATCCAATACATTCCCTGGCACATTATATAGGCCTGATGATACCTATAAAAGTTTGGAAAATTTACCCCACCCTCTGTAATTGGTTTTTGCAAAGATACTAAAGCAATTCTAGCTTTTATACCCAGACAAATAAATTTAATAAGAATAGTATTCAATTTTTTTAATAAAAAGACCCCTGAAAATAAACCGGTAACATTCCCATTTGATAGCAAAGTGCAGAGCCAATAATATAGCCAAAATTTTACCGTCTACATTTATCAATGAAATAGGCCTGTAATTTGAAACCAACAATGGATCTTTATTTGGCTTCGGTCAAACTATAGTTAAAGATTCTGCCATAGTACCTAATATACAACCTTTAGTTATTTGATCTTGATATAAATTTAACAAATAAGGTAATAGAGTAATTTGGAATGATTTATAAAATTCCACCGTAAAACCATCACCACCTAGAGTGGATCAAACTCTAAGGGACTTCAATGCTGTTTGCAATTCCTTTATTGATATAGGTACTTCAAGACTACCTTTTATATGCTCGGGAATTTTAGGACCTTTAATTAATTTTAAAAATTCTAATCTGTCACTTTCTTTATTTGAATAAAGCTCAGAAGAATACAAATTTTTATAAAACTTGTTTTATAAAACTTGTTTTATTGTGTTAGAATATTTCCAGTATGTGAGTGAATGTCACCTTTTTCATCTTTAACTGCAACAATTTTTACTTTCCTTTTTTTTGCCTTAAGGAAATTAGCCAGTAATCTTCCCGCTTTATTTGAGTTTCCATAATATAATGCTTGTTGAGATAACCAATCTTTCCTTGCTAGCTGCAAAGAAATTTCATTATATTTATATTTAACTTTTATTAATGTTTATAAAGTAGAATATTCCCATTTTACCGCTAATTTTGTCTCCAATTTCTTAATATCTTTTTCCAAATTAGCAAATTCCATATTAAGCTTTTTCCTAACATGTGCCGCAAATGAAATAATGTTTCCACTGAAATTTCATTTGAATTATTAATTTGAAAGTAATCCTCCATCTTTTGTTGCATTTCTTCGAGAAATTTGGGATCTGCAAGCAATGTATTATTAAATCTCCAAACAGGTCTTCCTATTTCTTCATCATCCAACCTCAATTCAATCCAGACTCCACCATGAACAGATAAAACAATTGGATCTATATCAGCTTTCATCACATTTTGCATTAATAAATCAGAAATAAAAATATAATCTATTCTTGAAAATGATTTATGAACAGGAGAACAAAATGAAAATTTTCGAGCATCAAAATGCAGTATCCTCCATATATCTTTTAAACCACATGATTGTAGCATATTATTTAATCCAATTGATTTTAATATTCTACTAGGTCATTTATCTATCAATGGATCCATGACAGCATTAAAGTCCCCCGCTACTATTATTTTATGAGCAGCCAGTGGGAGTATTAGTCTCTGTAAAGACTTAAAAAATTCAGCCTGATTAGTATTAGGCGTATAGATATTCCAAAGTGCCAAATAATTATTCCCCGAGCTCATTTCCACATGTACCCATCTTCCTGTAGAGTCTGCAGCTATTAACTCGAAAACAGCTGTACATTTCCTGTGAATTAAAATAGCTACTCCCGCCTTTTTCCCTACAGCTGGAGCAAAAAAACAATGCTTCACCCAATCTGTTTCCAGTTTTTGGAATTCTAATTCATTCAAGTGAGTCTCTTGAATAAAGCAAATATCTGCATTTTGTTGTTTTAGATAATTTAGAGTCTTTTTACTTTTAATTGGATGGTTTAACCCATTGACATTTAATGATAAAATTTTAACCTTCTTGTAATTCACAAGATCTTAAACTGAAAAAAACCCAAATCTATATTTTCTTTAAAAGTAACTGTTTTTCCTTACACATCCATTACCCCCTCTATATGATCCTCCCTTCCCTCATCCCCCCCACCCACTAAAATCATATGTAAGCTTGAAAATGCTCATATAGACACGGTAACTTCAAACTCCTCCAAGGCTAGGTCTATAATTATTCTTACATTCCCATAACTTCTTAAAATAAAATTTTTTCCATTATAATTCCATATTTCATAACACTCATTGTATTCATACTTCAAAAATTTACTAACTACAATGCATTATTCAACATATACTATTATACTATATACTATATAATATTATTTTCTTTATTGATTTCTTTCATTAAATATAATTTCCTCCAAACCTATTTCCACTTTCCTCTTATCAATTTCAATTCCATTTAGAATTTATATTATAACCACTATTTTGAACAAATAATATCTATTGTTCCAAATAAAAGGAATGAATCAATACCCATATCAATTATATTACCTATATATTCAATTATTTTATCCTAATATATTAAATCCTTAAGCTATATCATCAAATGCAATTTAAATCCTCCTGTATTAAAATCTTTTAAATGTTTCTATCTACCCACAAATTTCCAAACTTCCCTCCTTATTTTCTGATTACCTCCAATGTCTCACTTTAATTATTTAAGAAAATCCTTTCCTATGCAGAACTCTGTATTTAGAATTTTAAAATGCCAAATAACCTTAACACAAGCATATAAAACCCCCAGTAAAATATATATTATCATATTCAATCTTCTATAGGAATAAACGATATTAATATGCAATATTATTTCAAATCAATTTCGAATCCATTAAATAACCCTCACCTCTCTTAAAAATTAATAATGAATTTTATATTATGTCTCATTTCTTTTACTATGTTCTCCAATTATCAATTTCAAATTATTTAAAACATATAAAACAAAATTCCTGTATTACGTTAATAATAATAAACTAATATTCATAAAGTATCTGATAAAAGTTCATGCATAAAACCAATTTCAATTCATAAATGGCTCTAATGCTGTCTGCAGTGCTCTAATACAGCAATAAACATTACCCTATGTTACATATTTATCGGATAAAAGATCATACTTAAAACCAATACCAATTCTTTACAGAAGAACTGTTTATGTTTTTTTTTTCATTACCACAGACAATCTTTCCTTTTTCTTATATCCCAGTCCTCTTTCTCCCTTCACTTCCCCATCCCTCCCTTTTTCTTCATCACCTCCCTCACAGGTGCTGAAGGTAGCTCTCATTGTCTCTCCAGCAAGTCAAGTAAAAAATTGTCCAAACTGGGTGAAGCCGATGAGCATTGGCATCCAGGAGCAGGAGCAGGTACCGCAGCATGCGGCCATCATAATTGAGCAGTGGCAAGGGCGCGTGGGCAGCGGAGGGAGAGATGGAGCTTGGGGGCAGGTAGCACCGAGCCACCTTTCGGCGGCTCATCCTGGTATCTGTGGTCCGCGGCCATCCCGAGCTGGGTCCACCGCAGCCCTACCTTCTCTCTTCCTGTCACGGCCTCCCAATCGGCAGCAGACGGCATGGAGTAGGTGCGGCAGACTCCTCCCCATCCCGCACCCAAATGAGAGCGAGCCTTTGAGCCGCACCCCTAGAGCACAACACTGCAGAGGAAAAGCCGCAGCAGGAGCCCAGTCAGGCGCGCATCCTCGGTCGGGAAAAGTCAAGTTTCACTAGGAGAGAGAGCAGAGAAGCCTCAAAGTTCCAAAAGTCTGCCTGGCTGCTGCAATGAGAGAGACCACACAACTGCAGGCCCCCCAGAAGCAGAAGGAAACCTGCAGAGCTGGCCCACAGACAAGTTCCCCACATAGCCTCAACCGGAACAGACAAACCCAGAGTATGTTCTTTGTTTCCTGATAAAGTTAAACGTTACCAAGTTCCCATATGTCCCGCCTATCTTCTTCTTTACACAAAATCCACTTTCATTGGTTAAGACTTCATTACTGACAGATGTTATCCACCAATCCTATTCATTTGATTAGTTTTCCATTGACAGTTAAACTGATAACTTTAAAGTCTCGTGACTCCTTCTTCTGTTAATTATTCAATTAATATGAAAACAATTCGATCACCATTTAAATGACATCTTAATAAATAAAATAAACTATTTGTAGCATAAACTAAAATCAATATAATATCCATTTTTCAGAGTCATTTCTCCTTTAAATCATTGGTTCAGTTTGTTTAGCAATGTAAATTCTTAACTTCTCCGGGTCATCATATTGAGAGGTCCTATTCTCATGTGTTATTTTCATAATTGCTGGATATAAAAGCCCAAATTTGGCTCCAATTTCTCTGAGTTGCGGTCGTAAGGATAAGAATTGTTTCCTTATTGCTGCAGTCTTTTTAGCAAAATCAGGGACAAAGATCAATTTTGCTTCTTTATATTTTAAATCCTTCTTTTCTTTTGATAAACACAAAATTTCCAACGCTTGCCAGAAATGAAATACCTTAAAAATGACAGGTCTAGGGTAAGCTTGATTACTTACTCTTGCAGGGCTCTTTCAATTTTTAAAGGGTGCTTTTTTGAAAGGGGAAGCAGACTTGGAATCAGTTGTTCTAAAAAAGCAGTCATATCTGATCCCTCTGCCCCTTCCCCCAAATTTAAAATTCTTATATTACATCTTCTAGATCTATTCTCAAGATCCTCAATCTGTTTGGATAGAAATTGTACTTCCAAATGATCTTGTTGGCATTAAACCTGAATTGCTTCAGTTCTTCCCACTCGATTTTCCACACTTTCAAGCCTGCTGTTTGAAATTGGCAATTGTTTAGTTAAATTACATATCTCATTACTCATCACTTCCAGTTTATCAGAATTACTTTGGAGCAATAATCTGATTTGTTTGAACTCATCTCCTGTATCCATTTTGCCCGTTAAATCCGAAGGTAGAGGAACTTTAAAAGGTGTTTGAAGCTCCTGCTTTTGTCTCTTCATTTTCACTGTAGAGAATGCCATTTCCATAGTAGTTTGTTTACTAGTTGCCATAAATGAGTGAAAAAAGTCAAATTCTGAATGAAATATTAGCAATGAGCTGAATATAATCTGAATTAAATCCTTGGATGTGAGGAGCTCAGAAATCACTGTCCATCACCAGTGCTGCCAAGCTCCGGAATATACATCCAACAAAAATATACATCCTTCCTTAGACCACAATTGAAAAGGAGTGCAGCCTACATAATAAGAGAGAATAAATCAATTTGCATAAAATAATAAGTAAGACTTCACACTAATTCAAAAAATTTGCTACCATTAATTTATTGCACCTGTGTATACTTCATCAAGCTATCTTTTTCAGCTCCAAGAAAGATTTTAACTGATCTGGTAAAAAAAACAACACATATTTAATTTGGGTGTACTTTATAATGCATTTATAGGGGTAAGCCAGAAGGAAAGAAGCACTCAGTGATATTACGTCTTGTCTTAAAGAAAGGAACTGTTTCCTTCTTTCTTGAGTAATTTTTGTCACATCTGGGTACGCCCATATTCTTTTACCGTAGAACAGATTTTTTGAAAATTTGAAATATAATTTCATAAAAGAATCCATGTCCTGTTGAAAAACAAAAGATATCAGCAGTGTTGCTCTCAATGTTGACTCGGAGATAGATTCTTCAAGTATAGCAGATAAGTTCTTTAAATCAACCTTTGGGGGTTGAACGCTTTCCCCTTCCATGGCCTCCTGAGATTTTTTAAGAGTTGATGGTAAATAGTATAGTTTGTTCAAAGGGGGAATAAATTCTGAAGAGTAACCAAGCATTTTTTAAACATCTCATATGGTAGAATTCCAGGAGTCTTAGGAAAGTTCAATATTCGCACATTCAGCCTACGACTGTAATTTTTCATATTTTCCAACCTCCGTTGGAAACAAGTACTATCTTTTATAGCAGTGTTTTTATATTCATTTAATGATTGAACCTCAGTTTGCAATTTTTCAAGTGAGCTTTTGGTTTCAATATTCATCTGCTCAATATTTTTAATAACATTATCCAATTTGGCTCCAAGAGCCTTTACCTCCTATGCCGTCTTCATTGTGGCAACATCCAGTTTCTGGCGCGTCTTCAAGATAGCTGACAAAGTGTCCTCATTTGAGGAGAGTGAATCTCCAAAGCTGGTCTGCATCAGTAGAAGCTTGTCTTCCGCAGAACCTCTCTCAGTGGGAGCGTCGGGTGCCACTTCGGCGTCCCTTCCTTCCACTTCCTGGGCAGCAGCTTCAGCCGGCAAGGAGGCGAGACAACCGGTGCCAGCGAGAGTGAGGTCTCCTGTCCCAGCGAGAGTGAGTCCTCTCCACTCATTTCGCAGCGGGGCTAAACTTGCCGAATCTCATGCAAATTGCTGGAAAGGACTGCTCCAGCATTCGCTGAACTAAGGCAGGTGAGGGTGTTGAGGAGATAGGTACCCTCACCATACCTTTTCTCTTTGTATGCGGCATATCGCTAGTAAGAAATCTCTTCAGCGATGGGAGCGTTCTCAACGCTTCCAGCTTAGCGCTGCCATCTTGGCCACTCCCACAATATAGTATACTTATTACATAGCTGTAATTGCTGAATCCTTGAGAGTAAGGAAATCAAGAGTTTCAGTGCTGAAATTGGGACAAAAACTATGTTGAAATGGTAGAAGAACGGAGAATTTCTCTATATGAGCAGAAAGTTGACTAGAAACAATGGATTCAATCAGTTTTGTTAATAATATTAGCGATAGGTTGATAACGTGAGGAAGTAGTGGGATCCAAATCGGCTTTTTTTCAGAAGCAGTGTATGAACAAATTGTTCCATTTTCCAACACATAATTTACTAGTGCAGTCAGCCATTTAATAGCTTGGGAAGGAATATTTTCAAATAAATAAGATGGAATAGGGTCCAAGGTACATTTGTGTTTCCTCAATTTATCACATAATTGTGAAACTTGTGTTTTGGTTACTAAATCGAAAACACACCAGGGTCAATCAGCATGGGATTCCAAGATATTATTATCAGAACCCAGAGAGAGGTCATTAAAATTCTCCACAGGAAAAGAGTTCCTTATAAGGAAGATTTTATCATTGAAGAAATTTGCTAATACATCAACAGTCGGAAGGGAAACTTGCAGTGGCCTCTCTAATTTCTGATAACATGTCAGCATCTATCTGTTCATCCTGGTTACGTGGACAATAGTACATTCCTATCACTATCCTTTTCCCCCTTACACATGGAATTTCTACCCATAGGGATTCCAAGGTGTGTTTCTACTCCTGTAGAATTTTCAGTCCATTAGATTTAAGGCAATCTTTCACATATAATGCTACGCCTCCACTGATTCGATCAAGCATATCACTACAATATAACTTGTAACCTGGTATGATAGTATTCCATTGGTTATCTTCCTTCCACTAGGTCTCAGAGATGTCTATTATATCTATCTTTCATTTCATTCATAGTGCAATATATTCTAACTCTCCCATCTTGTTTCTTAGGCTTCTAGCATTTGCATACAGACATTTCAGTTTGTCATATCTATTTACAATTTGCTCAGCAATTGGCATGGATAATTTACAATCTTTAAAATCAGCATGCTATGTATATAAGGATACCTGGTCTATGGCGGCCCTCCTACTCACTATCGGGATGCATGTGCAATACGTCTCCCTTTTCTCACCTCTCCCCTTTACATGCATCCTTTCACCCTCTCATTTCCCTTCCCTTCCATTTAAGTGCATTTCCTCTTTTCCCTGCCCTCTTATCCAAATGCAGCATTTTCCCCTCTACCATCCTATTCAAGTGCAGCATTTCTCTCCTCTCCTTCCTTGCCCACCTATCCAAGTACAGCATATTCCCTCTCTCTTCCCTTCCATTCATGTACAACCTTTCTCACTATCCCTTCCAAATAAATTCCTGGCCTATACAGAAAACCTGGGCATTGCTTTACTCCCAGGGTCTCTTTTCTGGGTTGTTTTTTTTCTATTTCTTAATTCTCTTTCCAAGGTCTCCTGTCCTTTTCACATTTTTCCTCTCTCAAGATCCACCATCCATCTTTCTTCTGCATCTTTTATCTATCCTGTCCAGTGTGTCCCCTCTGTGTCCCTGTCCCTATGCTCCCCCATGTCTAACATCTACACTCTAGTGTCCCTATTCTCTCCTCCTATTAATAATCCCCCTTCAATGTTCGTATCTCTCCCCTTATGTCCAGTACTGTCTCTCTGTGTTCCTGTCCGCAACACTTTCTCCATGCTTAGTATGTGTTCTCTGTGTCCTTGTTCCTCCCCATGACCAGCTTCTCCTTTCTCTCTATCTTTCCTTTTTTACCCCATCTTTGCCTCCATGATAACATGATAAACACAGAGCCATGGTAAATGATGACAGACAAAAATCCAGTCTACCAAATAAGATGACCAGAGCAGCATCCACCACTCTGCAAGTGCCTCAGTCACCCATGATTAAATACTGGTTGTCACTAGAACAATATCCCTATCTCTCCCTACTTCCATTGGTCATGTCTCTTATTGGTTTACAAATGCATGCACTCGGCAGCTCCACAATCTCTCCTCTCTTATCTCTCCCTATACTCCTTTTCAGGAACTCCGCTCATCGGGTAAGTCTCTCCTATCTGCACCCTTCTCCTCTATTGCCAACTCCAGACTAGATCCCTTCTCTCATGCTGGAACTTACACCAGGAACAGTGCGCTTGAGTCTATACATCAAATCTAGGCTAAAAAACCATTTTTTCGAGATTGCTTTTAACTCTTAACTCCCACTCGCTTGTAAAATACCCATGTCTGCTTTATCATTCCCACTCTGAGAAACTCCCCAACCATCTACTTGTCCTATATGACTGCTTAGAAACATAGAAACATAGAAAAAAGCGGCAGAAAAGGGCTATAGCCCACCAAGTCTGCCCATTCCGTGTATCCCCCCCCTGAGTTTACTCACTTAAAGATCCCACGTGAGTATCCCATTTTCTCTTAAAATCCGTCACGCTGCTGGCCTTTATCACCTGGAGTGGGAGTCTGTTCCAATGATCCACAACTCTCTCGGTGAAGAAATACTTCCTGAAGTCGCCACGAAACTTCCCTCCCCTGATTTTCAGCGGATGCCCTCTGGTGGTCGAGGGTCCCATGAGCCGGAAGATATCATCTTCTGACTCGATGCGTCCCGTGATATACTTATACGTTTCAATCATATCTCCCCGTTCTCTTCTTTCCTCAAGTGAGTACAGTCGCAATTTCTTTAGTCTTTCCTCATACGTGAGATCCTTGAGCCCCAGGACCATCCTGGTGGCTGTTCGCTGTACCGACTCGATTCTTAGCACGTCCTTTCGGTAGTGAGGTCTCCAAAACTGAACGCAGTACTCTAAGTGAGGCCTCACCATGGCTCTGTACAACGGCATCACAACTTCAGGTCTCCTGCTGACGAAACCTCTGCGTATACACCCCATCATTTGTCTTGCCCTGGAGGAAGCCTTCTCCACTTGATTGGCAACCTTCATGTCCTCGCTAATGATCACTCCTAGGTCGCGTTCCGCTGTGGTCCTAACCAAGGTCTCACCATTTAGTACATAAGTTCTACGTGGGTTACTCTTTCCCAGGTGCATTACCTTGCATTTTTTAGCATTGAAGCCAAGCTGCCAAGTAGTTGACCATTGTTCCAGCAGCAGTAGATCGTGTGTCATATTATCAGGTAATAAGCTTCTGCCTACTACGTTGCAAAGTTTGGCGTCGTCGGCGAACAGCGATACCTTTCCCCTAAGTCCTTGCGTCATATCTCTTATGAATAAGTTGAATAGAATCGGACCCAGGACCGAGCCCTGCGGCACTCCACTCATCACGTCCGATGCTTCAGATGGAGTACCATTCACCACTACCCTCTGATGTCTGCCGCTCAGCCAATCCCCAACCCATGTAGTTAGAGTGTCTCCTAATCCTATCGATTTTAGCTTAATTAGATTGTAAACTCTACTAAGCAGGGACTGCCTCTTGAATGTTTGTGCAGCGTTGTATAGAAATAAGTAGTAGTAGTAGTAGTAATGGTCTCTTCTCCCAGTTCAGATTCTCTCTCTGCTTAACCCATAAGAACTTATGAGTTGCTATACTGGGACAGACGGAAGTTCCATCAAGCTCAGTATCCTGTTTCCAGCTGTGGCCAACCCAGGTCACAAATACCTGGCAAGATCCCAAGGAGAAAAACAGATTTTATGCTACTTATCCTAGGAATAAGCAATAGATTTTCCAAAAAAGACGTTGGGCTAGTCTCAGATGGGCAGCATGTGTGAATCGCCAACCTTTAGAACAATTAAAGATAGAATTGGGGGTGAATGAGTGCCCGCTCATCATTCTCCTCAGGCAACAGATTGCATTGGGCCACTTCTGCTCTAGACTTAGGGCTCCTTTTACTAGGGTGTGCTAGTGGTTTTAGCACGTGCTACAATGCCGCACGCACGCTAGCCCGCGTTACACGAAAATACTAATGCCAACTCTATGGAGGCATTAGCGTGTAGCACGTGCAGCAATGTAGCATGCGCTATGCGCATGCTAAAACCGCTAGCACACCTTAATAAAAGGAGCCCTTAGTATTTTTGGAGAGAGTAAACAAGCAATTCACATCTGCCTTTTCCACTTCACTCAGTATTTTATAAACCTCTATCATATCACCCCTGAGCCATCTCTTCTTCAAGCTGGAGAGCCCTAATTGCTTTATTCTTTTCTCATAGGGAAGTTGTCCCATTCCTTTTATCATTTTTGTCACCTTATCTGCACCTTTTCTAATTCTGCTATATCTTTTTTGAGATACGGCAACCAGAAATGTACATGGCCGTACCATAGAGCAATACAAAGGCATTATAATATTTTAATCTTTGTTTTCCATTCCTTTCCTGATAATTCCTAATATTCTATTTGATTTCTTAGCTACTGCTTCACACTGAGCTGAGGTTTGAGAGGGAAAAGAGGATGAGACGAAGAAGAAGAAGTCCTGGTGGGATACAGGTGAAGCAGGATAAGTCCTTTGGATAAAGGTGAAGTAACCAGACCTCACAAGAGAAAAACCCCCTCCCCTCCCTCTTGCTCTAATAAATCAGTATATTAACTGTAAAAGATATTTCATAACCCACTTGCCAGCTGGCCTATAGTGATTGAGAAATATTCTGTTTCTGAGTTAGCTATGGTAAGCAAAAACTTGTAAGAAACAAGACTTAAATTCCGATGCATGGCACCTGGCCGGATATTATGCAAAGAGGAACACAGCTCATGGTCAGAAAAACAGAGTACTCAGGAACATTATTTAGCAAGATATATCATGTGTTACCACAGCAGAGAAGGAATTTTGGACTCGGAATTGCATATATGGTAAAGGGAAAAGGGCATTTGCAGGAAAGGGTTAGGCCTTACGGCAAACTGAACAGACGTATAAGATGACACAAATAGATAAGCCAATAAATGAATCTACTTATGTATTGATGTATAAGAAAAATAACCAATAAAGATGTATCATGTGATTTAGGCTAACATGGTATTGAACACCAAGAAATGTATAAAACCAGGCCTATAAGCAGAAGTAATCAGAACAGACATCAGAGGACCCTCAGGCCTGAGGATCACATCTGTTACATTATATGCTGAATCATTTATTCTTGTAAGCTGTTACTGATTTGCTAATAAATGTATACCTATTGAAACCAGTATATAGTGTGTGGAGTCTCCATTCCGAGGTAGGCCTAGACAGCGGCCTACTTCAGGTTTCAACATATCCTCAATGATGACACCTAAATTCTTTGCCAGGGCGGTGACTCCTAATGTGGAACCCTGCATCACGTAGCTATAGTTTGGGTTCCTCTTTCCCACATGCATCACTTTGCACTTGCTCACATTAAACGTGATCTACCATTTTAATTCCCTGTCATCCAGTCTCACAAGGTTCTTTTGCAATTTTTCATAATCCACGTCTGATTTAACAACTTTGAATAATTTTGTGTCATCAGCAAATTTAATTATTTCACTTGTTATTCCCATTTCTAGATCATTGCTAAATATTTTAAAAAGCAGCGATCCCAACTTAGACCCCTAGGAAACCCCAATATTAACCCTTCTCCATTGAGAAAATTGATCATTTAAACCTACTCTCTTTCTATTTTTCAACCAGTTCTTAATTCATAATAGGACATTACTGCCCATTCCTTGGCTTTTTAATTTCTTCAAAAGTCTTTCATAAGGTACTTTGTCAAATGCCTTTTGAAAATCCAAATGCAAAATATCAACAGGCTCACCTTTATCCACATGTTCATTCACCCCTTCAAAGATAGTCAGGATAAAGCCTGTGATGCTTTTGAACTCCTTGCAAGATGGCCTCATGGAGTTGAACAGCTTTGCAAACTTTATCCTGACTATCTGAAGAAGACATTGAATGCTTGAGTTTTTGGAACACCATTGGTAGATGACTACACCAAAGTGTACGTGTTTAGCTATTAGTGAAGTATGTTAAATTTTTGTTTGTTTTCCACAAAAAAGTGCAGATATTGAAAGTTTATTTAATAAAATACTGCTAGATTTTTTCATAAAATATGTTTTTATCAATGTATCATTGCTGAGCGTGAAAACAAAAGTTATAGCTATAATACCCCCCAAATTTGTTCCATTAAGCAAAAATAATAGTAAATTTTTAAAAATCAAACCCAGAACTTTATGCATTCAGTGACTTCCATCAACCCAAGGATGGGCTTTAAAAAATTTTTTTAAATTATTTTCTGATCAAGCACAATCAAATTCTTGGGGAAAACTTCAATTTACACAGTTTTTCCAACTTTAGGTTTTTCTGGACAACCCTAATGTGCTTGAAGCACTATACCCACTGGCCTGCTTTTAGTTTATTGAAAAAAAATAATTTAGGCCCCCTTTTATCAAACTGCATTAGGGTGTTTTATCGCCAGCCACTGTGATTAAAGCCCCAATGCTCATAGAATTCCTATGATCGCTGGAGTTTTTACTGCAGCGGCAGGTGATAAAAAACCCTAACACGGCTTGATAAAAGAGGGCCTTAATGTCCATAGATTTGATTCTGCAGTCTATGGGCTCCTTTTACGAAGCCGCGTTAGTGGTTTAACGCACGTAATAGCACACGCTAATTTGCCGGCCGTGCTAGCCGCTACCGCCTCCTCTTGAGCAGGTGGTAGTTTTTTTGGGGTAAGCGCATGCTAAAAAGGTGCATGTGATAAAGCTGTTAACGCGGCTTCGTAAAAGGAGCCCTATATGTCTTTTTTTGGAACCCATCCAAAAGGTTGCCCTGGAAATGTCTCCCCCAACTGCATACTGTGGAATGGCCTTGAAAATTCTCCTCACATGTACACACTTAATTTTTAAGAATACATTTTTTCAGGTGCGTTCTGTGAGAATGATCTGTGAAGTCAGTCATTATTATAGAAATGCAAAAACTTTCCTCTAGACCTTTCAACAAAATAATAATGTTAGGGTGTTTATAAATAGCTTCTAAACTTCTTTAAGACTTTTACTCTGTGGTACAGTATGTTCGATTTGAATATAAAGCAAAATCAGACTAATGAGGTTGCAAAGTGTGCCATCAAGTGTTCACATACATACTGGGTAGCTCATTATCTTTCATCAAGCCAGCTCAGTACTGCAGCCCTCATAATGAACTAATAGATTTCCAGGTCCAGATAACACAAAAAGTTCAACCTCAGACAAGTTAAAGTTAATCAAGTACAAAAAGACTTAAATTAGCACATTTAAATTCAACTGGCAGAAACATTAGAAATGTTCTTTGCTCTCTCTTGATTCTGTTTGCAGTGGCATTAGCTGTTGGGAAGGGAATTACAGTTGAAGTATTTTACTCTTTGGGGACTTCATGCACCAGTACTTTACCACCCATGCATATGGAGCTACTAATGACAGAGAGGCTACCCATCAGGGAATGCAATTCCGCGAAGACATTTTCACCAAAATGGATTATTTCAGCCTCGTTGGTCACAGATTCTGTAGTTTTCCAGTGATTCATCTTACTATTAATAATGTCAGAGAATTTTAGGCCCTTGAATTAAATAATGATAAATAGGAGCCACTAAGCGAGCTGGGCTAAAGCAGTGCTGTTTATTTCAGTGTGAAGCTCTGTCAGGCCTGATAAATCGGATCCCTGAAATAGTTTATAAAATACTGAATTGATGTGGAGGTTGGCAAAGGAGAGAATTAATGTTAAGAAATAGGCCTGCTATCCAGATTTGATGAAAGCTGAGGAAAGCCTTTGATATAAATTCCGTGTCTGTGCAGGAAACGGTGGCATTGAGAGGTAAAAGAGCTGCACGGGGAAATAATGTTCGTTTTTTTTATTTTTTTAAATCTCTGTGGGTTCCCAGGTCAGTGAAAACCAAAATAAATGATCTGCAGAGGTCAGCAATGAAAGTGTTCTGCAGAGCGGTACACTGAAGTGCTACACATTGTAGGGTGGGCATACACTGATCATCTATAATAGAAAACTTCAAGAGCATTCGGCGTAGAAGAAAAATGGAAAAGCTACTGCAAAACTGAACTGGGGCGTTCCACATGGCCATGTTTACCATGATGCAATTACATAAGTTTTATTGTTTATATAAAAGTGACTCATATCTCTTCCACCTGAGTTCTTTGCCCATATAAGTTGAATTTATTTTCTTCTTTACAAATATTGCAAAAATTAAGCAAGCAATACATCATCTGTAAAGATAATTGAAAATATAGGCCTTAGCAGAAGAATCAATATTTTAGTAGGTTTATTGCTACTACTTCAGCTTATTTTTCTAAAGTCCTACAAGACCAGCCAGTGATGTAAAGGTACATGTATAGCAGTGGTCTCAAACTCGTGGCCCAGGGGCCACATGCGGCCCGCCAGGTACTATTTTGAGGCCCTCGGTATGTTTATCATAATCACAAAAATAAAATAAAACAGTTTCTTGATCATATGTCTCTTTAGCTATAAATTACAATATTATTATTAAGACAGCCAAAAGAAGGAAAGATTTATAAACTATTAAGAGTTTTACCTCATGCAAAATTGTCATTTCTTTAATAGGACAATAACTATTTTTTCTGAGGCCCTCCGAGTACCTACAAATCCAAAATGTGGCCCTGCAAAGGGTTTGAGTTTGAGACCACTGATATAGGATTTGTGACTAAATAATGCCAAAGAAGACACGCAGACACCGTCAGGCCACTCTCCTGAAACTGAGCGAAAAAGAGATGAAGTTGGTGTCCCAGACGAAACTGCAGGCCAGGTCAAGCTAAGGACTCCACATTATGGTGAATTTGTTTATACGCAAATAAACTTCCCATACCCAAAGGATGGAGCATGGGAAGGGAAGCCCAAGCTTTCATAGTACCGTCCGAGTCCAACAGATGTTCAAGAAGAAACATGCCCTCCCCAGACCACCATGTAAAGATGGGGTTATCTCCACCCGTAATGAACAGCGGGTTCCCCCAGATAGACAACTGATCGGAAACCTGAGGGTCTCCCCCTAACAGTACAACCAAAGCCCTCCAGCAAAAATGGAAAGACAGCATTTAAACATTCCTTCTGTTTAGTGTAGGCATTTATTTTATTTATACACTCATCTGAAGGAGCCGACAGGTTGGAGTAGTGAGCGTTCACCTCTTTAACCAGCAGTTCCACCTCTGCTAGAGTGAAGATTCTCTACCTGGTCAGTGTCTCCTTTGAAGCAGCCGTTTGGATGCTGGGATGTGGTTGTTCCAAAATGACAACATGGATGTACATATAGGCTAGTCAGTGGTGTCCCAGGTGTGGGAGTTTAGATGTTCATTAGTTAGATTCCTTAACTGAAAATAGTCCACACCTCTGGCACTCACCAACAATGGAGAATCATGCTGTTAATTTTGGATGCAGAACAACCAATGTTCCAAAGGGATAAATAGAATGTAGTAACGAAGAAACATTCCACACCTGGGAAATTACCTTACTTCTGTCAGCCTACCATTGCTAGCAATCAGCATTTTCAGTTAGCCTAACCAATGTCAGCAAAGGCCTATGGGAGATCATATCATTCATGTCTGACCTTAGGGAATATCATTGCAACAACCTTAATTCAATCAATGATTAGAGGACCTGGCAGTAAATAGGTGCGAAGAGGGGTTAAGAGGTGTTAAGAAGATGTGTTAATGTCTGGTGCTTCAGATGGACAGCTTAAGATATACAATGGGTACACAGATATTGTCAGAGGCATACTGGAAAGTGAAGGTACCTTTTAGGATAAGGCCCTCCGTTAGTAGTGCAGAGACTTGAGCCAGAGACTGAAGAGATTTAAAAAAGGCTTTTATTAAACAAGCATATATGCTGGACTTCTGGGCAGAACTGGCTGCATAAACAGAAGACCCCGAGAATTTCAGACACAAAGATTATATTGGGTCCTAACCAGTCCAAACCAGTTCTAACCAGCTCTGGCCAAAAGGTAACAGCAGAGAGAAAAACAAAACCATAAATCCATCCTATAATCTATACATCAAGGCTAACTAACATCTACATCCTGTTGCCTCCTTGCCGTGCCAGGCACTAAGACAGATACATAGAACAGGCCTGCATGCATACGTGATTTCTCAGAGCAATAAAATGGAGTCACAGGTTGTTCTTTGTACTAATTATGACCCACTGATCTAAAATGGAGTTTCTTCATCTACACCGTGACCCAGCTATGTCAGCTAGCTAGGGATCCTTCATTCCCAACTTTTCTTCTGTAGGCTAGCTGACTAGCTGGGTTATGGGAGGTCAGGGCCATCTGTATCAGAGGTGGGGACTGGGTGATAGGAGGAAAGGGCCAGGACTAGGGCGGTGGTACTTTTGTCAATCGTAGTCCTAATAGTACGGTTAAGGGTTTTCAATAAACATGGTAACAGGCAAGGAAGAACACAAAATATGACAGAGAATACCAGGAAAATTATGGTGAGGGCTTTAAAGAGTCCCGGTTTGGAGGCCCAATCAGTCAGTGAGTTGAGTCCAAACATATCAGCAGAAAAACCCTTCCAAGTCTGGACAGGAACGTGAGCTAATCTGGTAATCTTGTCTATGACCTCTTCAACCACAAATCCTTCATCATCCAGTTGTAGACAGCAGTTGGAGAGATTGAATTTTCCACATACCCCTCCTTCAGCGGCCAATAGATAGTCTAAGGCCAGTCGGTTCTGATAGATGGCGGTACGCATCATAGTGTTCGCTTTGGCCAGGGCTCCCAGGGCCCTAGCTGTTTCATTGGTGATAACTTCTAAAACCGCCTGCAGTCGTATGAGGTGGTTAAGCATGTAGATTGGAGTCCGGTACCCAAACATACCATCATCAGCCCAAGTAGCAGGACCGTAGACAGCAATGATGCGCTCCGGGGGCCAAGTGTCTTCCCATTTACCAATTTCCAGGCTTCTTTCAGAACGGGCCCGTTGATCGAATACTGGGACAGCCAGATGTTCTCCTTCGGATAACGGGAGGAGGAAGAAGGCTGGTTTGATAGTGCCCAGAAAACAAGTGCCAGTCCAATTTGAGGATAGAGTGGGGTACGCCGTTTTTCCCACAGATCCAGTAGTATCCTTCTGGTGCAGCCCAAGGGGCAGAAGCAGGCAGGTTGAGGTAGACATTTAATGTGGTAGCATTGCCAGTAGTATTCCATCGTCTGGGTATTTTTAACTTAGGATCTCCGGTCCAATAAGTCCATCCGGGCTGAGAGGTACTGTTTTTAGTCCATAAGGATTGGCACTGCAGGTGTCCAACACGAGTGGTAAAGGATGGTCCGAGACGCTGTATGCAGTGTTTTGCCAGAATGGAGTTCAGAGGTAGTCACCACTTTGGATAATATGGCTCGGGTGGTGGGCAGTCGGGTCATACCCCAAGTAGCCCAGGATACACATTTCCAGTAGTTACAGTAGTAGTGTTCGGAAGACCCTTCACAGTGGGACGGCTTCTGTCCCGCCAGGCACATGTATTTATCATTGTGCATATATTCCCTCCTCCATGCTGGGGCACCACAATGTCCAAGGAAGGTGGGGTTCTGGTCCATGGCATGGCAAGCATCAAAGAGGACTGAGGCCGGGACATAGGGATTAGTGACCAGGGTTTGTTGAATCAGGGGGCCCTGATCCCAGACTGACCTGACCTCTATCCAAGTATCCCTATTAGTTGCTCTGGGGTCGAAACAGATCTGTGAATCTCCATTATTACATATAGAATATTCAACCTTGTTATATATACATACAGGGGTCACTAATTGACCCTTACACTCATAATTAGTTTGAAATCTAATAACATTTTCCGTTTTGCCCCCATTGTCCACTAGTGCCACACAAGGGGCACACCCAGGCGTGGGAGGGGTAGGGGACATGGACAATGTTGGCAAGACGTAAATCACAAGCAGTAAATATACAACAGAGTTCATATTAAATATCTTGTCAGATCTCCGGATCAGACGTGCGTGATTACTCTTCCAGAGTGTGGGGCAGCCGCGTGATTTTCAGTTGAAGGTCAGTAGGCCCTTTTTCACAAATATACTCAGCAGCGGGCTTCACACGGCTGTAGTGAATCCAAGACTCGTGGCGGGACAATTTGACAGCTGTGGGGGAAGCAAGTAAGACAGTGAAAGGCCCTGCCCAAAGGGGTTTCAGCGGTTCTTTCTTCCATACTTTTAGCCACACTTGATCCCCAGGTTTGTAGAGGTGAACAGGGGTTGTAATTGGTAGCGGGGCTCTAGAAATGACCCAGTTCTGTAATTTCATAATGGTCTTTCCTAGCTGCTTTATCTCTGCGTCTGTGATAGCGTTCCCTATCTGTTCAAGAGACTCGGGGTCTAGACTGACTATCGGCGGGGGTCGGCCATACATGAGCTCAAATGGGGACAACCGATTGCGTTTACCTGGGGTACAGCGGATGCAAAATAGAACAGAAGGGATCAGTTTGGGCCATGGCAGGCGGCTTTCCTCTGCCGCTTTTCCGAGGAGGGTTTTAATAGTTCTGTTGATGCGTTCAACTTGGCCAGAGCTCTGGGGTGATAGGCCGTATGTCATTTCCAGGTGATTTGAAGGGCCCGAGAGACTGCTTGTGTGACTTGTGATATGTAGGCGGGGCCATTATCGCTGCCAATCACTAGGGGCAGGCCATAGCGAGGGATGATGTTATGGAGTAAAGCATTTACTATTTCCCTACTTTTCTCTGTGCACACTGGGTAGGCCTCTGGCCACCCAGTGTGGGAATCAATGAAAACCAGGAGGCAACGGAACCCATGGGAGGGGGGCAAGTGGGCAAAATCAGTAGAGAGGACTTGCATGGGGTGTGAACCGATAGGCTGGTGACCAGGAACGGGGGATCTGACAGAAGAGGGGTTGTGTCGGAGGCAAATGACACAGCGGAGTAGGACATGGGAGATGAGTTGAGAGAGATTCGGGATATAGAAATTCTGTCGGAGAAGGGTGCGGAGGGCTGGGTTACCGGCATGAGAAAAATCGTGTGCACGTTGGAAAACAGTGAGGGCCAGGAGTTGTGGAACATACAGGAGGGGGGTGGATGTGTGGGAGGAGGGTATAGTAATCCATCCGGATGGGAGGGTGCAATGGCCAGGTTGCTGCGTGGCCCACTTGCGCTCGGGGTCAGTGTACTGGGGGGAAAGGGAATGAAGGAAAGGTTGAGGGGAGGAAAGGGATAACAGAAGAGGGGGTGTGGGCGGACCTTGGAGGGCCGCCTGGCGAGCCGAGCGGTCAGCCAAGGCATTACCGCGGCTGATGAAATCACGGAGGCGACGGTGGGCCCGGCAGTGCATGATAGAAACTTTGGAGGGTAGCAAGATAGCATCCAAAAGGTCCAGGATGAGTTGGTGGTGTTGGATAGGGGATCCAGAGGAGGTGAGGAAGGAACGCTGGCGCCAGAGGGCAGCGTGGGCGTGAACAGCTAGAAAGGCAATTTAGATAGGAAAAAAACAAAAATGCAAAAAGGGAGAGAAAAATCTCCAAAAATGGCCAATGGTATAGTTGGTTTCCCCGGGGTACCCCACAAACCAAACAGATAGACAACACAAAGATTACAGGGCATAAACAAACATAGAAAACAGAAAAGGCGTGAAACTTTTCTTCCAGCTGGCAAGGATTCAGAGCTGAACTTAGATCTGCAGAGAAATGCACAGTTATACAAAAACAAACGTCCATCATAGCACGAATCATAATTGTGTGCACACAGTGGCAAAGTAAAGTGCGATATAACACATGGCATAATAATCACATAATCATAAAAGGCATCTAAATGGTTACTGGAACGTCCGAAAGAGAAAACGTAAGAATGTTATCACTCTGGCTTGGTGCCCTGCCAATTACATTCATAAGGCAGACAGGGACGCAACTGCTAGGGTGTGCTTCAATCTTGAAAAATAAGCAAAACTTACTAGGTAAAGTAAGATACAGTGTACAATGTTAAATATAGAGGTATTCTGAAGTATGGCAATGTCAATTCAAAGGAAAAAAAAGAAACATGTTAAATGTTAAGTGCAAGGTCATTTCAAGGTTACTGAAAGCAGAACATTGTCCTCCTTCTCTGGGTAGAAAAAGGCTCATTGTAACAGGTCCAGAACAGCTCTGTATGTATGACTGCGAAGACAAAGAAGAGACATTTTAACGTGACACCACCCCTGAGGTCACTTAGCCATGTTCCCTGCAGGCAGACCTGGAACCCTTGTCTGCCACCTGGGTCCCGCTACACTCTGAGGAGTGGGCACTGCTGCAGACTAGATGTAGCTACTTTACTCTGCACTGTCCTTACATAATAACTACCCCCTTCCTCTGGAGTTTGAGCTACCAAGTTTATTTGAAAGGTATTTCTGTTTCCAATTGTATTTAGAATCTGATTGATAATAACACTTTATACAAACATGCATGGGAAGAAAGAATTCATAAAGAACACCAGGATAAAGACACAATACGGGAAAGCAAGGGAGACTGTTAGCACAAAAGAAGTAATCTCAATCCATCCGTTATCAATAAAACTCATTCATAAAGGGAGAAAAAAAAAAGTTGACCACATTACACCGCTATTGATTAGCCACCGAATTACTTTTAAGATATTATTCTTGGTTTTTAAAGTTCTAGCTTTCAATGAGCCTCAATTCATGTCTAGAATGATCATTCCTTATTATGCCCCTCGTTCTCTACGATCATCATCACAAGACTTATTAACTGTCCCTTCCTTAAAAATTGTGGGTACAAGAAGAAATGACATGTTTTCTGTTACAGCGCCACAAACGTGGAATGCACTGCTACTGTACATCAGAAAAGAAAAAGATCTTATCTCTTTTAAAAAACTCTTAAAAACTTTGTTATTTAACTTTGTACTTGTGTCTTAAAATTGTTTGTCCTCTAAAATGTTGTTGTTTTTTTTTTTAATTGTTCAGCGCTTAGAATGTTTGTATAGGCGATTCATCAAATAATAATAAAACTTGAAACTTGAACTTGAATTATCAAGCCCATGTTTAGCAAATATTTCAATTTTCAGAAAAATATGGATACTTAACCTCTATCATTGTTAGTCTTGTACTTTAAATCCCCCAACACTGGGATACAAAGGCAGGGATGTGCCCAACACAAACCCCACATGTCTGACAAACGGTTGCTTTTTTTTTTTTTTTTTCTTTCTTTTTTTATTACCAGCAGACACACTTTGACAACTGCGAGAACACGTAAACTATCTGGCTCAACTTTCTTTAAATTACTCACTGTCTTTAACAAATCCACTGCACGCAACATATATCTAAAATCACAGTCCTTATTCTCGTTCATCAGTGCGAACTCACATTCTTAATTCTGTCTTGATCCACATGCATTTTACCCTGTTAAGCAACTTACACTATCCTGTCTGCAACTTTCGGCAAAACAATCATGCTGGCTTGCTTTACCAACCTTTCCCAGGTTTCCAACCTAAATGCTATTTCCATCTCCCCGGGTAATTTCTCAACATCACCAATTTCTTGTTCTCTGTGTCTTGTCAGGTGTCCCCAGAGCTTTTGTTTTATTAATTTGACAAGTATGACAAAAAGTTGATTAAATTCCAAATACTAAGCCTTTGACAACAATAAAAATAAGGATGAAGAAAACAATAAAAAATCTTAGGGTCGCCATAATCGCCAGAAAAGGCAGTTGTAAAATATTTAAGCATGATCTGAAGGGGGTCGGTGGTGCTCTGACCCATATTATACAATTTATATATGCACCCAACAAAAGTTCCAATTTCCAGAAACCAGAATCCTCTCTGTGCTTCACAACGGATTAAGAAGTTACTAGACAGAAGAGGTAGAGACAGGATAGAGAAGGAATCAACTTCTCACTTACCAAGACAGGTCCGGTACCGGCACAACAAAACCAGGAGCCAGAAATCTCCACCGATTCGTTCCTTCTCGAGGTGCAATCCGTTGTCTTCGACGAGAAACCGTTCCTGATCAACCATCAGGCTAATGCCGGCTATTACGGGTCTCGTAGGAGGCAAGGTTTGAAATCCTCCGAGGGAGACGATCGTGCCAAACAGGCTCAAGTCTGTAGATCAAGTCCCTGTTCGGCTGCGCCAAATGAAGGTACCTTTTAGGATAAGGCCCTCCGTTAGTAGTGCAGAGACTTGAGCCAGAGACTGAAGAGATTTAAAAAAGGCTTTTATTAAACAAGCATATATGCTGGACTTCTGGGCAGAACTGGCTGCATAAACAGAAGACCCCGAGAATTTCAGACACAAAGGTTATATTGGGTCCTAACCAGTCCAAACCAGTTCTAACCAGCTCTGGCCAAAAGGTAACAGCAGAGAGAAAAACAAAACCATAAATCCATCCTATAATCTATACATCAAGGCTAACTAACATCTACATCCTGTTGCCTCCTTGCCGTGCCAGGCACTAAGACAGATACATAGAACAGGCCTGCATGCATACGTGATTTCTCAGAGCAATAAAATGGAGTCACAGGTTGTTCTTTGTACTAATTATGACCCACTGATCTAAAATGGAGTTTCTTCATCTACACCGTGACCCAGCTATGTCAGCTAGCTAGGGATCCTTCAGAAAGTACATTTGACTCCAATCTATTTTTCTCCAGTCTAGCACACCTCACTCACCTTCCTGGTCAGTGAAACTAACCATTGTTTCAGACAGTTTACAAAGGATGGGGATACTTAACTTCAATAGATTCTATTGAAGTTCAATAGATTCTATATTTAGAATAAGATTCCAAGCTATAAAAGACTCCTCTCTGGAACACCCCTCTCTTGATCTATCTCTGGAACCTGAAGCTTGGAACATCACCCCCCCCACCCCACTTTTTCTCTCTACTTCTCTCTCTACCTCTTTGTCCTCACAGCACCTATTCTCTCTCATTTACAAGAGCACAGAAGCAATCTCTGTAATTGTAAAACTTATATCTCTCATTAATTGTAATGCTTAATTGTAACTTTTATGAATCTTGCTTTCTCTGCACAATGTATCTATTCTTTATGCAAACACTGTTAGTGGTCTTTGTGAGTGATTTTACTGCCTGGTGAATCTTCTGTGAGGGTATTGAACTCGGGACTGCAGATTGTAAGGCCGCTTCAACCATAACCCCTCTAACTTTATATTTTTTAGGGGGGGGTCTAACCTTACATTTGGGGGGGGGGGGCTCGTCCAACCTTACAACTACATCTTCTCCTTGTTTCCCAGGCAGCTATCAGCAGAACTCTTTCACTGATGTAAAGGCAGGTGTCATCATTTGCAAGCGTCTGAACTTAAGGTCACACCTTACAACCCAACCTAGCACTCTGGTATAAAGCAGAAGTGGGATATCTCCACAACCTAGTAGTTATGCACAATAGAGCCCAAACCCTCTTGTGGATGGAGCCAAGTAGACTCATTGGACTGTGAGGGTAGACCCAATTGTCCACAGTTGTTTGTGCATATAACAAAGCCCTCAACCATGCCTGCAGAACACACAGAATCCCATAGTCAGGTCACTGATAACAGATACTAGCTGGTTGATACCTCACTTGTCAGGTACAGCTCTCAACAGAGAGATGAGTTATTGTACAATAATAAAATATCCAGAATTTTTGGGCCATGAAGTTACGATTATGTAACCCTAGCGATACTTTTAAGAAACCTTTGAAGACACAGTTATTTGTCAATGCATTTATGTGAACAAAAATACAGTATTTCTGTGATACTTTTAAAAACTCATGAAGATTTAGTTACAGGGCAATGCATTTATGTAAACAAAATTAGTATGTTCTTAGTGTAGGATGTAGGAGAGTTTATAAGTATATATTGTATTATTATTATTTATTCTGTATGTTGTTTTGTAAACTGCCTAGACTTTAGGCAATATATACATTTTTAAAATAAATAATAAATAAATGCACAGAAAATGCAATATTTGGCCTGCTTCATGAGTTCAAGATCCCCTAATGAAGGCACCATTCCATTGCTGTCCACCTATCTGTATATAATGGGACATTTCTCATGGTACTCCATGGAGCAATAATATGGGCTCTGCATCATGTAAGTGGTCATAGGGTTATGTGACAAACATTCCTGTCCCATTGATGCCACGTGATATAGGCCAGATACATTCACAGTTTGTGAGCCCTCATGGAACAGATGACTACAAAGGTGATACAAAGGTGATGATACATGTGGAGTGCACATTCTACTGTATACTGGCAATTGCATGTGCAATTGCTGTTATAGAATTCTAGCAAAAGTCTACAGTTACATGCCTAACTTTAAGCATAAGCACTTAAGAACATAAGAAATGCCTCTGCTGGGTCAGACCCGAGGTCCATCGTGCCCAGCAGTCCGCTCACGCGGCGGCCCAACAGGTCCAGGACCTGTGAAGTAATCTTCTATCTATACCCCTCTATCCCCATTTCCAGTAGGAATTTGTCCAATCCTTTCTTGAACCCCAGTACCGTACTCTGCCTTATAACGTACTGGGGTTCAAGAAAGGATTGGACAAATTCCTACTGGAAATGGGGATAGAGGGGTATAGATAGAAGATTACTGCACAGGTCCTGGACCTGTTGGGCCGCCGCGTGAGCGGACTGCTGGGCACGATGGACCTCGGGTCTGACCCAGCAGAGGCATTTCTTATGTTCTTATGCTAGTTAAGTGACTGGTATAAATAATTACATCTAATTCAGGAATCTCAAAGTCCCTCCTTGAGGGCTGCAATCCAGTCAGGTTTTCAGAATTTCCCCAATCAATATCCATGAGATCTATGTGCATGCACTGCTTTCAATGCATATTCATTGGGGAAATCCTGAAAACCCGACTGGATTGCGGCCCTCAAGGAGGGACTTTGAGATCCCTGATCTAATTGAAGGTAGTTAGGCACATAACTGCAAGCATTTTATAAGCTATTCACATAAATGCCAACTACACTTACAACCTGCCCTTGTCCTGCGTAGGTCCATAGCTCCCCTTGCAGTTGCATGCTATGAAAATTGCATGCACATTTCGTAGAACATTGATTAAAGGCAGTTAGACATGTAACTGCTAATTTGTGCCAAATACATAAGAATAGCCTTACTGGGTCAGACCAATGGTCTATCAAGCCCAATAGCCCATTCTCATGGTGAGCAATCTAGGTCATTAGTACCTGGCCAAAACCCAAGGAGTAGCAACATTCCATGCTACCGATTCAGGGCAAGCAGTGGCTTCCCCCATGTCTCTCAATAACAGACTATGGATTTTTCCTTCAGGAAACTGTCCAAACCTTTCTTAAAACCAGCTACACTATCCGCTCTTACCACAACCTCTGGCAATGCATTTCCAGAGCTTAACTGTTCTTTGAGTGAAAAAATATTTCCTCTGATTGGTTTTAAAAGTATTTCCCTGTAACTCCGAGTGTCCCCTAGTCTTTGTAATTTTTGATAGAGTGAAAAATTGATCCACTTGTACCCGTTCCACTCCACTCAGGATTTTGTAGACTTCACTCATATCTCCCCTTAGCCATCTCTTTTCCATGCTGAAGAGCCCTATCCTTTTTAATCTTTCCTCATACTCATAAGAGAGGAGTTCCAACTCCTTTATCATCTTGGTTGCTCTTCTTTGAACCTTTTCTAGTGCCGCTATATCTTTCTTGAGATAAGGAAACCAGAATTGAACACAATACTCCAGGTGAGGTCACACCATGGAGCATTACAGATGCATTATAATACAAGTATTCTTAGTCTTGTTAACCATCCCTTTTTTAATAATTCCTAGCATCTTGTTTGTTTTTTTAGCTGCTGCCTCAAATTGGGCAGAAGGTTTCATCAAATTGTCTACACTGACACCTAGATCCTTTTCTTGGGCGCTAATCCCCAAGGTGGACCCTAGCATTTGGTGAATGTGTATCACCTTGTATTTGTCCACATTAAATTTCATCTGCCACTTGGACGCCCAGTCTTCCAATTTCTTAAGGTATGCCTGAAATTTTTCACAATCTGCATGCGTTATAATAACTTTGAACAGTTTAATGTCATCTGCAAATTTAATCACCTCACTTGTCATTCCAATTTCCAGATCATTTATAAATAAGTTAAATGGCACCGGTCCCAGTACAGATCCCTGTGGCACTCCACTGTTTACTCTCCTCCATTGAAAAAAAGTGACCATTTAACCCTACCCTCTGTTTTCTATCCGATAACCAATTCCTAATGCACAACTGAACTTTGCCACCTATCCCATGATACAATAATTGTTAGAGCCAATTAACATCTATTCAATTAAGTTATATACATAACTGACAATCAATAACTTGGTGCACTAACCTCACGATTCTGTAACTGGAGCTGAGATTTTGGTGCCAAAATTGCACATAGTTCTAAGATCCATGTGCAAATTAATTAGCTTGTGAGACTATTAATTGTGTGCTTTCTGTATTAAAGCTGTTTTCCAAGGCATGTTCTTCTCTATTGGGCGAGATCTTCAGGGCTGTTGTCCTTTTGCGAGCAGGTATGCGACCCACTGCTATGTCTTCAGACCTGTCCATTTGCTAGTTACCTCCACAAATACCTAGGCCAAGAGCTGACCATCTATTTCCTAACTCTACTGCCTGCTAGACGACTAGTTTCATCCCACTGCAGCCAGGGACTGGTAGTACAGATTCCCTCTGCCATTCTGTATGTCTAGATTAGATTGGCCAGATCTGAACTTGCATGTGCATACTCACTCACATAAATTTATAATAGCAATTTTTTTGCATGTAAATTATGCTTTACATGCAGAAAATGCCTTATATAGTTACCCCCTTTAAGTGCTTTAAGTGAGAATTTATGCCACGATATTATCACAGGCTCATCTCTTATTATCAACAATTTAAACAAATATACAGCTCTGGAGAGCGGCATGCTCTATTGAACAGAAATGAAATGAAGATTAGATCCAACGCTCTTATCGTCTGCTGACACATTTTCTACTGCTTTACTTGTATGTGTTTCTTCTTATTACCATATAGTGTGATTTAAGCTTTATGGGGTAAATTTTCAGTGATTGACATTTGATTGATTTTTAATAACTTGATATTCTGCTTATGCAACTAGGCATCTAAGTAGATTACAAAACAGTGTAAGGATTGCATTTGAAGGCACAAATAGACCAAGGGCAATTTCATACACCAATTTCCCAATTTTGAAATCTAAATCTTATGCTTGAAAATGTATGCATGTAGGTTTAGGTAAGGTAAGAAAAAAAGCAATATTAGTTGCTTATCTCCATTAGCACATTTATAAAAAAAACGTGAGTCAATATTTAAACCTTATGGTCAATGTTTGTTTAAATTGTTAGCTGCAACATACAAGAAGTCCAAAGAAACAAAAAATAAATAATGCTAAGGCTATGAGCTCTAATATCACAAATATATTGAACAATTAGAAAGTAACAAGTAGAAACTTCTTTTCCAGCGTCTGGTCATGGAAATCCAGTGCCTCCCTGTGTCGCTGTTCACAGCTTGGGTATGGCTTTGGCCATTTTTCAGTTTGTATTTTATATGACCATTAATGATGCCTTGCTCCCGATGAAGCTTAGATTCTTGAGTGAAACGGAGAAGCTCTGTAGAGCGATCAATTAGCCACTTTATATGATCTGCGTGACACAGTGGACTGTTTCAACTGCTGGATTAATCACACTATTCAGCTATGTGAACTATTGCACTATTAAGAATTTTATGGCAACGCCGAACCGAAAATTCGGATGGTACAGCATAAATGTGACAGTTTTTGAATGAAATTTCTGACTGCTTTAAGTTTTGAAACTTTTTCTCATGGTTCTCTTGATGAAGATAGTGAAACGGGGGTCTACGTTGAGGCCCGGGACACCTTTAAGATCTTTTTGAGATAAGTTTTCACGTAGCACAAGTCAGATAATAAGTTTTGAACCTACTAATCATAAGTATCCTAAATTGATATTGGAATTCATTTTCAATCAGCAACACATATGCAGTGATTAAGTGGTGGGTTCTCCTATAGGGCTTTACATTTCTCTGAGCATTTGTGCAATTGAAATTATCTTTTGTAGTTTTTTTATATTTTTCATCAAAATACTTTGGACGCATGGTATGATCATTATTACGTTGCTGAACAGATGGATTGTCTTCATGGATTGTAGTGTACTGTTTTTACACTTCAATGATTTTTTTAAAGATAATTCCAATATCCACATTATTTCTAATAAACTTTTCCTGCAACATCCAGAAACTATTGTTCTACCTCTTTTTCCCCCCCAGTTATAACATGGACCAAAGGTCTTTCTTTTTTGCTTTTGCTCTGTCTTGCATACGACTTCATCATGGCCTTTGCATCCTGGGACCATATTCTTAGTTACCTGGAAGAAAGATTACAATTGCTTTTACAAAATCAACCACCCACTGACAAAGAAGATCACATTTCTTTACCATTTCTGGAGCAATGGAAAGAAGGGATTCATTCCAATCAAAATGTCATAAGAAATGACCTACATGCAACCTTCCTTTTTTCGTTCCGTATTTTTCCGACAGAATGAAAAAAGTCGAAAAATCACTAGACTAAGTATATAGCCCTCGAAGGAGGCTGCCCCAACTTTGTTGGTTGGGTTTAGAACTTTTCAGCGGCCCCTCGTAAAGATGATTTAAATGTACAAGAATTTCCATCTTAACTTCATTGAGTCTTTGCATTTTTTTGAAAACTGATTCACTTTTATCCGTTAAATACCCTCAGGATTTTGTAGACCTCAATCATATCTCCCTCAGCCATCTGTTTTCCAAGCCGAAGAACTCTAACTTCTTAAGCCTTTCCTAATATGAAAGGAATGCAATACTCATGGTCAGGTCTCATCATGGAGTGATGAGGAGGCATTATAGTATTCTTGGTATTATTTACCATCTTTTTTCTAATAATTCTTAGTATCCTGTTTGCTTTTTGTGGCAGATGCCACACACTGGACAGAAGATTTCAGTGTATTATCTAAAATGACACGTAGGCCTCGATGTTCAAAGCTCCGACAACATGGTATTAAGTACTGTGTTGGGAGTGATTTTTTTATTTTTGTACTGGTGATGGTCAGCACAATGGCATGTGATAACTGCCTCTATAATCCCCGCATTATAGGGCTCCTTTTACGAAGGTGCGCTAGCATTTTTAGCGCACACACCAGATTAACGCACCCTAGCCGAAAAACTACCACCTGCTCAAGAGGAGGCGGTAGTGTCTAGCACGCGCGGCATTTTAGCGCATGCTATTCCGCATGTTAAGGCCCTAACGCGCCTTCGTAAAAGGAGCCCATAGAAACAAGAAGCAATAGATGATCATAGAATTAGTATTTATTTATTTATTTAAAATATTTATAGTCCACTCTGTCTACAGTTCTAGGCAGGTAACAAATGCGTTTGGTGCTGTAACGTGCACTGCTCTTTTTGTTTTTTCCTTTAGAGGAACAGCTTGACTGGGTGCTAAGTTTAAGAATTTGTGATACAAACTATTTTTTTGAACCATCTGGCCTGAATAAGAGAAACTTTGAGGGCATAATTTCTAAAAATACAATATGTATGATATGGACTCTAAACAGAATCCTATATAATAAAATGCTACCGCGCACATGCGCTCTTGAAAATTCGTGAGCGCTGGCGCCCTGAGGTGTGCTTCTGTGGCAACATTCTAAACCTCAGGGCGCATGCGGGGGCTGGAGGCGCGTGACTCCAAACCTGGCTCCAGCGGCTCCAGCGGCCCTCCACAAACCTCCCGGCTCCAGCGGCGTAGGCAGCACTATAAACACGCTACTTCACCCTTCTACTGCCGATTTCCTCTGCCGCATCTCTGATGACATCATCGGAGACAGACGCGGAAACAGAGAAAGGGGGCCAGAGAGAGAGTCAGCGGGAGAGGAAAAGGGGGCTGCTTTGGGGAGAGGGGTGTGCTTGAGGCAAACAGCTTTGCTCTGGGAGGGAAGATAGAAGGGGCCATGGAGAGACAGGGAGAGGGGGCTGCTTTGGGGGGAGGTGTGCTGGGGACAGACAGCTTTGCTCTGGGGGGGGGGAAGACAGAGAGGGCCATGGAGAGACATTTGGGGGGAGATGGGTGCTGGGGGCAGACAGCTTTGCTCGGGGGGGGGGGGAGGGGGAGACAGAAGGATACAGACAGCGGCCAAGGAGAGAGACATAAAGAAACACAGACAGACAGACACATCTATTCTAGCACCCGTTAATGTAACGGGCTTAAAGACTAGTAAGTATATAATATGAGAGAAAAGCTATTGCAGCTAGTGCAATCATAACACATATACAGAAAAGGCAATCTATTGCAAATGCATGCAAATCTGCTCATGGTGCATAGCATTAGGAAAAAAAGGCAGCAGAGAAACATGTTTATCAATGAAAGGCTAAAATAAACAAAACAAAAAAAACCTTTAGCTACAGTAGAATAGACAAAAGGCTTATTTTCAGTTTTCACCAATGCTACTGTTTTAAAATGAATATATTAATGTACATCTTAAATAATATCCCTCCACTGTTGCCTTGTTCTTTTTTTTTTATCATGTACAACCTTCAGCTTGTGCAAACTTATTTATGTCTGATATGTAGGGCTGGCTTAACCTATGAACTGGGTGAAGCTCTGGTCCAGGGTACCAGCAGTTCTTTCCTCTCCCCTTCTGCCACGGATCCAGAACCACTTCCTTGGCCTCGCTGAACACTCCTGGACCAATAAACATGACAAAAAACAAAAGGAATTGACCCAAATATCCACAAAGAAGAAAATCCAGAGAAAACAAAAAAACAACAACAAACAACCAAACTCTGTGGAGTGAGGATGTTCCTAAATGGACTTTATTTGAAAGTATCAAAGTTCCAAAGGTACACTGAAATCATCCACATAAAAATAAATCATCCACATAAGAGCCTTAAAGGACCTAGTCCGCTAGGGATACAGAACCCAACACGGTCTGCGTTTCGACAAAAAGTCTTCTTCAGGGGTCCCTGGTGGTCCTATAAAGGTGAGTACTGTCACCAACCGGCTCAGGACAATGGGCCCTGAGCGGCTGGGACATGAAAGTTGTGCTCTTGTGAGCCGCGAGGGGCTGCACAAGGGAAATAATGGAAGGAAAAAACTGTCACACCAGTCCAGGGCAGTGATTTATATTAAAAAAAACCAAAATTTCTGCTTCCCCAGCTTATGGCAAACACGAACCCCGATACAGCTTCTTCCCAGGTCTTTACTCCTGCTGCACCACTCTCAGTTCCAGTTGTAATTCACCAAAAATCACAAGCAAAAATCAACTTATTAGTCCAATTCTGTATTTCACAGTTCCAAACCCTGGCTAAGTTTCTTCTTCCACTTAGTCTCCAACACAAAGGCAGTAAAATAAAAATCCCACTCCTGATACCAAATATGTCACCAACCGGCTCAGGACAATGGGCCCTGAGCGGCTGGGACATGAAAGTTGTGCCCTTGTGAGCCGCGAGGGGCTGCACAAGGGAAATAATGGTGGAAGGAAAAAACTGTCACACCAGTCCAGGGCAGTGATTTATAAAAAAAACAGAATTTATTTTTCATTGGGAGAAAACAAAAACCTGGTCAGGATCTTTCTAGGTTTAGCAATGAGCTCCCAAAGCAATACACAAACAAAAAAAAGAAGAACCACAAAAACAGCAAACAGTCCCAAAGTATAAATGTCCAACAGTTTCAGTCCTTCTCAATTCAGGCCATTGGCTTCAGCCCATGCTTATCTTTTAGTCAAGAAAACAAAATACAAACAGTCTTAAATTGACTCTCACAGCACTAGTCAGAGCACCGCTGTGACTTACCCAGCTGCTGGAAAGCTGGGGAGGTAGTGTGCTTCACGTGATATTATACTGCCGAATAGGCCCACTATCCCACCACAAAAATACATGAGGCGAACCCCACTACCTAGGCTGGAAATAGTCCTTTCTCATAACAGAGAAACAACACAAAAAAAACTCTCAGCAAACAAAAAGTCTTTCAAATCTTCTGGAGCTTTTTGGTTTCTGAAGCTCCTGCAGGGCACAATATACTTATGGAAGTCTTTCATTCAGAAAAGGTCCCCAGTTACTCACAATTCACCAACATGCAGCTTGTCTTCACAGAAGCCAACTTCCATTGGTAGGTTCCCACTAACTGGAGCAGCAGATGAATCCAGGTCTATTTCCATGGCCTGTGGTTCTTCATTTTCCCCCAAAGAAGATACTTCACCCGCTTCCGTCAGTTCCATGCATTCAAGTGGAGAACCGCTATCAGAATCTCTCAGCCCTGACCTCCCCTCCTTATCCTGTGCCTCCCCTCCTTTTAACTGCTTCCCCAGGAGCTTTCCTCTCTGGGTAACTAGTTTGCAGCCCCGCCCCCAACCCTCAGGTGGAAAGAATTTCTTATCCGCAAGCTTGGGCCAGAGAGGGGGATGGGCATTCTGCACATGTGCTCTCCGACTCCCTCTAGAGGGCAAAGGAGAAATGGCATCCGGAGATTCATAACAAGAGGAATTGGTAACATCGGGGAGAAGGTTGGACTTCAGACAGGGCTCTGGACTAGGAACACACCTAGCAGGCATAGGCAGCGTACCACAGTACGTGGGAAACAATTGTGTGGTGAGCCGGAAGTGAGACACTGCTTGCATTTGCAATGGAAACATGACAGCAGTACTAGTAGCACGTTGCCCGAGTTGAGCAGATTCCTCCTCTCTGCAGTGTCCCGCCCCTCTGACATAATTTCCTGTTTATGTGCAGGTGGAACACTCAGAGGGAAGGAGCCAGCTCGACTGGGTGCTTATCCTTAATATGTAATAAACCATAAATAAATACGTGTTTGGCACATTCGCTTTATCCTCACTCTTCACATAGGCATTCTCAGCATCTTTCAGTCTTGCAATTTCATTCCTAGCTTTTCTCCTTTCACCAATATATCTAAAAATAGCCTTGTCACCTCTGATGCAAAATATCTGCCCGATAAAAAAAAAAAATTTAAAAAGCCGGCAGAAGCCCTGACAGCAGTGACAAGAGGCTGCTTCTCCTGTCACTACTGTCAGAGTCTGCGCATGCTCCAGGAGCGCTCTCTAACGATCCGTGCTGTGGATGGGGGGGTGGGGTGGTGGGGGGCGTGTCAACGATCATCCCTATTTGCATGCAGGCCTTTTGTGAATTTGTCGGCTTGCATGCAATCGGAAATGAATCGGAGACAGAATCGGGTTTAGCCCAAAGTCCTCTTGCATTTTTTCACAATCATCTTGTGATTTAACAACTTTGAACAACGATGTGTCATCAGTAAATGTAATTATCTTACTAGCTATCCCTATATCTAATTTGTGCTGCTAGCCGTTGCGCACACTTCTGGATGGCTGGACGGGCACGTGGTTACTCATTCCCATGAGCCTCAAAATAATAGCCAGAATGGTCCAAGGCTTAAATTCAGCAATTTCTTTATTTCTCTTGCCAAACCCCCCCCCCCCCCGCGCAATTTCTTTATTTCTCTTGCCAACCCCCCCCCCCCCCTCCCGAACTTGACCACAAATAGTGCTGTGGGGGGTGCCTGCAATAAGAACATAAGAACATAAGAAATGCCTCTACTGGGTCACACCTGAGGTCCATCGTGCCCAGCAGTCCGCTCACGCGGCGGCCCAACAGGTCCAGGACCTGTGCAGTAATCCTCTATCTATACCCCTCTATTCCCTTTTCCAGCAGAAAGTTGTCCAATTCCCTCTTGAACCCCAGTACCGTACTCTGCCCTATCACGCCCTCTGGAAGCGCATTCCAGGTGTCCACCACATGCTGGGTAAAGAAGAACTTCCTAGCATTTGTTCTGAATCTGTCCCCTTTCAACTTTTCTGAATGCCCTCTTGTTCTTTTATTTTTTGAAAGTGTGAAGAATCTGTCCCTCTCTACTCTCTCTATGCCCTTCATGATCTTGTAAGTCTCTATCATATCCCCTCTAAGTCTTCTCTTCTCCAGGGAAAAAAGTCCCAGTTTTTCCAATCTCTCAGCGTATGAAAGGTTTTCCATCCCTTTTATCAGACGTGTCGCTCTCCTCTGAACCCTCTCGAGTATCGCCATATCCTTCTTAAGGTACGGCGACCAATATTGGACGCAGTACTCCAGATGCGGACGCACCATCGCTCGATACAATGGCAAGATAACTTCTTTCGTTCTGGTTGTAATACCCTTTTTGATGATGCCTAGCATTCTATTTGCCTTCTTAGCAGCCGCTGCGCACTGTGCCGACGGCTTCATTGTCAAGTCCACCATCACCCCCAGGTCCCTTTCTTGGGTACTCTCATTTAAAAACATCCCTCCCATCGTATAGTTGTACCTCAGGTTTCTGTTTCCCACATGTAATACTTTACATTTCTCAACATTGAACTTCATCTGCCATCTCGTTGCCCATTCCCCTAGTTTGTTCAAGTCCCTTTGCAGTTTTTCACAGTCTTCTTTAGTCCGAGCTCTACTAAATAGTTTAGTGTCATCTGCAAATTTTATTATCTCACACTTCGTCCCTGTTTCCAGATCATTTATGAATACATTAAATAGCAGCAGCCCTAGTACTGAGCCCTGCGGGACCCCACTCGTGACCTTCCTCCAGTCCGAGTAGTGGCCCTTCACTCCCACCCTCTGTCTCCTACCCGCCAACCAGCTTCTGATCCATCCATGTACATCTCCTTCCACCCCATGGTTCTTCAGTTTCCAGAGTAGGCGTTCATGGGGCACCTTGTCAAAGGCTTTTTGGAAATCAAGATATATGATGTCTATGGGGTCTACATTGTCCATCCGTTTGTTAATTCCTTCGAAGAAGTGCAATAAGTTAGTTAGGCAAGATCTTCCCTTGCAGAAACCGTGTTGGCTGGTTATCAGAAGTTCGTTTCTTTCAAAATGTTCATCAATTTTTTTCTTTTATCAGTGTTTCTGCCATTTTCCCCGGTACCGAGATCAGACTCACCGGTCTGTAATTTCCTGGGTCACCTTTTGATCCCTTTTTAAAGATGGGCGTAACATTGGCTATCTTCCAGTCCTCCGGGATCACGCCTGTTTTCAGGGATAGATTGCAAATTTGCTGCAGTAGTTCCGCTATTTCCTCCTTTAATTCCTTCAGAACCCTTGGATGGATTCCGTCCGGACCCGGGGATTTGTCTGTTTTTAATTTATCTATCTGCCTGTGTACATCTTCAAGGCTCACTTCCATGGTTGTTAATTTTTCTGCCTGATTTCCATTGAAGAATTGTTCAGGTTCCGGAATGCTGGATGTGTCTTCGTTTGTAAATACAGATGAAAAGAACGCGTTAAGTCTTTCTGCCACTTCTTTCTCCTCCTTCACCACTCCCTTCTTGTCACTATCGTCCAGCGGTCCCACATCCTCCCTAGCCGGTTGCTTCCCTTTAACATATCTAAAGAACGGTTTGAAATTTTTTGCTTCCCTGGCTAGCCTCTCTTCATACTCTCTTTTGGCTTTTCGAACCACTCGGTGACATTCTTTTTGATACTTCCTGTTCTCTTTCCAGTTCTCCTCAGTTTTGTCCTTTTTCCATTTCCTGAATGAATTTTTTTTATTGCCTATCGCTTCCTTCACTGTTTTGGTTATCCACGCCGCGTCCTTTATTCGACTCTTTTTGCACCCCTTTCTGAATCTGGGGATATATAGATTTTGCGCCTCGCTCACCGTGTTCTTGAGAAAAGACCAGGCAAGTTCTACCTTTTGCCATTTTTTTGAAGTGTTCCTAAGTTTCTTCCTTACCATTTCCCTCATTGCTTCGTAGTTTCCTTTCCTGAAGTTTCCTTTCATCTTCAGCTTCAAACAGGACAAAATAATCACTTTGAAACTTAAACTATTTGTGAAAAAAAAAAATACACAAACCCTTGGCTCTAGGCAGGGCAAACTGGAACAGTTTAGCAGAGGTCTTTCCCTTCTCTCTGCTGAAAGCAGGGCTTTACAATTCTCTCTCACCAGGTCTCTTCCTGGGACAGGCATTAGTGCTTATCGTTCCAAACAAACAAAACCAAAAGCTTCATTGCCTAACTCCTTCTTAGGCTTTGGGCTAGATTCACTTAGCAAACCGATCATGTACCGATCGGTTTACGACCCCTTTACTATCAAATTTCCATCCGGCCTGATTCACTTACCTCTCCTGCGATCCACTTCAAATCTGTGCATGCAAATGAGGTGAAACGCATGCAAATTAGATAGTGACCCAATTCACTACACCAAATTTCCGATCCGACTGGACTGGCTGTTCACCTGAAGAAGCGACTGCTGGGGACCAGTCGAAAACGTCTTTCCGACTGGAAGCCCTGCTCTCTGCAATGCAATCTCTTCTGCCTGCTCGCTCCAAATGCTGCCCTCCTCTGCTCTGCCCTGCTTCTTATCTCTGCTGCTCGCCCTCTTGCTGCCCTGCTTGGCCTTAATCTTCCCTGAATCTCTCCTGCCGCATCACCATTCTCCTGTCCTCCCCCAAAGCTCTCCTACCCTTCCCCGCCCAGCGAGCCCATGGTTTTAACCCGCAGGTTTAAAGCAGGTTAAAACCACGGGCTCACAGGGTTAAAAACTAAAGTTTTAAGTTAAAAAAAGTTTTAAGTTAAAAAAAAAAAAGGTTGCGTCTCAGATGGTCTGCGCATGCGCGAGGATTGCTATAGAGCAATCCATGCAGACAGATGGGGGCATTCCTCCAATTGCCCCCATCTGCATATTTTTCGTTCCTGAATTCATTGGACCTGCCCGGATCAGGCCCAATCGGGCAGGTTAGTGATTACAGGCCTTTGTACACAGCACTAGTCCTTAATGGCATTATCAGATAAGGATTCAGGTTAGAGCAAATGGAGATAGCAATAATTCCATAGCTGGAATAGCAATAATCCCACAGCTGTCACCTAGAGTGGGGGATGGGATAGAAGCACTGATATCCCTGCAGTACCACTGAGGGAAACCCTTCCCCTCAGTGGTACTGCAGGGATATCAGTGCTTCTAATCCCCCACTCTAGGTGACAGCCACAGCAAGATTTCACAGTACACAAACAGTAGCCAGTTCACTTTTAAAGTTGAAAGAAAAGCATTTACAGTTTCTGCAGTTCCCAACCTTTTTGCTTGGGCACATGGTCGGGTTGGGCCCATGTGCCTCAGGCCCCGCCCCCAGGTGGGACCTAAGGCTCCCGGGCCTATTCTAATTGGCCCAGGCGCCTTAGGCCCCACCAGTAGGCGGAGCTTTGGGACAGATGGACCAATCCGGCCTCATTCCGTTGTTGGCTGCCTGCCGGACAGGCGAGTTTGACTCCCGTCTGTCCGGCCAACTACACAAAGGTACGGGGAAGGGGGGTGGGGGTGTCGTGGGGGTCGGCCAAGGGGGTCGCGGGTCGGCTGGGGGGGCGGTCGTAGGTTCTTGGGGGGGGCGGTCATTGGGGGGAGGGGGGTTTGCGTCGAGGGTAAGAGGGCCTGGGATCCCTCCTGCCCGTAATGTAGTGTGGGGTGGGGGTAGGGGGTCGCCGTGGCCAGGAGGGTTTGGGCTCCCTCCTGGTCCGAACAACTAGCGGGGGGGGGGGGGGGGTCGCCAGGGCCAGGAGGACTTGGGCTCCCTCCTGGCCCGATATTGTTGGGGAGTTGGGGAGTCGGCGGGGCAAGAGGGCTTGGGCTCCCTTTTGCCCTGATCGTGTCGGGGAGTCAGGGGGGCAAGAGGGCTTGAGCTCCCTCTTGCCCCGATCGTGTCGAGGGTGCCGCGGTTGGCTGGGGCAAGATGGCTTGAGCTCCCTCTTGCCCCGATCGTGTCGGGTGTCAGGTGTCGGGACCGCCAAGAGGAAGCTTCAGGACACCAGTAGGAGTTTCTACATGATTGGGGGGGACGGGAGGCTGTGGGGGTGCGAGCGGTCCTTCAGGATGGGGGTGCGGGTGCGGGTGGGAGTGCGTGCGAGCGGTCCTTCGGGGTAGGGGTGGGGGTGCGGGTGCGTGTGAGCGGGCCTTCGAGGGGGTGCGAGCGGTCCTGCAGGGGGGGTGAATCGGACATCGGGGGGGGAACTATGTAAAAAAAAATTTGTACAACGCGCTCACGCGTATAACACGTAAGGGTATGCGCGGTACGTAAAAAACACGTATAATGCACGCGTTATATGCGAGAAAATACGGTATTTCCTATTCCTGCCTTCCCCAAACCCCTTTGCTATCTGGATGCACTTAACTTCCTGATGTCTGAAAGGCCCACATTCTAAAATGGCATTTAAATATCTCAGCTTCTCCAGATGTTTAAATGCTGTCATTTAGATGTCTAGATGCTTCTAAAATAAGGGCCTGTGTGACAACTTTGTCTTCACATATACTCCTGGGCAATTCATTTTCTTATGCATATAATAATGTTGTTTTCTTACTTTAACTACAGTTTCATTGGCCTCTGTTAACATGTGTACTTTCATATAATTTTTACCCTTTTTTGACTGACACCAGCTTGGATGCCTAAGAGGAAGCAACAATAAAGAATAACTTTTCTGTATTGTGCACAAATTATAGTTGTTTCTGCTGACATGTACTTTAAGACAGGTAATTATTATTTTTTTCCTTGGCTGAGTTACTGTGGTGGTATTTATTGCGATCCTATAGGAACATTTGTAGACTACAACTTTTGCAGACTGTGGCAGCTAGGCTCCCTCCTAGATTTAATCTTAATATGTTTTTATCACTTATAGTTCATGTAATGTATTGATTTCCATTCACCAGTTGATTTATTTATTCATTCAATGTAATGTAATAATGCGCTTTATTAAATCACTGGAAAGTATGGTGCATTGCCTTGTAAGAGTTCATCTGGTAAGCCTTACCCTCTTGATGATGTAACTGGGGGATTTTCAAAACTGCCGGACTTTTGCTTATCTTTGAAATGACACTTTATTTTATGCTGCTGCTGTGACTCGGATTAAAAATGATGGCCTTGTAATTCTTCTTTCAGTAAGCCTTGTAACCTGATGACTTTGCTGGAGGGGTTTTAAAAAGTGCTGGAGTTTTTTTTGTCTAGAAAATAAACTAAACCTATGACTTATCTGAATAGTAGCCGAATGTCATCATAACATCCTACAAATTTATAGATGACATGCCTATTATGTGTTTCCCAACAGCTGGTGAATAGATAATTGGTTTTCAATATTAGGCTGAATGAAAAATCTACAGTATTAAAGTATAATTGTAGCTTCCAAAGTAATTAATGTAAAGAAAAGAAGCTTGTGTTTATAAAAGTATTCATACATTGTAATTAAAGCCACAAGACTAAACTGACCACTGTAGGCTTTCAGAGATTTTATTTGATACTTTGCAACCCTTGCAAATAAACTGGTCAGCAAATTTTGTAAGAACTTTAGCGATGTGTACTAGCTGGAAAAATACCTAATCCTAGGAAGGTATAATCATCTTGTGAAAAGCAAAGTGTGAATTGCTTTGCAAACTTTTGCATCAGAGCAGTTCATTATTTAAAAATTTACGTGAACATTTAGATGTGAATTATGTATGAAAGTTTACCACATAGCAGATTAGAAATTTTGCATATTTGCACAAATGAGCCCTATACTGTATGTGTTGAAACATTCAAAAGTGGGAGGAGAGGTTCCTGGTCCTACCTGAGGGCCTGGAGGAGGAGCTAAGCAGCTGGAAGTCCCCAAATCCTGGAAGCCCCCAAATCCTGCCACTGACATCATCATTTGGCACTTAGGAACTTTAAAAAAGATTTATTCATAGAGTTCATTGGAGGAGAGGCTTCCTGGCTCTACCTGAGGTGGCTTAGGAAGAAAGAAGAGGAGGAAGAATGTTAAACAGCAGAGTTGCCACTGATGCCATCATTCTGTACCTAGGGGCTTTAAAATGAAGAATCTTACTGTGGAGTTTGTTGAGGAAGATGCTTCCTGGTGTTGTTTGAGGCAGCCTCCAAATGAGGAGGCGTGCTTTGGCACCTGGAGTCTTTAAAAGGAAGACCTGGACATGAATCACAACCTGCATACATATGCCCATGGTCACATGCCCAAAAGGTGTGACTAAAGAGGCATATCTGGCCTCTTTGGAACCTATTGAGGAACCACCTATGGGGAGTTATCTATGTGAAGATTGGAAATTGGCTGTTTTGCACTGAGGTACTATGTTTGTCCATTTTTGTGACTTTTAAAGATGATTGGGGAAAAGGAAGTTAAGAACTCAGAACAGCCTCAGAGAGGCCTAATAAAGGATCCTATAGATTCTTATTTGAACCAACCCACTGCATGTAGCAAAGAAGATAGTGTTTGACTGAGAATATTGAGGAATCCTCTCTTAGTCTGGATATCCATTCTCCATCACAGCTATTCTGGGCATCTTTGAATGTCTGTTATAGAATAGTATTGTACCACAACAAAAAGCAGAAAGAAGACCCAATATTCCATAGTGAAAGCAATCCAAGTGATGGGAACAAAAAAATTGTGGATGTAGATGTTCTGAAAAATGATTTATTAGTTACTCTTTTCTGAACATCTACTGTACATCCACAGTTTTTTTTTTGTTCTCATAGAATAGTATTGAGCATCAAGTTTTGAGTGGCATTTATTGAATCTAGTCTTACGAGGGCAATTCTATAAGCGGGCACTCCCTTGTAGGTACCCCAAAACTATAAAGTGAGACTCCATTCTATAACTACTACTACTGTTTATTTCTATAGTGCTACCAGACATACATAGTGCTGTAGAGTCACAAAGAAGATAGTACCTGCTCGAATGGGCTACCAAACTAATCAATCAAGACAGATAAACAGGATGCATAGGCAGGGGTTACAGTTAGCGGGAATGGTTAAACTACTGGCTAGGATAGTGAGCAGAGGGCAGTGGGGTGTAGGGTTATAAGTTGAAAGCTATTTCAAAAAGGTGGGTTTTCTGCCTACTTTTGAACAAGGTAAGGGAAGGGGCATAACACATGGACTCAGTTTATTCCAGGCATATGAGGTATCGAGATGAAATGAATGAAGTCTGGACTTGATAGTGGAGAAGAGTACAAATAAAAGCAACCCGATTCATTAAAGAAGGCTTGTGAGGTCACCTGAGTGATTGATTGGCAGTTAGCGGGTGGGGCTACAGGCAGCCAGTAGGAACCAGTCAGAGGCAGCATGGGGCAAGGCTACAAGCAGCAAGAGAGGTGGGGGATGGAGAGGTTGGTCTGCAGTCAGTCCTGGAACAGAACAGAAGGATATCATATATTTTAGAATGCAGGCTAGATGGGCTGTATTGGGAGGATAGGGCCAAAAGATAGAGCAGACAGGAATAGA
This sequence comes from Geotrypetes seraphini, assembly GCF_902459505.1. Classification (NCBI taxonomy): domain Eukaryota; kingdom Metazoa; phylum Chordata; class Amphibia; order Gymnophiona; family Dermophiidae; genus Geotrypetes; species Geotrypetes seraphini. The sequence continues at coordinate 458,267,435 of NC_047085.1, forward strand.
GGAGTTTACAATTTACTAACCGGCTGCAGGAGGAGGCCATCCAGGACAGTGGCACAATTTGAAAAAGGGGGCCGCTCTAAGAGCATTTGGAACCTAAAACAATACCAGGTGGACTTTACAGTCTATGACCCAGAAATATCAAAGAAGAGACATGTATTTTTAATGGGGATAACTAATGGGCAGACTGGATGGACTGTTCGGCTACGAGGTGGAGAAGAACAGCAGTTGCCGGGGGCTAACTGTCAAGAGTCTGGTGGGTGGAAACAGCCTGTTGCAGACTAGGGGCAGCGGAACTTCGGACTCTTTCAAATTGAACATGAAGCAGCAGGATGGTGAGAAGAGAAGCCCTCCCAAGGGCAGGAAAGACTTATCTTTTTGACAAATTTATTACCTCATAATTTTTCTTTTTACCTTTTACTTTTGTTACTTTATAATTTTCTCCTGTATTTTCTGTTGCTTGTACTTCACTGGTTGTCAGTTGTCTCTTTATTGTGAACCGCTTAGAACTTGTTATAGTATTAAAGGTATACAAAAGTAAAGTTGTTATTATTATTATTCAGGTCTTTATCTGCCGTCATTTGCTATGTTACTATTTAAGTAGATTTGTGAGGTCACCTGAGTGATTGATTGACAGTTAGCGGGTGGGGCTACAGTCAGCTGGTAGGCACCAGTCAGAGGTAGCAAAAGGCAGGGCTACGAGCAGCAAGAGAGATGGGAGGTAGAGAGTATGGTCTGCAGTCAGTCCAAAAAGCAGTATATAAAGTCCCATCCTCTTTACAATCAGACAGTTTCCAAAAGGAGTGAAGGATGAATATTATCATTTTCCCAGTTACAGTGGCAATAAATCATAACTCCTTCCTGTTCAGTTTGATATTGTCATATGACTTTAAGCAAAACTTAACTAAAGCATGCTTTTAAATGCATTTTTGATATGCATGAAGTAAATTAAAATATACTCTCTCACCAATATTCAGCCTGGAGTGGTCATCATTTTTTTTCCCAAAGAATTATTTTTATTTTTCAACATAAATATATAAAGTATACAGATAATTATTATAAATATACAAATATACAAAAGATAACTCAAACATGAAAGACTAGTTGTACGTGTCGCAGTTAATAAGCAAGGAGAAAGTATTGATTATAAGCCAATACAACCAGTGCCTCATGTCAAACAAATCCAGCAGGGCCAGTACATATAATTTTAGCTGAAAGTATACATGCGAAACATAGAAGAGAGTTCCCAATGAGCATCACAATGAGCATCACAAATGACTTAATTAAATGATAAGAAGTGACTCAATATATATTTTATGGATATTACATTGAAGTAATTTATGTCAACGGTCTAAATCACAATAAAGTTGAACAGGTCTCCATACTCTAAGGAATGAGCTAATAGAATGATGATGTTTTTCAGCTATTACACTTTCAAATTTGTTAGTTATAATAATAATAATAATAACAGTTTATATACTGCAGGATCGTGAAGTTCTATGTGGTTTACAATGATTATAAGGTATTACAGATCGAGTGGAATAAACAAAGTTCAGAGTTGGTGAATAACAGTTCTAAAGATCATTTGTTGAGGACTAAGATTGTATAGGTCAGTTACCTAAGTACTTCAGGAACAGATGTGTTTTTATATATTTCCTGAATTCCCTATAAGTAGTAGGCACGAGCAGTTGTTCCAGGTCTTTACCCCATAATGCTGCTTGATGTGAGAGAAGATGTTGGTGATGACTCAAACGGGGAAATAAGGGTCACACTAAATCAAACAGGAAATTTCCACACAGACCGGGCAAACACGAAGCATGGAAGGCTATGTACATTAATGCCCGCAGTTTAGGCAATAAAATTCTGGAATTAGAGACGGAAATGTGGAGTGCCAATCTAGATGTGGTGGCAATATCTGAAACCTGGTTCTCGGATTCTTGGATGGGATGTGGCTATACCAGGATATAATTTACTACGCCGAGACAGAGAAGGCAAAAACGGAGGAGGGGTAGCTCTATATATCAAGGAGGAAATCAAAGTTACCAGAATCACAGGTGTCAAGTATACAGGAGAGTCCCTCTAGGTGAACCTTGCCAGGGGAAGTGAAAAATGCCTGTATCTGGGCATCGTATACAGACCTCCCAAACAACAGGACGACATAGACAAATAATTAATAGAAGGCATCGAGACCATCACTCTGCATGTAGACACTGTACTGTTAGGGGACTTCAACATGCCAGATGTAAACTGGAACAAACTTTCAGCTACGACCAGCAGCAGCAGAAGACTACTAACCTCTATATGGGGAGCACGACTCAAACAAATGGTACTGGAGACCACTAGGGATCAGGCAATTTTGGACCTGATACTCACCAATGGAGATAGTGTTACAGAGGTTTTGGTAGGTGATGTGTTGGCCTCCAGCGACCACAACATGGTGTGGTTTCACCTCAGGAAAGGAACAACTAGGTTGAACACATCAACAAAAGTCCTTAACTTTAAGGGCACTAACTTCGAGAGCATGGGAGATTTTGCCTATGAGGCGCTGCAAAACCAGGAGACAACAGATAATGTGGAGGTAATGTGGTCAGCTCTGAAATCTACCCTACAGGAAGCAACCAACCTCTATGTAAAAGCCGTGAGTAAACGACAGAGAAATAACAAACCCCAGTGGTTCTCTGCGGAGATCTCGGAACTCGTAAAACAGAAGAAAAGAGCATTTGTATCCTACAAACAATCACAACAACTAAAAGTCAAAGAAGCCTATCTAGAGAAATCTAGAGCTGTCAAAATAGCGGTCAGAAACGCCAAACTCCAGATGGAAGAAAAGTTAGCTATGAATATTAAAAAAGGGGATAAATCCTTTTTCAGGTATGTTAATGATAGAAAGAGGAATACAGATGGGATAGTGCGCCTAAGGAAACCTGACAGTACCTATGCAGAATCGGACTCCGATAAAGCCAAACTGCTAAACAAATACTTCTGCTCAGTCTTTACCTGTGAGGCTCCAGGATCCGGTCACAGCTGCAAACAAGGGAGAGCTCAGAAGACCCATTCAGGAATTTTGAATTTACTACCAGCAGCATCTACCAAGAATTATCAAGACTAAAAGTGAACAAAGCCATGGGACCAGATAAATTGCACCCCAGAGTGCTTAGGGAATTGAGAGATGTCCTGGCAGAACCGTTAGCTGCGCTCTTCAATCTTTCCCTAAGCACGGGAAAAGTTCCATTAGACTGGAAAACAGCTAATGTCATTCCGCTTCACAAAAAGAGATACAGGTCAGAGACTGTAAATTACAGGCTGGTAAGTCTTACATCAATAGTGTGTAAACTTATGGAAACATTGATTAAACACAAATTAGATATGGTTCTGGATGATGAGAGGCTGAGGGATCCCCATCAGCATGGATTTACAAAGGGAAGGTCCTGCCAATCCAATCTAATCAGATTTTTTGACTGGGTAACAAAAAACTGGATAAAGGAAAGTTCCTGGATGTAGTGTATCTGGACTTCAGTAAGGCTTTTGATAGTGTCCCACACCGTAGATTATTGAACAAGATAAGCTCGCTGGGACTTGGAGAAACATTAACTGCATGGGTTAAAGACTGGCTCAGTGGCAGACTTCAAAGGATGGTGGTAAACGGCACTCCCTCCAAAACGTTGGACGTATTCAGTAGAGTACCGCAGGGCTCAATCCTGGGTCCAATCCTATTTAATATCTTCGTACGGGATCTACCTCAGGGACTTCAAGGTAAAATTGCATTATTTGCCGATGACGCTAAATTATGTAATGTGGTAGGTGGAGGTACCATACCCGACAGTATGACACAGGACCTACTTTTACTGGAGAAATGGTCTACTATTTGGCAGCTGAGCTTTAATGCCAAGAAGTGTAAAGTTATGCACCTTGTTAGCGGAAACCCTTGCAGAACCTACACTCTGAACAGTGAGACCTTAACTAGAACTGTTACAGAACGGGACCTGGGAGTAATCATTAGTGAAGATATGAAGGCTGCCAATCAAGTGGAGAAAGCTTCATCCAAGGCTAGACAGATGCTGGGTTGCATTCGGAGAAGTTTCGTCAGCTGTAAGCCCGAAGTGGTGATGCCGCTTTACAGGTCAATAGTGAGACAGCATCTGGAATACTGTGTTCAATTTTGGAGGCCACATTATCGAAAGGATGTGTTGAGAATGGAGTCGGTTCAGAGATTGGCCATTAGGATGGTCTCGGGACACATGGATCTCCCATATGAAGAATGGCTAGGTAGGTTGCAGCTATACTCTATCGAGGAACGCAGAGAGAGGGGAGACATGATAGAAATGTTTAAATATGTTACTGGCCGTATGGAGATAGAAGAAGACATCTTTTTACTTACAGGACCTACGGCGACAAGAGGGCATCTGCTAAAAATCAGGGGTGGGAGATTTCATGGGGACATTAAGAAGTATTTCTTCACCAAAAGGGTGGTTGATCATTGGAATAATCTTCAACTCCAGGTAGTAGAGGCCAGCAATGTGCTCGATTTTAAGAATAAATGGGATAAACATGTTCACTTTGAGGAAGTGCTTAGGGGGGTGGGTTATTCGAGTGGGCAGACTTGTTGGGCTGTCCGCCCTTTTCTGCCATCATACTCTATGTTTCTATGACTTTTAAATTTACAACCTCTAACCAGTGGAGAAACAAAGTTCGGATGTGAGGTTCTCCTGAATCTGTTGGTTGTGAAGGAGAAAAGGTCTGTTATATATTTAGGGGCTAAGCCGTAAAGTACCTTGAAGCAAAAACAAACCAAACTTGAATTTCACACGTGCCTCCATTGCCAGCCAGTGCAGAAGTCGGTAGGAAGGTGTCACGTGATCAAACTTCTTCAGTCCACAAAGTAACCTAACCACTGCATTTTGTACCAGTTATGCATACTGTGTTCCACCATATGATGTATTCTACAGTGCAAGATATTTTCAATAGCCAAAAACAATAGGATGTTATGTAAACGGGTATTGGACTCGGACATAGAGTATGCGAGACCATGTTGTCCAAGAATAATAATTTTAAGATGTAAAGGTTCATTAATATTTAGAATGGTGGATATGGTGTTCCAGACTTTATTCCAATACAATTTAAGGTGTGAGCATTGATATAACATCTGCGACAAGTACCTTCGAATTTTCCACAGGACCAGCATAAATTGGAACTATCTTTGGAAAATTTAGCAAGTTTATGCGGAGTCCAGTGGGATTGATGTAATAGAAATTATATTGATTGGAAGACAGGAGATGATCAAATAGACTGGAATAATCTGGTCCACACTTTCTGCCAAAGCTCATCATCAGCGGAAATGTCTAAATCTGGATGCCATGCACTCATTATTAGTGATATAGACACAGGTGAGGTTTGTCTCAATAAAGCGTACCATTTAGAGGCAACACCTTTAAGTGGAGCTATAGTAATAATATTTTGAAGGCGATCAGGTATGGATTTTTTTTAAAACGCTGACTGCCACAGGCAGAATTATCCCCAGATATTCCATGCTGGGCCATTTCCAGACAGTGGCATTGAATATTTTAGTAAGATACTTATAGGTTCCAATAGTCCAGACTGAATATTGCCCAAAACCTGCATAAGGCTATCTGTCCATGTGCTGGCCCCCTTCTGATCGTCCCTTTCACTCCCAGACCTTCACTATTCCCCTTTTTGATCCTCCCATCACTCACCCCCCCCCCAAGAAAATATCAGGAGGCCCAAGCCCTACCACTCATGTAGACCCCCCTCAGACTTACCTTTGCTATGCTCTGGTGATGTGGGGAGAAATGGGCATGAGCGATGCCCACTCGCTTCTGCCTAGTGCTGGTTTCTCATAAAAATGGCATTGATCCTGTCCATTTCCCCCTAGACTACCAACTTGGCACCAGGAACCAGCAAAGGTAGGCCTACAGGGGTGAGGGAGAGCTTGGGCCACCTGAAATTTTTCCTTGGTGGGAAGAGTGTATCAGAATGGAAAGACTCACAGGAACAAATGTGATGCTATCCAGAGGTTAACTGGGCATCAGCTGTAACTTTCCACCACATAAAGTTAGGATAACATTTTTGTTTTAACTTTATGTGGTTGTTTAGCCGGTTAGTGGACTGAATATCACTGCCTAATGGCTAGGTCATTGCTTCATAATAACTCTACCCCTAGCAAGGTCATTTAGAGGGATACTCAGCAGTACTGTCTGGTTAAGTGCCGCTGATATCCCTGAATAGCCTCATTCAAGCGATTTAAATGGCAAGAAGCCTCTCCTGGCCATTTAAATCACTTTGAATATTGATCCTATATTTATTGAAAAGCCACCAAGCTTCTTCACCCCTTTAGTACAGACATAACTCTCAAATGGTCATGCGCATTGTGAAATTAGATCTACCTATCTCCCTGTTGTCCACTTCGCCTCATTCCATCAATCCCTCTTCTTTCTCTGTCATTTCCCTTCCCCAGCATTTTTTTCTGTCATCACTCCTCTGATTTATTGCCATCCCTTCCACCTTCCCCTTTGCTCAGTATGCCACCTATCGCTATCTCTCACAACCCTCCTTTTTTCTTTCCCACACTTTCATCTCTCCCCATCACGATATTCACTTGACTTGCCAACCAATATCTGTGATGCATATTCCTTATTTTTATCTATGCTCACTTATCTGTACACCTTCCAGATTCCCTCTACCTCTCTTCTTTTTTCTTCTCTATCTTCCCCTCTATCTACTGCCATATTTCCTCTTTCCCCTGCTATCTATCTGTCCTTTGCCTCTCCTCCATTTGGCTCTTTATCCTTCTTCATTTCCCCTCTTTCCTTTTATTTTGTCAGGCCAAATAGTAGGAATCGAAGTATTGAGTAATCATGCAATTTTTCACAAAGAGGGGATCTGGACAGTGGAAAAGATACGTTAGATCATTTCATTGGTTTATATGGCCTTTCCCAGCATGCCACAACATTCTGAAAATTAGCTGCATATCTTGGAAAATATTTGAGTTAACTGAAGAATCATACCAATAAAACTTCACTTGTGTTCACCTGATTTTAACTGCTGCACAGTGAACCCATATTTGGTTTTTTTTTTTCTGTTTGGGAAATAAATTTAAATGATAACTGCGAAAGTTTAGTTTTAAACAGCTTTATAGAAAAGTTCCAATAGTGCATTTGTGAAGATTAGCACAATATAAAAATCAGTATTTTTTTTTTTTATCTGGAAAGATGCCTTTTTAATATTTTGCTCATTTTTTTTGTCATCCAGATTCTATCCTTATAATCCTTAAATCCTCAGCTTGTTCCCATCACCATAGAAACATCTGCTGGAAAGATCAGTTTTGATCTGTCACACGCTAGCCTGCTCTCTAGTTCTACCAAGCTTTATATATATATTGATATTTATATATAGCACGAAGTGGTACAAAATGGTGATTATGCAGCTCTTCATGTCCTCACTCAGGAAGTCTTACACCTATGATAATTGCATAACTAATATTCCATCTGCTGTGCTTCCTGTGTTATTCAGCAGTAGTTCTGTGTACTTGGAAAATATTGAACCATGAAACCTAACTCCTAATATATATTGTCATTAAATGGACACCTCTAAAATTTATTTGAATCCAGACACACTGATCCACAAGTACTTACAGATATTTTGAAAAACATTTGGTTTGATATCAAAACTCTTAGGGGTCCTTTTACTAAGCTGAAATAGAAATAGGCCTTAGCACCACTGTTCTCTATAAGCTGAGTGGGAGTCCTCCATCTACAGTCCTGCCAATGGAGGGGTGCTGTTTCATTATCACATTTTTAAGTAGTGGTGGACAGGCAAACATAGAAACATAGAAGATGACGGCAGATAAGGGCCATAGCCCATCAGGTCTGCCCACTCTACTGACCTACCCCCCAAGTCTACTATCCTAGGGATCCCACTCCTGGTGACAGGTTCCCTTGGCTTAACCCTCTAAGGGATCCCACATGGGCATCCCAGTTGCTCTTAAATTCTTGCACGCTGTTTACCTCGATCACCTGCACCGGGAGCTCATTCCAAGGATCAACCACTCTCTCGGTGAAAAAATATTTCCTGGTGTCGTCATGAAATTTCCCGCCCCTGAGTTTGAGCGGATGCCCTCTTGTGGCTGAGGGTCCTTTGAGAAAGAGAATCTCTTCTTCCATCTCGATACGGCCGGTAATATACTTAAACGTCTCGATCATGTCTCCTCTCTCCCTACGTTCCTCGAGTGAGTACAGCCGCAAATTTTTCAGCCTTTCCTCGTACGATAGATCCTTGAGCCCCGAGACCATCCTGGTGGCCATCCGTTGCACCGACTCTACTCTCAGCACAAATTTTCGGTAGTGTGGCCTCCAGAATTGCACACAGTATTCCAAATGAGGCCTCACCATGGTTCTGTATAATGGCATTATGACTTCAGGCTTCCGGCTGATGAAACTCCTGCGGATGCAACCTAACAACTGTCTTGCCTTAGATGAAGCCTTCTCCACATGATAAGCAGTTTTCATGTCTGCGCTGATGATCACACCCAAGTCTCATTCTGTTGAAGTTCTAGCTAAGGTCTCACCATTCAAGGTGTAAGTTCTGCACAGATTTTTGCTGCCGAGGTGCATGATCTTGCATTTCTTAGCGTTGAAGCCCAGCTGCCAGGTCGAGGACCAAAGTTCCAACAAATGTAGGTCCTGTGTTATACTATCGGGTGAATTGCCATCTCTCACTATATTGCATAGTTTGGCATCGTCAGTGAATAACGTTACCTTACCTTGAAGCCCCTGAGTTAGGTCACCTATGAATATGTTGAAAAGGAGCGGGCCCAAGACTGAGCCCTGCGGTACTCCACTGGTCACCTCCGATGTTTTAGAGAGGGTACCATTAACTACCACCCTCTGAAGTCTGCCACTCAGCCAGTCATTGACCCATGTAGTTAGTGTTTCTCCCAGCCCCATTGATTTCATCTTGCTCAACAGCCTGCGATGCGGGACACTATCGAAAGTTTTGCTGAAGTCTAGGTATACGACATCCATGGATTCTCCCAAGTCTAACTGTTTTGTTACCCAGTCAAAGAAGCTGATGAGATTGGATTGGCAGGACCTACACTTGGTGAATCCGTGTTGACTGGGATCCCATAGATTCTCCTCATCCAAGATTGCGTCTAATTTACGTTTGATTAGTGTTTCCATGAGTTTGCATACTATTGATGTAAGACCGGTCTGTAGTTTGCAGGCTCTGCCCTGCAACCCTTTTTGTGCAGTGGAACGACGTTAGCTGTTTTCCAGTCTATGGGGACTCTCCCCGAACTTAGGGAGAGATTGAAGAGTCCTGATAGCGGTTCTGCCAGGACATCACGCAGCTCACTGAGCCCTCTGCGGTGTAGATTGTCCGGTCCCATGGCTTTGTTCACCTTGAGTCTTGCCAGTTCGTAGTAGATGTCGCCAGGTGTGAACTCAAAATTCTGAAACGGGTCTTCCACACTGGGCCTTGCCTGCAACTGCGGACCGTGCCCCGGTGCCTCGCAGGTGAAGACCGAGCAGAAGTATTCATTCAGTAGTTCTGCTTTATCAGAATCTGATTCTGTGCAGTTCCCATCTGGTTTTTTAAGGCGTACTATCCCATCTGTGTTCTTTTTCCTATCACTAATATACCCGAAGAAGGATTTGTCCCCTTTCTTCATGTTCTTTGCCAGAGTCTCTTCCACTCGAAGTTTGGCATCCCTGACTGCCGTTTTGACTGCTGCAGACCTCGCCCTATGTTCTAGCTTCCCTAGTCTCCGTTCGTTTGTAGGAAATAAATGCTTTTTTCTTCTCCTTGACGAGGTGCGAGATTTCTGCAGAGTACCATTGGGGTTTGTTGTTTTTCCGCCGTTTGTGTACTGATTTAATGTAGAGGCTTGTCGCTTTATGTATGGTAGATTTCAGGGATGACCACATAGCTTCCACATCATTGGTCGTAGCTTGGTTCTGCAGTGTCCGGTGGACGAAATCTCCCATGCATTCGAAGTCAGTGCCTCGGAAGTTGAGTACTTTTGTTTTCATGTTTGATCCATGGAAACCTTTCCTGAGGTAGAACCACACCATGTTGTGGTCGCTGGAGGCTAGCGTATCTCCTACCGAGACCTTCGAGATGCTATCCCCGTTGGTGAGTACCAGGTCCAGGATCGCCTGGGCCCTAGTGGGTTCCAATACCATTTGTTTGAGTCGTGCTCCCTTTATGGATGTTAACAGTCTCCTGCTGCTGCTGGTTGTTGCTGAGTATGAGTTCCAATCTGCGTCAGGCATGTTGAAGTCCCCTAGCAGAACAGCGTCTCCCTGTAGAGTGATATTCTCTATGTCTTCAATTAATTCGGAGTCTTTGTTTTCCAGTTGTCTTGGAGGTCTATATACTACGCCAAGATACAGGCATTTTTCCCTGCCTCTGGCCAGGTTCACTCAGAGGGATTCCCCGGTGTACTTGACATCTGTGATTCTGGTAGTTTTGATGTCTTCTTTAATGTATAGTGCCACCCCTCCCCCAGACTTTTCCTCTCTGTCCTGACGAAATAAGTTGTATCCCGGTATAGCCATATCCCACCCATGAGAGTCTGTGAACCAAGTTTCGGATATTGCCACCACGTCAAGGTCGGCATTCATTATTTCGGTCTCTAATTCTAGAATCTTATTGCCTAAACTGTGTGCATTAACATACATAGCCCTCCATACCCCGTGATTGCTAAGTCCCTGTGGGGAGTTTCCCACCTGAGGTAGTGTGACTCCTAGAGAATTGTTTGCATTTAAAACTTTACAGACTAATACACCAGCATTCATAGACAGACTTTTGATTCCTCATGATCCGCCGAGAGCATTAAGATCTGTATCTCAAAACAATCTCAATATTCCATCTTTAAAAATAATAGGCACTCGTCGCACCTCCATTTTCTCTGTAACAGCCCCAACGATCTGGAATACTCTTCCTTTAGATTTAAAAGTGGAAAAAAATTTAAAAAATTTTAAAAGTAAATTAAAGTGCTTTCTTTTTAAAGATGCCTTTAATTGATTATCCGAAATTCTGAGATATACTAACTTTTATTATTTCATTTAACTTCCCAGTCCCTTTCGTGTTTTCCTTGAATGTTTCTCACATTTTCTATATCAATTGTATTTCTCCCCCCCTTTCCTAATTGTGTTTAGGAGCCTTTAGGCCCTTAATTACCCTGTATGCAATTGCCGTCAGTACAGTAAAATTTTTTTATAAAGATATGTCTTAATTGTTAATTTTGTTTTAATGTTATATTGAACTTTGTACAACGCTTTGTAGTGTCGATAAAGCGTTTAATCAAAAATCTGAACAAACAATAAACAATGGGGGCACTTACTTTGGAGTTTCGACTCACCTCGTCAGGATCGTTCCTTACTGCACTTGTATCTGAGTGGGTACCCTCCCCCGACTTACCTAGTTTAAAGCCCTATGAAGCAGGCGGGCTAGTCGGTGTCCAAAGACGTGCTTACCCCTGCTGGTCAGATGGAGTCTGTCTGGTCCCTGAAGTCTTTGCAACGTCTCTCCATGGTTCAGGAATCTGAAGTTCATTTCCCGGCACCATCCTTGAAGCCACTCGTTAGTCCTCAGTATACGCTCATCCCTGGCACTTCCTTTGCTTCTAACTGGGAGGATCGAGGAGAAGATCACCTGCACTTCTGTCTACTTCAGCCTCTCACCCAGGGCTCCAAAGTCTCTAGTTATGTTCTCCGGGGTGTTCTTAGCAGTGTCGTTTGTGCCAATGTGGATGAGGACCATGGGGAAGTGATCTTGGGGCTTGAGATGCCTATCAAGACAGGCGGTGACATCTCAGACCCTGGCTCCAGGCAGATAGCAAACCTCCCTTGACTGCATATCCGGTCTGCAGATTGGTCCCTTGGTGCCCCTCAGCATAGAGTCCCCAATGACTATTACTCGGCGCTTCTTTGGGGGGAGCTGATCAGTTGTCCCCGGAGTTGGAGCCGTGCGCTGGACTACCTCCTGCTCCTTATCGGCATCCTCCTGTTCCTTGTCGACATCTTCTACCTGTAGGATCTGGAATCTGTTCTTCAGGGTGAGTTGTGGGGTGGATGTAAAGCTGCCCTGTTGGTGAGAAAAAGAAGAAGAGGGTGAAGAGATGAGATCTCCGGTGTTTGCCCATGTAGGACTCCAAGTAACGGACATTCCTGACGGAGTTATAAAATTAGAAGTGATGCTTTATAGCATTGGTTAAAATTCAAAGCAAGGTGGTCATATATTGGGTTTTAGAAATTAGAGGAAGAAGTGCATGATGGGTGAGATGAAAAGCTGAAGTGGACTGACCAGGAAACCTTAAGCTTTCTGGGACAAGGAGCTAAAACCTTTGTTATTGAGTTCCATGTCTTACAATCATTTTCGAAAGCAACTGAAGACACATTTATTCGCAAATTAATCAATTCTCTCTACTTTGTATTATTTGTTAAATTTTGTAAATCACATCAAACTTACCGGTTATGCGGTAAAAAAAATCTCAGTGTAGCAAAACTGTGGGTTTGAGCCTGCCCCAAATTGATCACAAGGATCTTAGTTATAATGTACTTTTTATCTGTACTTATTTTAGTCGATATTATGTTATCCTTATTCATTAGTTTTAATGCTTGTATTAGTTACTCTGATTTTATTATGTATGATGTTATTATTATGTTGTATGCTGAGTACCTAATTGTGTAAACCACTATGAACTTCTGGTTAGGTGGTATATAAAAATAAATTATTATTTATTATTATTATTATTATTATGGTGGTGGTGGGGTATCTATTGTGACCAGGGGGAGGGAGAACATTTTGGAGGGGAGGAAGATCAGAGGGGCTGAATGCAGTTTCAAAAGTTATATGGGTCAGCTATCATAGGCAGGCCCCTGCTGAATATCAGCTGGAACCCTTATAAACTGACAGCCAGGCAAGTATAATTAGCCCTGGCCCAGCACTGACTATCTGGGGCTAATTTAGCTGGTGATGGTCAACGTTTAAAAAAACACTGACTACCACTTGCTGAATGATAGCTGGTAGATTCCTTCAGGAAGTCTACCTATAATCATGAAAATATGACCCCCCCAAGCTTGAAGGGCACCAGTATTTTTTTCATTATATCTTAAAGGTCCCTTCAGTAAAACATTGAAATCTACCTCCAGTTTGTATTATAAAAAAATATAAATAAATCCTTTATCCTATTTATGAAGAATATTTTAGTTGAGACAGTGAGTTTATTATTATTTTTTAATCTCATAAAAAACATCCTTTTAGTTTGTACAACAGCTTTCAAAGAAAGAAAAAAATACAGGGTTCATATGCATCTGGCAGTGGTCAGCATTTTGCTGATTGCAATCGGTGTTATACGTAACATAACATAAAAACTCACTTGTATACTGCAAATACTGTTAAGTTCTATGCGGTTCACAGAGATTAGCAATATAAATGCATAAACAACCAGTATCTAACTTCCAAAAGATTCTGTAAAGAGATGCATCTTTAAAGCACGTCAAAACTGTTGATACGAGTAGATGTTTCTGGAATTTCTTATATTTACATCCCTTTGCAGAAGGAAATGAGAATAATGAATGAGATTTTCTAGAATGTTTGGAGTTTGTAATAATGAAAGATTCCATAAGATACTCTGGGATTAGACCTGTTAATGCCGTAAAGCATATACAGCCAAACAAATTTAATCCATGCTTCAAACGGAAGCCAATGCAGTTGACGATAGAAATAGGTGATGTTCATACTTCTTTAAATCAAAAAATCAATCTAACTGCTGCATTCTGTATTATGCACAGTCTTTGAATATTTTTTTGAGCTCCAGCAAGATGGACAATGTTACAATAATCAAGCTGACTAAAGCCAATGATTGTATTAATAGTCGAAAGGAATTAATATTGAAATATGCTCTAATAGTTCTTAATTTCCATAGAGAGAAAGAGATAATGGTTACTGCAGATGGGCAAACTAGATGGGCCATTTGGCCTTTATCTGCCCTCATGTTTCTATGCTTTTATGCTTCTTTCTCTCTCCGAGAGATCTCACGTGCCTATCCCAGGCTCTCTTTAATTCAGTCACAGTTTCTGTCTCCATCACCTCTTCCAGGAGACTATTCCATGCATCTACCACCCTTTCTGTAAAAAAAGTATTTCCTTAGATTACTCCGGAGCCTATCACCTCTTATCTTCAACCTATGTCCTCTCATTGCAGAGTTTCCTTTCAAATGAAAGAGACTCAACTCATGCACATTTACATTACATAGGTATTTAAACGTCTATCATATCTCCCCTCTCCCATCTTTCCTCCAAAGTATACAGATTGAGATCTTTAAGTCTGTCCCCATACGCCTTATGACAAAGACCACACACCATTTTAGTAGCCTTCCTCTAGACCAACTCCATCCTTTTTATATCATTTTGAAGGTAAGGCCTCCAGAATTGTACACAATATTTTAAATGAGGTCTCACCAGAGTCTTATACAGGGACATCAATACCTCCTTTTTACTACTGGCCATACCTCTCCCTATGCAACCTAGCATCCTTCTAGCTTTCGCCTTCACCTTTCAACCTGTTTGGCCACCTTAATATCACCACATACAATCACACCCAAGTCCCGCTCTTCCATCGTGCACATAAATTCTTCACCCCCTAAACTGTACTGTTCCTTCGGGTTTTTGTAGCCCAAATGCATGACCTTGCATTTCTTAGCATTGAATTTTAGCTGACAAATTTCAGACCATTCTTAAAGCTTCACAAAATCTTTCATCATGTTTTTCACACCATCCGACATGTCTACTCTATTGCAGATTTTCATATCATTTGCAAAGAGGCAAATCTCACCCGACAACCCTTCAGCAATATCATTTATAAAAATGTTAAAAAGAATAGGCCCAAGAACAGAACCTTGAGGCACACCACTGGTAACATCCCTTTCCTCAGAGTGATCTCCATTGATCACTACCCTCGTAGCCTCCCACTCAACCAGTTCCTGACCCAGCCCGTTTTGGGACCCATCCCAAGGGCACTCAGTTTATTTATTAGACATCTGTATTGAACACTGTCAAAGGCTTTGCTAAAATCTAAATACATCACATCTAGCACACATCTTCTATCCAATTCTCTGGTCACCCAGTCAAAGAAATTGATCATATTTGTCTGACAAGACCTACCTCTAATGAATCCATTAGGCCTACAGTCCTGTAAGCCACAGGATTCCAGAAACTTGACCATTCTCTGTTTTAAAAGCGATTCCATTAATTTGCTTACCATAGAAGTCAGACTTACCGGCCAGTAATTCCCTAATTCTTTCTTACTTCCACTTTTGTGGAGAGGGACTACATCTGCCCTTCTCCAGTCCTCTGGTACCACTCCCGACACTAGAGACTCATTGAAAAGGTCAGTCAGTGGAGCTACTAGAACTTCCCTAAATTCCTTCAGCATCCTTGGATGTACACCATCTGGCACCATCGCTTTGTCTACCTTTATTTTAGCTAGCTCCTCAAGGACACAACCTTCTGAAAATCGATCAGGGTCTATTACTCCTCCATCCCTATTCATGTTTGTCTTCTGTGGTCCCACTCCCGGCACTTCAGCTATGAACACAGAACAGAAATATTGGTTAAGCAATTCGGCCTTTTCTTTATCAGCTTCTACATATTCCTCCCCTTCAACTTTGAGTCTCACAAATGTCACTTTTGCATTTCTTCCTATCACTAATATATCTAAAAAATGTCTTATCGCCCCGTTTTACCATGTCAGCTATTTTTTCTTCCATTTGCATCTTTGCTTTCCTGACTATATGATCAGTCTCTCTTAACTTTTCCAGATATTTTTGCCTGTCTTCCTCTTTCTGTGATCTTTTGTAGTTTATGAAAGCTAACCTCTTATTCCTTACCTTCTCAGCTACTACTTTTGAGAACCAAAGCAGCCTTATTTTCCTCTTACTTTTACTTATTTGCCTCACAAAAGGGTTTGTCACCTTTACAATCGCTCCTTTCAGGTTTTCTCACCGCATTTCCACTCCTTCCAGACGTTCCCATCCAGACAATAATTCCTGGACTTAAACCCTCATCTGAACAAAGTTAGTTTTTAAAAAGTTTAGAACCTTTGCTTTTGAATGAGCCCTCTTGATACCTATCTTAATATTAAGTCGTAGCATGCCATGAACACTGGATGCCAGATGATCACCCAGTGTAACATCAGAAACACTTTCCCCATTTGTAAGCACTAAGTACAGTATGACCCCCATCCCACATGGTTCCATTACCAACTGCTGGAACAGTTCTCCTTGTAGAGAATCCAGGATCTCCTAACTTCTAGAAGACCCCGCAATTGGGATACCCCAATCAACATCCAGCTTAAGATCACCTATTAGTAAGAACGACCTTTAGTCTTTGGAACGACCTTACTACCCCGCTGCGGAACCTGGGCTCCCTCCAATTATTCCGCAAGCAACTAAAAATCTGGCTTTTCACTAAAATGTAATTCTATCCCCCTTACTCTTCTCTTCTATATATAAGTTCATGTAAACCTTTTTTTACCTTCTCTTCCTATATTTTAAGTTCTTGTAAACCGTGCCGAGCTCCACAACATCCGTGGAGATGATGCGGTATATAAACTTAAGGTTTAGTTTAGTTTAGTAAGACTTCCCCTTTTTTATATATATTCTGAATGTCTACTATTAAATCTCTATCTACTTCTTCCTTCTGTGAAGGAGGCCTGTATATTACACCAATGTAAATATATTCACCATTCCCTCTTTCCAAATTGATTCATAGTGCCTCTTCCTTGCCCTGCAGATCCTGCAATTGTGTGAATTTAATATGATCTTTAGCATATAATGCCACTCCCCCTCCTTTTCTTTCTACCCTGTCTTTCCTGAACAGATTATAGCCCGGTATAACTACATCCCAGTCATGGTTCTCCATGAATCACGTCTCTGTGGTTACCACTATATGCAACTCCTCTTCTTCCATCACAACTTCTAGATCTAGAATCTTGTTTGCCATACTTCAAGCATTAGTATATACTGCTTTCCAGACATTGCCCCCTTTTCCCATCCGTGTAGAGGTATTCAGTGATTTGCTTACCTGAGAGCTTATACCTAAGAGCTTAGATTATCCTGCCCCATCACTTCTAGTTTAAAGCCCTCTTCAGTAGATTAGCCAGCCTGTTGGCGAAGACATTTCTTCCCTTTTTTGATAGATGCATACCATCCCTGTTTAGCAGCCCTTGGAAAATCATCCCATGATCCAGGAAGCCAAAATACTCTTGACGACACAATCCACATAGCCATGCATTCATCTCCAGGATGCGAGCTTCTCTACTCTGGCCTTTACCCTCGACAGGCAGGATGGACGAGAATACCAAATGAGCACCTGACTGTTTCACCTTCTCTCCCAGAGTCACTTTTGACACGTTCGCAGGAGTACCTTCAGTCTTGACTGTTTTGATTTTATTTTTCACTTTCTTTTTAGTTTATGATACATTTTTTAATCTCATTCATTGTTTTGCCACTTGTTTTGTTTTATTTTATCATTTAA
The DNA here is from genome assembly GCF_902459505.1 of Geotrypetes seraphini. Taxonomy (NCBI): domain Eukaryota; kingdom Metazoa; phylum Chordata; class Amphibia; order Gymnophiona; family Dermophiidae; genus Geotrypetes; species Geotrypetes seraphini. The sequence continues at coordinate 458,284,990 of NC_047085.1, forward strand.
ATTTCATTGAAATTTCCCCAGAATTCTATTGTTTAAACGGTTCTCCCTTCTGCATCTATTCCTGTCTCCCCTCTTTTCAACCTTTCAAAGTCCTTTAGATCATTGTAGTCTTATTAGAATGTTTATTTTCTTATTTTTCTCCTCTATCTCTATTTTTTATTTCTTTATTACTCTACTAATTGTCATTTTTCCAGGTACTTTAGTTAGATTGTGAGCCTCGGGACAGTAAGGGAATTTCTAAGTACCTATCTTACTTATAATTTTAATGCACCCTAATGTATATTTTCTGTAAACCGCTTAAAACCTAACGGATTAGCGGTATATAAGAAATAAACTACATTACATTACATTACCTGGGAGTATCGTTAGTGCCAATGTGGATGAGCAGCATCGGATAGTAGTCATCAGGCTTGATGAGTCTTGGCAAGCTCTCCGTAACATCTTGGATTTTGGCACCAGGCAGACAGCATACCTCTCATGACCTCATGTCTGGTCTGCAGATGGACGCTTCTGTACCCCTCAGAAGGGAATCTCCAACTACCACTACTTTACGCCTCCTAGTGGTCATGGATCAAGTAATTTTTGGATCTCAGGCTTTGGTCTTTCCTCTCCTTAGGATACTCTCATCTCCTCTACTTCTAGGACATCATACCGGTTCTTCAGTTCAACAGCGGGTGGAATCACAGTACCAATCTTGCAGTGTTCCATAACTTGAGTCCAGCTGCTTTCCCTCAGCACAGACTCTCTTCCCCACTGTTGGAAATCTTTGACACCTCATGAACCATTTCATCAATGTACCTCTCATTCTCACGGATGCTTCTCAGTCTTGCCACCTCCTCTTTGTTCTTTTACTTCCTTTATGAGGGATTCAAGCTGAAGACAACTTGTACATGGAACTACTTCCTTTGCCTGAGTAACATTTTCTGTCTGCACAGAGACAGAAGTTGTAACCCAAGCAGCAGCTTTGGTGATACGATGTTTCCCAACCATACTGTGGTGCAGAAGTACATACACCTGGAAGAAAAAAAAAGAAAGGGCAGAACAATCCTACCAAACTAATGCCCTAGTTACTAGTTGGCTAGAGAGCCTATAAATTAAAAAACAAAACAAAAACAAAACTCTGCCTTGGGGTGGGTGGGAGGAAATTAAATTAACACCAGATCCTTTCCTCAACAGCTATTTGTGCCCTAATCTGATGATATGCCCTGAAATACAACCTACCATATTTTTCGCTCCATAAGATGCACTCTAGATTTAGAGTAGGAAAACAAGAAAAAACCCATTCTGAACCAAATTGTGTACTAATGTAACTAGGGTTAAAGGTTTAATATTTACCTGAGTGAAAAAACAGAGTTCAAAGAAGATTTTAAAGGGTTTTTAAAGTAAAGAAAGTCTGGAATGTAAGAACTATGTTTTTTTTTCTATTTTGAGATTTGGTTTGTGTATTGTTTGTATTGGTGCAGTTTTGAGGTTTTCTGTGGTTGATCTCTTGCAAAGGTCTGCTGTCCTAGTGCAGAGATCAGCATTAGCTGTCTGAACATTCTAACTGTTAGATTTGACAGTTGGGAGGGTGTCTTGGATCTGTGTGGAGGTGTTTTGGTTTCTGTACCTGGTGAGAAGGTAATTATGGTGGTTTTTATTTGAATTTGTGAAGGATTGTGAAATTCTGGTTAAGGTCTGAAGTTTGGTATTGATGCTGGTAATGTTTGAGAGTCTGAAGAGATTTTTTTTTTGTGATGTTCTGTGACAATCTTCTGGGAAATGTGTGAGAGATTCCCTGACTAAAGAAATATATGGTGCTGCGTTCTGAATAAAGTTTCAGTCTGCTCTTCTGTGAGAATCTTTTGGGAAATGTTTGAGAGGATCTTTGAGTGACTTCTGTGGTACTGATTTTTAGAGGAGATTTTATGAGAGATCCTGTGACAGATTGCTGTGAAATGTTGTAAGAGAATATTGATGAAAGAAAGTTGGTAAACTGTTATAGGAACCTTTTCCTGAGAATATCTGTTGTAAAGTTTATTGAGAATTTGTTTTTTTTTTTTATTATTTGAGAAATAGGAAATTCTGGGAGGGAAAAAGTATAGGGTATATCAATTATCTGTTTTTTTCCTAGCTTAGGAATTATTTTAGGAAATTTTTGGGTTATTAGATTAGGATAGGGTTTTTCCTTATTGATTTGTTTAAGTCAGAGTAGTAGGTTGGTTCCAGCAAAAGAGAGTCTGCTAGCAAGAGATTCTGCTAGCAACAGCGCACCTACGTGGTACCTCTACATAGAAAGAACATAAAGCCTCAAGTACCCAAATCTGAGGAAAAAGAAGAACTTTTCAGAGGGGAAGTAGAATCTCTTTGTTTAGATTTGATTTACAGCATTTGTTTATTACATTTTATTTCTATTTCCAATTTAGAGTCCTTAGTGCTTCTTTATATCTTTTATTATATCCTATATAATAAAACCCTAAGCGCGCATGTGCACTTAGGGTTTTGTGTTCCCTGCCGCTGTGGTGTGTGATCCGTGGCCGTGTTCCATTTTAGAACCCGGCGGCAGGGAACATTCTGGCCACTCCCCTCCTCCCGCCCTCACTCACCATTTGGAAGCCAGATAAGCTCTCTCCCTGCCCACATCCTCGGCAGGGAACACACCTCCCGCCCTCACTCGCCGCTGCCGCCACCGCTGATCCTCCTCTTCACAGCAGCCTGTCTCGCCCTCACTCGCCGCTGCCGCTGCCGCCGCCGCTGATCCTCCTCTTCAGAGCAGTCTGTGATGGAGGCCGGCTTTAAAGAACCTCGCAGGCCGCTTTCCAACCTCAGTAGCACGTTCCCTCTGACGCACGGGATCGCGTCAGAGGGAACATGCTACCGAGTTGGAGAGCAGCCTGCGAGGTTCGCTAAAGCCGGCCACCATGATCGCAGGCTGCTTTGAAGAGGATCAGGCCAGAAGACGCCGAGATGGAGGGAGGGTAAGAAGTGGATCAATACCGGGGGCCAGGGGGAGAGAGAAAGGGGTCTGCTTTGGGGGGAGGGGTGTGTTGGGGGGAGACAGAAGGGGCCATGGAGAGACAGGGAGAGGGAAAGGGGGCTGCTTTGGGGGGGAGGTGTGCTGGGGACAGACAGCTTTGCTCGGGGTAGACAGAAGGGGCCATGGAGAGACAGGGAGAGGGAAAAGGGGCTGCTTTTGGGGGAGGGGTGTGCTTGGTGCAAACAGTTTTGCTCTGGGGGGGAAGACAGAAGGGGCCATGGAGAGACAGGGAGAGGGAAAGGGGGCTGCTTTGGGGGGAGGGGTGTGCTGGGGGGAGACAGACGGGGCCATGGAGAGATATGGAGAGGGAAAGGGGGTTGCTTTGGGGGGGAGTGTGCTGGGGACAGACAGCTTTGCTCACGGGGGGGGGGGGAGGTGGGGAAGGGAAAGACAGAAGGACACAACAGCGGCCAAGGAGAGAGAGATAAAGAAACACAGACAGACAGACACATCTATTCTAGCACCCGTTAATGTAACGGGCTTAAAGACTAGTGTTTAATAAATATTTTTATTCCAAGGTTATACCATATTATTATATATTATTATTTTGTTTATGTAAATCATTACTTCTCCTGGGGGAAGGTATCAATTTAACCCTCGGTGTGCATGACTACAAAACAAATCTTATTTCAAGAGGGATACCTTTTACCTCAGTCTGAGAAGGAAGGGGTTACACTAATATATACCAGGCTCTGCACCCAGCCCCCCTCACTCCCTGCCAGGCTCTGTACCCTGTCTCCCCTTCCATGCCAGGCTGTTCCTTTCATTTTTCATACACACACAATACACATAGCAGATACAAATTCTCATATTTTGGTCACTAAATTAAAAATAAAATAATTTTTTCTACCTTTGTTGTCTAGTGATTCCATGAGTCTTCTTCCTTCCTTTCTTCACTCAGGCCCAACAATTGTCCCTTTCTATTCCCTCCCTCCTCTCTCCCAAGTTTGTGCCCCTTTCACCTCACTGCCTTCCAGCCTTTGTTCTTCATCCTCCCTCCCTCCCATGTCCTGAATTCTTGCCTTCTCACTGCCTTCCAGCTTTTGTCCTTCATCCTCCCTCCCTCCTATGTCCCGAGTTCATGCCCCCCTCACTGCCTTCCAGCCTTTGTCCTTCGTCCTCCCTGCTGCGCCGAAGCCTGCCTACCCGCCGCCAATTCCTCCTCCTCTGCCTGGTCCACTGCTGCCACTGCTGTGCCGCAACTCCAGGAAGGTAAGGTAAGGGCAGCGATTGCAGTTGCCAGCGATTGCAGCGATTGCAGCGATCGCTGGCAACTGCAATCGCTGCCCTTACCTTACCTTCCTGGAGTTGCGGCACAGCAGTGGCAGCAGTGGACCAGGCAGAGGAGGAGGAATTGGCGGCGGGTAGGCAGGCTTCGGCGCAGCAGGGAGGACGAAGGACAAAGGCTGGAAGGCAGTGAGGGGGGCAGAACTGACGTCGAGGGAAGGCTTGTGGGCCGGCGATGTACAATCGCTACACACTGGCCCTTCCCTTACCTTCCTGGAGTTGCAGCACAGTGGCAGTAAGCAGGGAGCAGCGACGGCGAGCAGGGAGCAGGAGCAGCAGGCGGATGGGGAGCAGCAGCGGGGGCGGGGAGCAGTCACCCACGTACACCCAATGAGTAGGACATTTTTAAAAAGGTACGACAGGGTGGATGGGGATGTTTAAAAAAAGGTACCTTCACTTCATAAGACACACTGAAATTCCATCCAATTTTGGGTGGAAAAAAAATGTGTCTTATGAAGCGAAAAATACAGTAAATCTAGGCTTAAACCATTTAAGTTAAGCAGTGGTAGGGCACTTACCTACTGTCTAACTAGTGGTGCCATTTTGAGATTCTGGGCCTAACTGGCCATTTTTAGGGGCACTAACTGGTTAAGTTCTGCTGAAAATGACTGGTTAATCCTGACCAAGTGATTTAATTGGCCAGAAGTTGTTTCTGGCCAGTTAAGTCACTTTGAATGTTGACCCCTACATTTTTAATGTATGTAAAGAAAACTTCTGCTATGAAATTACATTAAAAAAATGAAGATATTTTGTTCATTTGAACCATATCTACCTCCTTGTGAGCTGGAAAGTTGACATGGTTGCCATGGAAACTCAACTCTACCTCCCAAACAAAACTATTCAGTATTTTTGGATGCCACACTTTCAGTAAAATTGAAGATGAGTATATATCTAGTTGTGTTCTCATGATGTCCCTTGTTAAACTGTGAACAGATTGTTCAATTTCTATCCTAAAGTTGAACAGGAAAAATACTAAAACACTTTTTCTGCCACTGCAAATTAACAAGACTAAAAAACACCAGGAACAAACTGCTCAGTGCAGCTTTCTAATAGCATTCCAGCTGTGATTCATTCTTACATCTACAAGATGGTAAAAGATAAAGGGGGAAATTCTGTATAGGACACCGGTTTCAGCAGCCACCTAAGAAGTGGCTGAGAATTGCTCACTGACATCCTATACAGAATTGCATCTGTCCTAAGGGACAGATGCCTACCCACCCCGATTCTCTAACTGGCACCCATATCACAGGCGCCAGTTAGATAATCTTATTGCTGCTAAGCTGATTGCGGCAAGGGAATTTCCCTGCCACAATCAACTGAGTAGCTGCAGCAGTGACCGCCCCCCAACATTGTCCACGGCAGGAGGGATGTCCAATTTCTGCTGCCACCCCTGAACCCCCTTGAGTCCCGCAGCAGGAGGGATGCCAACTCCCTCCTGCTGGAACCGATAAAACAACACCCCCAACCACAATAGGAAGGAGGGATACCCAGCAGACCCCTCCATACCCATGAGCCCCCAATCTACAACCCCCAGACTCGACCCCCCACTCAGCACCCCAACCCCCCATACCCCCAAACATTTTGTAGTACAGTGGCGAGGCCTGCCTCTTCATAATGGCAGGCCTTCCCTTTCCCGGTGTATCCGGGAAGGGGCCTTAGGCCCTGATTTGCCCAGGCACTTAAGGCCTGACCCATAGGAGGGGCCTTGGGCATCTGGGCCAACTGGATTCTTAGGCCTCCTTCCCAGTGTATTCTGGGATGCACTTAGAGTGGCCTAAGTCTCCAACTAGCCAGATACCAAATGTAACCAAGGCTAAAATATATATAATTATTTGTACCTGGGTCCGGGGCTGAGGGACTCCGGGTTCGGGTGGAGAAGTCAATTTATTTTAGAGCTGTCATGCCTGAGAAAATCGGGACCTGGCGGCTGTGCTGTTGCTGTGTGCTGTGGGAGTGCCGGTGTTTTGTTGTGAAGGCTGCCAGGAGCAGGACATGGTGTCCTGTGTTGGGCCGCAGGTGGTTTGGGCCATGGCAGGGTTGCCAGTCTGCCGCGACAATGCTCATTGCCTAGGGGCAATTTGAGAGTGGCGCTGACAGTGCTGGAGGCGGGCTTGGGTGTGGACACGGCAGCAGAAGAAGCCACGTGTATTGGCCGTGTCCATGCTCGTCAATGGGGTTCATGGCTGATACACGCGCTGATGATATCAGTACATATGCATGTTGGTGTCATAAATATGAATCCATGCTTGCACAGAGCGTTTTTAGTGCCGTTTTTGGCCTTTATGGCCAAAGAACATTTTTTTTTTGGTGCCTGCAAGCGCCGGAGAAGCCAGTGCGGACTGGAAGGAGTGGGGAAAGGTTCCGGTGAGCCTTTCCCAAAGAGATGAGCACCGCAAGTGTTTTTTATTTTAATAGTCATGCGGGTGCCAGCATGAGAAGTGCTGAGCAGCGTTGGGCAGTCACCATGGAGACGGTAACCCAATCGAGCTCGTGGCCAGAGTTTGATTTCAGTGCGTGAGAAATTCAGCAAGAGAAATAATGAGGAATTAAGAAGTTTTAAAGTAAGAAGAAAGGTCTTCTAAGGTAAGGAACTGGTTCTTTTAAAGTTTATTTTGTGTTGCTATTTTTAGTAGTTTGGACCTTGCAGTTTGTGACTTTGAACTGTTGATTTCTGCACAGAGCTTGTGTCATAAGAACATAAGTAATGCCTCTGCTGGGTCAGACCTGAGGTCCATTGTGCCCAGCAGTCCGCTCAAGCGGCGGCCCAACAGGTTCAGGACCTGTGCAGTAATCCTCTATCTATACCCCTCTATCCCCTTTTCCAGCAGGAAATTGTCCAATCCTTTCTTAAACCCCAGTACTGTACTCTGCCTTATTACGCTCTCTGGAAGGAAGCGCATTCCAGGTGTCTACCACATGTTGGGTAAAGAAGAACTTCCTAGCATTTGTTTTGAATCTGTCCCCTTTCAACTTTTCTGATGCCCTCTTGTTCTTTTATTATTCGAAAGTTTGAAGAATCTGTCCCTCTCTACTTTTTCTATGCCCTTCATGATCTTGTAAGTCTCTATCATATCCCCTCTAAGTCTCCTCTTCTCCAGGGAAAAGAGACCCAGTTTCTCCAATCTCTCAGCGTATGAAAGGTTTTCCAGACCCTTTATCAGACGCGTCACTCTCTTCTGAACTCTCTCGAGTAACGCCATGTCCTTCTTAAGGTACGGCGACCAATATTGGCCGCATTACTCCAGAAGCGGACGCACCATCTGTGGGTCAAATTACCAGGAAGAAATGGTTTTGATATAAAATTGGGACTGTACTACCGATCGCCTGGACAAACGGAAGCAAACGTCAAAGAACTGACAACAGAATTGAGGCGGGAATGCAAAAACGGAAACGTGCTGGTAATGGGGGATTTTAACTACCCCGGGATAGACTGGAGTATTGAAACTTGAACTGTACAAGGGAAACAGAATTCCTAGAGGCTGTGAGGGACTGCTTTATGGAACAGTTCGTCAAGGAACCAACGAGCGGGAATGCTACTCTAGACCTAATCCTCAATGGGCTAGGGGGACCTGCAAAGGAAGTTGAAGTAGTAGGAGCACTAGGAAACAGCGATCACGACATGATACAGTACAAACTAGAAGTAGGAACATCAAAAGGGAAGAGAACCATGGTGACAACGCTCAACTTCAAGATGCTATGAGAGCAATGGTGAGAAAAAAATTCCGAAACAGCTCACGGAAAACAGAGACTGTGGAGCATGCCTGGTCCCTATTCAAGGACATGGTGCAAGAAGCACAGCTTATGCACATCCCCAGATTTAGAAAACCGAACGAAAGACCCGGTATGGATAACCAATGAAGTGAAGAATGTGATAGGAGACATGAAAAAATCATTCCGGAAATGGAAAAAGGACCAAACCTGGGAAAACTGGAAGGCACACAGAAACTGCCAAAAAGAATGTCATAGAGTGGTTAGGAGAGCAAAAAGGGATTAAGAAGAAAGACTGACCAGGGAAGCAAAAAATTTCAAATCATTCTTCAAATACGTTAAAGTGAAGCAACCAGCGAGGAAGTAGGACCGTTGGATGATGGAGACAGAAAGGGAGTGATAAAATAAGAAAAAGAGGTAGCTGATAGGTTAAATAAGTTCTTCTCATCAGTCTTCACAAGCGAGGATACATCCAGTGTACCAGAACCCGAAGAGATCTTCAATGGTGACCAAGAAGATAAACTGTCGACAATAGAGGTGAGCCATGAGGATGTCCTCCGACAGATAGACAGATTGAAAAGTGACAAATCACCAGACCCGGACGGGATCCACCCTAGGGTACTAACAGAACTAAGGAACAAAATAGCGGAAATACTCCAACGAGTTTGCAACCTATCCTTGAAAACTGGCGAGATCTGGAGAACTGGAGGACTGGAGGATAGCAAATATTACACCTATCTTTAAAAAGGGATCGAGAGGAGACCCAGGAAACTACAGGCCGGTAAGTCTGACATCGGTTCCGGGCAAGATGGTAGAAGCACTGATAAAGGACAGCATCTATGAGCACATTGACATAAATGGGCTAATGAAAGCGAGCCAACATGGCTTCTGCAAAGGAAGATCGTGCCAAACAAACTTGCTGCACTTCTTTGAGGGGGTAAGCAGCCAGATGGACCAAGGGGAACCCGTAGACATCATTTATCTCGACTTCCAAAAAGCCTTTGACAAGGTGCCTCATGAGCGGCTACTTAAGAAGCTGTGGAACCACGGGGTGGAAGCGGACGTGCACAGATGGGTTAAGCACTGGTTGGCAGGCAGGAAGCAAAGGGTTGGAGTGAAGGGCTACTACTCGGACTGGAGGAGGGTCACGAGCGGAGTTCCGCAGGGTTCAGTACTCGGACCGCTGCTGTTCAACATATTTATAAATGACCTGGAAATGGGGATGAAGTGTGAAGTTATAAAATTTGTGGATGATACTAAACTCTGTAGAAGGATTAGAACCGTGGAAGAATGTGAGGACCTACAAAGGGACCTGAACAAACTGGAAGAGTGGGCGAATAAATGGCAGATGAACTTCAATGTAGGGAAATGCAAGGTCATGCATATAGGAAAGAAGAATCCTATGTTCAGCTACCAAATGGGGGGATTAGTACTAGAGGGAAGTAACCTTAAAAAAGACTTGGGTGTGCTGGTGGACACAACAATGAAGTCAACGGCACAATGTGCGGCAGCCTCAAAGAGAGCAAACAGAATGTTGGGTATTATTAAGAAGGGTATTACAACCAGAACGAAGGAAGTCATCATGCAGTTGTATCGCGCGATGGTGTGCCCGCATCTGGAATACTGTGTCCAATATTGGTCGCCGTACCTAAAGAAGGACATGGAAATGCTTGAGAGGGTTCAGAGAAGAGCGACAAGAATGATAAAAGGTATGGAAAACCTTTCATACGCAGACAGACTGGAAAGGCTGAGGCTCTTTACCCTAGAGAAGCGGAGACTCAGAGAGACATGATAGAGACTTACAAGATCATGAAGGGCATAGAGAAGGTGGAAAGGGACAGATTCTTCAGCCTATTGGGAACTACAAGAACAAGGGGGCACTCAGAAAAATTGAAAAGGGAAAGGTTTAGAACCAATGCTAGGAAATTCTTCTTCACTCAGAGGGTGGTGGACACCTGGCATGCGCTTCCGGAGGATGTAATAGAACAGAATACATTAAGAGGATTCAAAGAGGGATTGGACAAGTTCCTGAAGGATACGGGGATTGAGGGATATAGATAGAGACAGAGATAGGATGATGAAAGGGTACTGAAAGGTTTTAGACAAAGGATCACTTACAGGACATGGACCTGATGGGCCGCCGCATGAGCGGACTGTGGGCGCGATGGACCTCTGGTCTGACTCAGCGGAGGCAACTACTTATGTTCTTATGTTTCACCAAACAAACGGCTTTTTCAAGGACCTCTCTTACAAATGAAATGGAGATAAATTATTACCCCAACTTTAAACCAACTCCTCTTTATTTATTATTTACAAGTTTGGTTTTTTCACCTTTTCCTGCCGCAACCATTCACCCAAGCTTTTGTTAGGACCAAAATGGCTGCAGCTTGCTCCACTATTTTAAATAGCCTGCTTTACTGACATTTACTCTCAACAACCAATCACAATCAACCTGGTATAAAACAGGGACGCTCATTCAGTTTCCAAATTTAATCCAAAGGGCACCACCGTATTTAACACAAAGATCCAGTACTGTTCTCTAAAGTTTAAAATATTTTCATTACCACACTCCCTCCCCATCATAGCTGTGTCAATCATTCTCCATTTAATATCTTCAAGCCGATATTTACTGTCTTTCCAGTGTTGAACTAGGGGGGCTCGAGCTCAATTTCTGAATGAATGAGCTCGATTTATGTTCATTCAATCATATGCACATATATTAGACTTTGCTTTAATTTATTTGGAGCTCCTTTTACGAAGCCACATTAGCGGTTTAACACGTGTAATAGCGCGCGCTAATTTGCCGGCTGTGCTAGCCGCTACCGCCTCGTCTTGAGCAGGCGGTAGTTTTTTGGCTAGCGCGCGGGTTAGCGCACGCTAAAAATATGCATGTGATAAAGTCTCTAACACGGCTTCGTAAAAGGAGCCCTTCATATGGCATCTTGTAATTTTTCATTTTGTTACTCAGATTTTACTCCAAAGAGTATGTCTACACTGTCAGAGACTTGTTATTCATTAGCACTATTTTTATATTTGTAAAGTTAGTTAATCTATTCTCCTAATTTTTTGGGTTCAATTCTCATTCTTTGTAGCGTCGGATAGTGCCTCTAGATTTTACTTCTCATTTTTTAAGTGTTCATTCTCATATAGTTCTGGTTTTCAGGTACTTTTTTTACACATGGTATGTCCTATCGTTACACGGTTTTATTGATCATTACATGGGTTTACTTTTTATTTGTTATCACCACTTTTTAATTGGTCTCTTCAAGTTTCAAGTTTTATTTTAATTTGATGAATCGCTTAATTTAATTTTTACTAAGCGAGTTACAACATTGAAAAAAAAATAACATTTATTTTAACATAATGTTTTAAAATTTTAAAACAGTAGATAAGACCAACAGATTTACAGCTCTCATATCTCACGTTTTTTAGAAGTATATTACGTTGTGCTGTCACCAGCTACCATCATGTTTTGCCCGGGGAAGCCCTCTGCAAATGAGGGGAAATGGCATGCATAAGTAAGAATTCATCGATTCACTAAGCAGAAGAAACACTAATTGGGTTTGCCGATCCGAAATGAAGCGACTGCTGAGGACCAGTCGCTTACTGTCCTTGCTGACTCTCCTGCTCTCTTCTGCCCTGAAATCTCAGTATTGAAGTTACAACCCCATATAAAACTATCATAAAAATAAAAAATAAAACTGTAAAACTGTATAATATCTATACATATGCTTACGAATTCTCTTTTTATATATTCTGCAAAAAGCGTAGTGAGAGCCCATGGTTTTAACCCGCGAGTTTAAAGCGTGTTCTGTTTCATAATCTGACTGCCCAAAATTGAAATCATTCCTTTCAAAATGTCCACTCGTAGGGCCAGCAAGTAAACTGCAGCCACCCCTCCCCCTTTATTTTGAGCTCGCTTGTGTGAAAAGCAAGCGCATGCGCAAATTGCATCTACAACCAACAAAGATAATCTGCACATTCGTCTCAATCGCTCTAAAGCGATCGGTGGGATCGCTGTAGGGCGTACATCCGATCAGATCATTTGCATACAGAATCTGTTGTGAATCGGTCGCTCGGCAAAACTCGGCCAAGAATCGCCCAACAGTGATCCAGATTGGTGAGATTAGTGAATCTAGGCCCAAGCGGTTTATCAAATCCACTTTGCTATAATAGGTGCTAAATGAGTTTTTTTTTAAAAAAAGGCTTTTTCATTCCCAAAAAGCTACTATTTCAAGCATGACTTACAAGCTGATTTTTAAGTACCCAATAAGAAAAGAAGAATTACCTGCAGCTCTCAAATGCTTCAAAATGTTAAAAATAAATAAATAAATTACTCAGAAAGTGCACACCAACCACAATTAGCACCGTAGCATTCAAATAATCAAATATTGTTCTTGGAAGAGATGATTGAGGGAGATTATTATTAGCAAGAGTTCACTAATCATTTGGTGACAGCTGTTTTTTATGCCATTGATCTTGGCTGCCTTGTCTATTTTGTCAGTGTCGTTCAGTCTCTTTAAAAAGAAAAGGTGATATTTTCCCACTCAGAGACAGCTCATCATACAATTCCAATTGATGTCAACCTTTGCTCAGAGTTATCATCTGCACACAGCGAAGCTTCACTTTAAATCAGAGACATAGGGATAAATAAAGCAGAATGACTTTCTGTTCCAATCGCATCCCTTTTTACCACACTCCAGCCAATAAGTTATCATGAAATAATGGATTTTATATCTGTGAAAATGAAAGCACAGGTCAGATTTCACACCCCCCCATTTGATCTGCCTCTCTTTTATGCACCTCCTGCAGGGAATAAAGGTTTACTTTCTTTTACATGAAGTAAAGGTTTAATTATTTCTGATTTGGAAAATATCATACTTTGAATAGAAAATGTATAGGGTAATAAAAGATGCTAGGAATTATTAGCAAAGGGATGGTTAACAAGCCTAAGAATGTTATAATGCCTCTGTATCGTTCTATGGTGCTACCTCACCTTGAGTATTGCGTTCAATTCTGGTCATCTTATCTCAAAAAAGATATAGCAGAATTAGAAAAGGTTCAAAGAAGAGCAACCAAGATGATAAAGAGGATGGAACTCCTCTTGTATGAAAAAAGTCTAAAGAGGTTAGGGATCTTCATTTTGGAAAAGAGACGGCTGAGGGGAGATAAGACTGAAGTCTACAAAGTCCTGAGTGGTGTAAAACGTGTTCAAGTGGATCAATTTTCAAACCAATAAGAGGAAATTTTTTTTCACTCAGAGAATAGTTAAGCTCTGGAACACATTGCCTAAGGATGTGGTAAGAGCGGTTAACATAGCTGTTTTTTAAAAAAAGGCTTGGACAAATACCTGGAAGAAAAGTTCATAGTCTGGTTTTGAGACAGACATTGGGGAAGCCACTGCTTGCCCTGGCTTGGTAGCATGGAATGCTACTACTACTGGGGTTTTTACCAGGAACCTGTGACCTGGATTGGTCATCGTGAAGATGGGATATTGGGCTAGATCAGTGGTCTAAAACTTGCGGCCTGGGGGTCCACATGCGGCCCACCAAGTAATATTTAGAGGCCTTCGGTATGTTTATCATAATCACAAAAGTAAAATAAAACAGTTTCTTGATCATATGTCTCTTTAGCTATAAATTACTATTATATTATTACGACAACCAAAAGGAAAGATTTATCTATATATATATAAAATCGGAGGTATGTATGTGTGTATGTATGTATGTGTGTGTGTATGTGCCGCGATCACGCAAAAACGGCTTGACCGATTTGAACGAAACTTGGTATGCAGATCCCTCACTACCTGGGGTGATATGTTCTGGGGGTCTCGCGGCCCACCTGCACACGTGGGCGGAGCTACAAACAGAAAATCTGATTTCACCCATTCATGTCAATGGTAAAAATGTAAAAAGCTGCCATTCTCAGTAATTCCAACTATAAAACACTTTCTATGACACTATAACCACTAGGGACATCGTTTCTATTCTACCACGGACACCATGCATATAGAGTTTGTATGTTCTAACTGTGTTTGTAACTGTTTCCTTCATGCACCCCAGTTCATAATGTTATTACATTACATGAGTACTCACATATGCTGAACTAGGAACACAGGTTCCATTCTGAACCGGGAAACAACTGCATGGAGTTTCTTTTTAACCTGAGTTTCCACATATTGAGTTGTTTAAATCAATACTGAAACTTTTGGATGCCACTTATTCCAACAGATCTTCCTTTTCAGTTTAAGAGATTGCAAATTCCAGTGAGACTTGCATTCTCTATCACAATCAACAAATCACAGGGACAGACTATTACATACTGTGGAGTGGATTTAAGATCCCCCTGTTTTTTCCATGGACAACTCTATGTTGCTTGCTCAAGGGTGGGTTCACCCAAGAATTTATATGTTCTTGCTCCTGGAGGTGAAACTAAAAATGTTGTTTATAATCAAGTTTTGTGTTAGTTGTATTGTATTCATTTTGTCAAATATTTCACATTATAATTTGAATATTGTACTTTTTATAAAGCTGTAAAAAAATAATTTCATTCACCACTATAAAGTATCTTTATTTGAATCCATTTACTGTGTTATTGCTATAATTAAATACCCGTGCAACGCCGGGGCATCAGCTAGTAAACTATAAAGAGTTTTACCTCATGCAAAATTGTCATTTCTTTAATAAGACATTAACTATTTTTTCCGAGGCTCTCCAAGTATCTACAAATCCAAAATGTGGCCCTGCAAAGGGTTTGAGTTTGAGGCCACTGAGCTAGATGGACCAGTGGTCTGACCCAGTAAGGCTGTTCTTATGAGGCTAATATGTAATTCTTTTACAGCCACTGACATTTTGAATGTTTTTATTGCATGGAAAGAAATGAGAGAAATCATTTAAGTCATAGCCATTTGCTCTTTACATGCTACTTTGCTGTGGCCAACATACTGCAAGTTGTCAGGGGAGCATTAAATGTATTACCTTTAGTTTTTATATATCTGTTGTTAAAATGGAATACCCATGAATTTTCTTCCTTATTTTTCAGCCATATATTATGCTACCTCTGCTACACGTGGCATTCACTGAAGAAACTGAACTGTTCTGATTCTCCAGAGGAATGGTTCATTTAAAAATGATCAGTGGATGTATGGAAAGGAAACCATTTCTGGCTTGTACTACTGTAAAAAACATTATGCCATTTATAGAACTGTACTTTACCTTAAAACAGGGAACTCATAAAACCTTCCAATACTAACAAAACTGATCATATATATCTTGCACTGGTCTTAGCAATATCCATTATAAATTAATCCCATTAACACTCACCAGGGGGGCACCTCACTATCCACTTAACACAGTGTCTCTCAAACTTTTTTTTTTTTTTAGCTCCGACATACTAATGGAGCAAATGTTTTTCGCGGCACATTATAATCTTCTATAATAAAACCCTAAGTGCACATGCGCAATTAGGGTTTTGTGGTCCCTGCAGCGTGCTGTGTCCTTCCGTGGCCTTATTCTGTTTGGCAAATAGAATACGGCCATGGAAGGGCACAGTTTGCGGCGCTGGTTAGGAGCGGCTTGCGGCAGCCCCCCGAAAGCAAGAGGGCAGTGACCAGGTTGGTGGCACCCCGCAGCACGTCCCCTGCGGGGAGGCAGAGTGGGGCTTGTAGGTGCAGGTTGTGCCGGATGAGGAGATCGGGTCGACCGCAAATTTCATTAAGTCTAGTCCGCCTCCAGCGAGAGGTTGAGCGCCATTTCGGCCTCGAGGCCTGAAGAGTGCAGGTCCAGGGCGCTGCCACCTCCCAGCAGCAAGGGGACGCAAAGGCAGGCGAGGAGGAATAGCGACGGCCCTCTTCCATGCCTCCAGCGCCTCAGCCGGACAGGGGGAGCAGGGAAGAGGTGCTGCTGGACAGGGGGGGAGGTAAAAGGAAGGGAGAAGACCTAATGCTGGACAGGGGGAGCAGGCAAGGGGTGGTGGTAGACAGCTGAAGAAAGAGAGAGACAGAAAGAAAGACAGACACACACATCTATTCTAGCACCCGTTAATGTAATGAGCTTAAAGACTAGTTTAAATTATAAAATTGCAAAACCAACAAAAAATTAAATTTGAGAGTTATTTATTTAAAGTTCTTTAAGCTATCCCCCTCTTCTATGAAACTGCATTAGCGGTTTGTAGCGCGGAGAGCCGCGCTGAATAGCCCGCGCTGCTCCCGACATACATGGGACATTCAGCGCAGCTCCCTGCGCTAGAAACTGCTAGCGCAGTTTCATAGAAGAGGGGGTATGTATGTATGTATAATTGTAATAATGGTGAAACTAAAGTAGATAATGCAATCAATGCAATGGATGTGCTTTTTTTGAGCTCTGATTAACTCAAAATGCGGCACGATAGTCGACACGCAAACACGCATTTTATCATCCACCATCTGCAATCGTTCTCTTTTTTTCCATTTGTATTTCTGTCAGAGCTGTATATCCAAGTTCGCAAAGATAAGAAGATTCAAATGGTAACAAAGCCTTGATTGCTTTGTTGCTCAAGTTAGGATAACTACTGCATAAAAAATAAAAATAAAATGACTTGCCATTAGTTTTCAAGGACCAAGCATGTCAAAGAATGATGCTTGTCTGGGTGGTTGTATACTTACGCACACAGACACTCATAACATTGACAGACTCTTTGTGTATGCAACATATATTCTATTGTAAACTTATGAAGAGAATTTTTAAAAATAAAGTCTGGAATCTCTCATGGCACACACGGAATCTCTGTGTTGTGGCGCACAGTTTGAGAGACACTGACTTAACAGAAGAACCCATGGCAGTGACTGACAGAATAGTGAGAGACAGAGAGAAAACTCATCTCTGGTGGCGAGTAGGCACCTACTAAATACTAAAATGAAGTTACACAGAACATTCCAAATTCGGACTGTGGAGGAACTGATTCGCGGAACAAGTCAAGAACCTTCTGCATAGCCAACTGGAGATCCTCCAGACAAATTAATCTAATCGGTTCAAGTCCAATACTTACCTATCTGATGCACATTGGAAACACCCAGCCTTAATTTTAATAGTAACATTCTACCTGACTTAACAGAGTATCAGAAGTCCCTCTATTTTACCTTACCATTTTAGCAGATAATGGAATAGGCCAACCTTTTGGCTTCCCTGGGCCACATTGGCCGAAAAAAATGTTTCTGGGGTCGCACAAACGCTGCAGCAAGACAGAGGAGGGAGCTGGCAAGACGGTAAACACCCGGGGGGGGGGGGGCAGCAGAGGAAAACACTGCATCGCCCTTGACCAGGGGCCGCACAAAATATTTCACGGGGCCGCAGGTTGTTTATGTTCCCTTTCTTTAATGTGTTTTGGCTCGTACACAAGTACAAGCCAAAAAATAGGAGGAAATTTTGTATAATGTCTGATAGCCAATTTGGTCAAAGATTAAACAGTCAATTTGGTCAAACAATCAATTTGGTCAAAGATTAAACTGTCAATTTCACATTAAATGTAAAGGCACAACAGTACTAGATACTAGAAGATATAAATATATTAGAACAGCTGGAGCCCCAGATTTAATGTGTTTGGGAATCTCATAATTCAGTTTTGCAGCTTTTATAATCGGAGAACGCTTTGCTATCTGAGGTTTGTTAATAATGGGTTTGCTTAAGATATAAAATAGCAGGTTACGACCGCTTCATTTTTCCCTCAGTACTCTGCTTCGTTTGCTACTTTACCGTACTTCGCTGGGAAAGGTAATTACAGTCAGAATTAAATGCCACTGACTGTGTCCCCCGCTGCCTTTTAAATTCAAACCATAAAGGAGAGGCCAGTTCTTAAATATTCCCTACTTGTTTCGAAGATTCATGTTTACCTAATGTGAAGTCAATATCCTGAAAAGAGTTAGGATATTGCTAACAATCCATTAGGAATTGCTCCCTCATAGCACTCGCATGCCATGCTCTGCTGACTCGGGACCCATTTAATAGGGCTGAGATTTTGACCGCAATCTACTTCAGCTGAAATAAATGTTTTAACAGTCATGCATTTCACTGGAAATATTACATGATGGCCATTTGAGAAAATCAGATTTGAAACTACCTCTCATTTCATTCATAAATATGAAAAAAGTAGGAGGGGATGTGCACAGATGGATCAAGCACTGGTTGTCGGGTAGACTGCAGAGGGTCGGAGTGAAGGGCCAATATTCTGACTGGCGGGGAGTCACAAGTGGTGTGCCACATGGATCGGTGCTGGGGCCGTTACTCTTCAACATATTTATCAATGACCTGGAAAAGGAGGCAAAGTGCGAGGTTATAAAATTTGCAGACGATACCAAACTGTGTGGCAGAGTTAGGTCCAGGGAGGAGTGTGAGGACCTGCAAAGGGACCTGGACAAGCTGGAAGACTGGGCAAACAAATGGCAAATGCGCTTTAACGTGGAAAAATGCAAGGTCATGCATATAGGGAAAAAGAACCCATTGTTCAACTACAAATTGGGGGGGGGGGGCATTGTTGGGAGACAGCAGACTTGAGAGAGACTTGGGTGTGCTGGTGGATGCATCACTGAAGCCATCTGCACAGTGCGCAGCAGCCTCGAAAAAAGCCAACAGGATGCTGGGCATCATAAAGAGGGGCATAACAACCAGGACGCGGGAAGTCATCATGCCATTGTATCGAGCGATGGTGCGTCCACATCTGGAATACTGCGTTCAGTATTGGTCGCCGCACCTCAAGAAGGACATGGCGGTACTTGAGAGAGTCCAAAGGAGAGCAACAAAACTGGTAAAAGGGCTGGAACACTGCCCATACGCCGAGAGGTTGGATAGGCTGGGGCTCTTCTCTCTGGAAAAAAGGAGGCTCAGGGGAGATATGATAGAGACCTTCAAGATCATGAGGGGCATAGAGAGGGTGGATAGGGACAGATTCTTCAGACTGAAGGGGACAACAAGTACGAGGGGGCATTCGGAGAAACTGAAGGGAGATAGGTTCAAAACAAAGGCAAGGAAGTTTTTTTCACCCAAAGGGTCGTGGACACTTGGAATGCGCTACCGGAGGAAGTGATCAGGCAGAGTACGGTACAGGGATTCAAACAGGGATTGGACAAATTCCTGAGGGATAAAGGGATCGTGGGATACTGAGGGAGGAGCTGGGATGTAACACAAGTATAGAAAGCTAACCAGGTAATAAGTATAGAAACCCAACCAGGTCGTGCATGTGCAAGACCGGAGGGTTAGGACTTCGATGGGAAGATAGGACTTCAATGAGAAACCAAGGTGGCAAGGGAGCCCCTTCTGGTGATTCAGAGAGGTCGTGACCTGTTTGGGCCGCCGCGGGAGCGGACTGCCGGGCAGGATGGACCTATGGTCTGACCCGGCGGAGGCACTGCTTATGTTCTTATGAAAGAAATTCCTGATTTCTTTGACTTTGCATCCTAGCAAGTGTTTTTGCAAAAAAAAATTAAAAAAAAGCCCCTTTGACTTTTGGATTGCGTCTTTTAATTCTACAAAATTAAATTTTGAATATATATCAAGAGACATATAATGATAAAGGAAGAAGAAAAATTTCTTATAAAAGAATCATTTGTAGAAAACTTTGTACTCTCGTATAATTGAATCAACAAAAAAGAATGAGGAAAATTTTGTGTTCGCAAAATATTATGGCACTATAAGTTACTTAGCTCCCAGAGTAAGATCAGTGTCAGGTTTCTGACAACCCTATTCTGGTACATTATGGGGCTGATAAAGTCAGGAACTACAATTACCATACCGCTCTTGGGTATCATTTCAGAGTAGAGGAGTAGCCTAATGGTTGAACAAGTGAGCTGAGAACCAGACAAACCAGGGTCCAAGTCTCATTGAGGCTTCATGTGATCTTGGGCAAGTCACTTGTCTCGGGTACAAATTTAGGGGCCTTTTTACTAAAATGCATTAAAAATTGATTCATCTGGTTCAGGTATGACTTCACCTTCATCGGAGCTAGGTATCTCTTCCAAGGTAGCAGGGGTCTGGGGTACTGGTATATGTGTGCCATGGGGGATGGGACGAATTGCTGAGTGAAGATTGGGGTATGAAATGGAATGCTTCCATTTGGAATTAAACCCTTTCACATCGCATGAACAAAAGCAACAGTCATCACTATGGTTCTTTTGCTCTCGCCATACCATAGGAATCCCATAATGGAAAGATTTTTTTCTTACCCTTGAACCACTTTCGGAGGTTCTCAACACACCAGTGCCATTTGGAGAATCCGGGCCTCTATGTATGGTCAAACTTGTCTTATGGCTGCCTTAGGCATTGCTCGGAAAAGCTAGCTACACGATGCCTGGCATGGCCCGTGGTTCTTGATGTTTACCACTGCTACTGGAGCCTGGAGAGATGATGTGGTATAGCTAGCACTGCATGTTTTTTGCCACTGTACAGTTAGCACTGTGGATGTATTGCAGCCACCAGATCCCAGGTACATTTTCCCCTGCAAGTGCTATGTGGCGAGTTTCCTTGGCTAAGGGGCCTCACAATTGCTGAATTTTACATGCACATGGTTCAGGCAAGTATTTTCCGATTTGGACCCACTTTCTACGTATTTGCCCCCTTTACGACCCATCTGGATTTGCACATGTATCATAGCAGTATTTAGTAAGATCCCTATCCCTGTATGTTTATATCATTTTTAATATGTATTTACTGGAGGGAAGGAGGAGTGGTGGAAATACATTGATTTTACTTGTAAAATATGTTCCATGTTCTGCACATTTTGCAAACATGTCAATATTCACACTTCTATAATATATAAAAAGCAGTGCTGTTTATTAATGCACTATCTGAGAATCCTGTTTCCCTCCTTCTCCAGTATGAAAAATTCCAAGGGGCAGTCTTCAATCTTCATGATGATTTAAAATGTTGTATGTTGACTCTTTGCTTGAAAAGTATGGGGACCCTTCAGCTACATAGCATGCCGTATATAAAATAGTGTGTTTTTTTTTTTTTTTTAAATCACTTACAAAAAAACATCTCCATTGCTATTGGAGGTCCGTGTATTATTTCATAGTAACAATGTCACTTTCAGACACACAAGGTCATTCAATCAATATTTGGTATGCAAACACATAAAGCTGAGAGATAGTGTGCAATGCAAACTATTTTCAAATAGTGTCTGGGAATTAAAGTGACAGAATAAATGAACTCGACAGTGGAAGAGCAAACATTTAATGTGGCCTTTTCCATGCTGGCCCATTTGATTAGATTAAACACCATCTTTTCATGCAAAATGTAAATATTGAACTACAGCTCTGTGTTGCTGATCAAAGCCGTTTGCCTGGCTGTGATGATTAAATAAGGGTTAATACATATAACCTCGACTAAATCTTCTATAACCAAACTTATCTCATATTCTCACCTAAAATTAATAGCTAGGGCCACCTTTTGTAGTCAGAACATTTGAACACAGTGGATTGTGCAGTGGTTTAAAGAGTCCTACATTCTCTTGTCAAATATTTTCAGGCAGAATCATTTCCAATACCAAGAAATACATTTTGATATACAGTGGTCAATATTCAGCCGGCGGGCAGTAATCAATTTTTTTTTTTTTTAGCCACCATCATCTTTATACACTGATGGGCCACGTCCAGGCATCAGTACTGAATATCCAGATATGTGTGGACAGACAGCACTTATCCAGTCAAAAACCAATATACAGCCATTAACTGGACAAAGATAGGAATGTTTTTGTTTGTTTTATTATATTTATAACCCGCCTTTCCCAAGGCAGCACGCAATGTAAACATACACTATAAAAAATACATAAAATACAATAAAACCTTGGATTGCAAGTAACTTGGTATGCAAGTGTTTTGCAAAACATGCAAAACATTTGATTAAATTTAACTTGATATACAAGCAAGGTCTTGCAATATAACATAAGAACATAAGAAACGCCTCTACCGGATCAGACCGAGGTCCATCCAGTCCGGTGCTCCGCACATGCGGCGGCCCATTTAGGTACTCTTTTTTGGAGACCCGACTTTACCGTATCCCTCAATATGATATGCAAAAAGGTGTGCATCCAACTTGCGCTTGAATCCCAGTACAGTATTCTCTGCCACAACCTCCTCCGGGAGTTCATTCCAAGCACCCACCACTCATTGTGTGAAGCAGAACTTCCTGACATTTGTCCTGAACCTGCTGCCACACAGTTTCAGGCTATGACCTCTTGTCCGTGTCACCTCTGAATATGTTAGCAATGCTGCTTCCTGGTCTATTTTATCAAATCCTTTTAATATTTCAAAAGTCTCTATCAAATCCCCTCTCATTCTTCTCTTCTCGAGGGTAAACAGTCCCAGTTTCCTGAGTCGTTCTTTGTAGCTCAAATGCTCCATCCCTTTGACAAGTTTCGTGGCTCGCCTCTGCACTTTCTCCAACAGAGTTATATCCCTCTTGAGGTATGGAGACCAGTGTTGGACACAATATTCTAAGTGCGGTCTGACCATTGTTCTATAAAGTGGCATTATGACATCTTCCGATCTACTCGTGATCCCTTTCTTAATTATGCCTAACATCCTGTTTGCTTTCTTCGCCGCCGCCACACATTGTACCGATGGCTTTAGGGTACTGTCAATCAGTACCCCCAGATCCCTTTCCTGTTCGCATTTTGCTAATGTCACCCCCAACATCTTATACTCGTGTTCTTTGTTTTTCTTTCCCAGATGCATCACCTTGCATTTGTTTATGTTAAAGTTCATCTGCCAATTTGTCGCCCATGTTTCCAGCTGGTTCAGATCTTTCTGGAGGTCCTCGCAGTCCCCTTGAGAGCCAACCGCTCGACATAGTTTTATATCATCTGCAAACTTTATTATATTGCATGTTGTTTCCTCTTCTAGGTCGTTTATAAAAATGTTGAACAAGACAGGCCCAAGAACCGAGCCCTGGGGCACACCGCTGGTCACTTTCTCCCAGTCCGAGAATTTCCCATTTATGCTTACCCTCTGCCTTCTGTTTTCTAGCCATTTGCCTATCCATCTGGGCACTTCACCCCCTATTCCATGGCTTATTAGTTTCTTCATAAGTCTTGCATGTGGGACCTTGTCAAACGCTTTCTGGAAGTCCAAGTAAATTATATCCACTAGATCTCCACTGTCCATTTGTTTGTTCACTACTTCAAAGAATTGTAGTAAATTTGTCAAACATGACTTCCCTTTTCTGAAGCCGTGTTGACTAGCCCTTATTAGATTGTGATCCTCCAAGTGTTGTACAATATTATCTTTTATTAGTGTTTCAATTATCTTCCCTGGAACCGATGTGAGGCTCACAGGTCGGTAGTTTCCTGGATCCCCTTTTGATCCTTTTTTGAAAATTGGGATGACATTTGCTATCCTCCAGTCTTCTGGTATTTGCCCAGTTCTAATAGACATGTTAGCTACGGATTGTAATAATTCGCCAATTTCCACCTTAAGTTCCTTTAATACTCTTGGGTGAATTCCATCCGGTCCAGGGGATTTGTCGCATTTTAGTTTGTCAATCTGAAAGTATATCATGTCCAATGTCACATTTACTGTTGTGAGGCTTTCCTCTATGCCCCCGGTGAATATCTTCCCTGTGGTTGGCACTGTTGACATGTCCTCATTTGTGAAGACTGAGGCAAAGAATGAATTTAACCTATCGGCAACCTTTTTGTCCTCTTTAATTGACCCTTTCCTTCTCTGATCGTTGAGAGGGCCCACTGCCTCTCTTGCTGGTTTCTTTCCTTTTATATATCTAAAAAAAGGCTTGAAGTTTTTGGCTTCTTGTGCTATCTTTTCCTCATAGACTTTTTTGGCGTCTCTAACCACTTTATGATACTTTTTTTGGTCGATTTTGTGACAGTTCCAGGCTTCCGTCGTTTTTTCTCGTTTCCATTTTTTAAACGAGTACCTCTTCTCCCTCACTGCATCTTTCACCTCTTTGGATAACCAAGCTGGTTCTCCTTTGTTCTTTTTTCGCCTTCCTTTGTATATCTTTGGTATGTGAAGATTCTGTGTTTCTGTGATGGTGTTTTTCAGTAGAGCAATCAAATGAAAAATAGAGAACAAGATTAACCAAAGATAAATAGATCCACGAAAGAGGTTAATCAAAACAGCAAAAAGTCATCAAATTAAATGACCTGCATAGCTAAATCAACATGAAGGAAAAAGATCTCAGATATGCCACTCCTGCGGATTATATTGTTATAGTCCACATATGGAATAGTGGCGTGGTTGTCTTTCATTGATCTAAAAAACCTTCATGATGAATATATGACTTAATACGTCAAAAATTTAAATATATCTTTTGACTACTCTTTAACTCTTTATAATTTAAAGTGTCTATCCTATATTTTAAGTTAAATAATTTTTATAAAATTTTTCTTTTGATGAAATTTTTCTTATCTTTTTTATACATAAGAACTGTGCAAATTTGCAAAAACATAGAAGACGACTGCCTAACAGTAACTTGAAATGTGCAAACAAGCAATGATTCTACTGTGCAAATTAGCAACTGTGCAAAGATACAAGGCACAGAAAATAGCAGCAAAACTGGTGCAAATCAGCAAATTAAAGCAAAGACATATCAAAAAAGCCAAAAGGCACTTATCTTGTGTTGTTGTGTTACAAGATAGAAAGCTTAGTTCCCATTACTAATATCCAACGGGAACCCGTTTCGCCGTAACATGCGACTTCATCAGGGTTTAAATTGATATATGGGCTGAGAAAAAAGCATACAACAAAGTTATTAATATAAGAAATATGTCTATCAACTAAATGTTTGCTAAATAAAGTACTTACTTAAAGCGTTTGTCTTTTCGATTATTATCACACAACCCTGCACTAAAAAATGGCACTTTTAAGCATTGTGCCAAGTGCATGCGCAGTAGGCCAAAAACTATTCAGACATTTTGATTGGATATTGAAAATTGACATGTGTGAACAGCAGAAATGCGGTGAAAGGAACTTATATAAATATAGACCAATCTGCTACTGTATTTAGACCAAAGGGATACATGCTATTAAGCATATAGATCCATCTGAGTTCTCGTTGTTTTAATCTTTTTATTCTATCCCCTCCTCGTAACGTTCTAGGTTCCTGATCTATCGCTAAACAGCGTAAATCACTGAAAGTGTGTTTAAAAGCAGCACAATGTTCAACAATGACCTCTGCACTTCTGTTATGTTTGAGGTTGGATTTATGTTCACATATCCGAGTCTTCAAGTCCCTAGTGGTCATACCTATATATAGCAAATTGCATGGACAGATAATAGCATAAATGACAAACTGACTCCTACAGTTTGTAAAATATTTCAGCGTATAATGTTTGTTATCCTATGGGTTGGTGAAAATTTTAGTTTGTAATGTAATTTCACATATAGCACAGGATTGACATTTAAAATGACCAGTTATGTTCCGTGTTGTTGTTCCGATCGAACGAATATTAGAAGGGCATAGAATTTCTTTAAGGTTAGAGTTCCTAGAGAATGCAATCCTAAGGTTCTTATTTTCAAAGATAGGGTGGAGTTTCATGATTTCCCAATTGTTTCTCATTACGTCCGCTTTTCCCTTTTTGAGACGCTTTCTAACCATAGTTCTCATGCTGTCGTAATTTCCTCTTTTGAAGTTAAAGGTCGTGGTTCCAGTCTTAATTGGTTTCTCCTTTCCGATGCCAATGGTAAAATTGATCATATTGTGATCACTTGTCCCTAGCGGGACCGTAACTTCTACATCTGCTGCCCTTCCAGCAATACCATTTATGACCAAGTCCAGGACTGCATTTCCTCTTGTCGGTTCTCCTACCATTTGTTCAAGGAAGCAATCTCCTAACATTTCAAGGAATTTTAACTCCCTGCCGCTGTTTGACGTTGCCAATTTCCAGTTGATCCCCGGAAAGTTGAAGTCTCCCATGATCGTCGTATTTCCCGATTTACATCTACGACTAATTTCCTCCAACATTTCTTGATCTGTTTCCTCAGTCTGTGTGACACGTATGTGAAACGTATGGTATGAAAGAATTATTAATATTGAGTGACACTGCCTAGGATCCATGATAGCTGTTACAGGGAAACACAAGTATTATGAGAACGAGCAAGGACTTTTCAGCACCTATTGAGCAGGTCCTCAGGCAGGCTAACACATAACATTCCACAAGCATTCAGTTAACTCAATCCACAAGGAAGGGGATGGGAAATTAGCTCATGAGGCAAACACATACTAATTAGTAAACATCCTCCATTAGGAAGGGGATGGGAAATTAGCTCATGAGGCAAACTAGGAGTTTCTCACACATACTGATTGGTAAACATCATCCCGGCATTCACTTAACTCAATCCACAAGGATAGGGGGATAAATACTGTTTCCCCTAGAAAGAAAAGAGAAGGACATTTCCACTACTGACAAGCTGTGTGATGATATTTTGTGAGTAAGCCTCCTGATCGTATGGAAAGTGACAGAATAATGATGTAATAACCAGTAACGTATTAATTCAAACTCTGTACTTAATCAATGATTATGGCTAGAAATATTGTATATATGTAATAAAATGGCTAGAAATATTGTATATAGGTAATAAAACTTAATATGTATACTATTTTGATTTCCTGGCATTCTGTCCAGTGCGGATAGTGACTGAAGGTATTTGGTAAGCCTTTTTAAATAGTAATACATTAATTGGCGTAGTCGGCAGGATTTCTCTAAAGAAAACCTGAGCGCTCTTGTGATACAGGAATGTTCAGGAAGAGAGAGAAATCCTCAAAAGAACCTATAGAGATGCCCAGCTGGACCGAGGCACCGTATAATTTAATAGCACAAGAACTAGCCAATAATCATGGATTAGCAGAGTCATGGGAAAAGGTTCTGGGAAGTGCAGAACCAATTGATCTTGTACAAGTTTAGAAAAATGCCCCGATAAATTGGGTGATGTAGTTGCCCCGATAAATCAGGTGATGTAGTTGCTCTGGGTTCTGGGAAGTGCAGAACCAATTGATCTTGTACAAGTTTAGAAAAATGCCCCGATAAATTGGGTGATGTAGTTGCCCCGATAAATCAGGTGATGTAGTTGCTCTGGGTTCTGGGAAGTGCAGAACCAATTGATCTTGTACAAGTTTAGAAAAATGCCCCGATAAATTGGGTGATGTAGTTGCCCCGATAAATCAGGTGATGTAGTTGCTCTGGGTTCTGGGAAGGGCAGAACCACTTGATCTTGTACAAGCTTTAGAAAAATGCCCCTATAAATTGGGTGATGTAGTTGCCCCGATAAATCGGGTGATGTAGTTGTTCTGGGTTCTGGGAAGGGCAGAACCACTTGATCTTGTACAAGCTTTAGAAAAATGCCCCGATAAATCGGGTGATGTAGTTTAGAGAAATAAAAATGCCCCGATAAATCGGGTGATGTAGTTGCTCTGGGTTCTGGGAAGGGCAGAACCACTTGATCTTGTACAAGCTTTAGAAAAATGCCCCGATAAATCAGGTGATGTAGTTTAGAAAAAATGCCTTGCTGCCACAAAATATAAGATGTTGGAGTAAAAGTTCCTTTGTTTGAAAGAGCGAACTGCAAAGGGAGGGATTTTCACCCCCACCTTTTTCCTCCTTCAATGCTATCATGTGAGCTTGACGGCGGGCTTTTTTGAGTTTCTACTTTGTTTCCCCAGGCAGAGGGGAGGGGGAAGTGGGAGGAAAGAGAAAAAAGGAGAGAGACAGCATGGGGTCTGTCTGCAATTCTACGAATGTTGCAAAAACAGGGATCGATATTTAAAATATGCTTAAATATTAACAAATTATGGATTTAAATGTAGGAATTTGTAATGAAATTAATAATGTAAGCAAGGAACCAAAGGGTTTATGGATAAAACTTTACCAAGCCTTATGCTATTTGGAGTTCCGATTAGCCGATATAAGCTACTTGAAGTTAATTGAAAGTTGTTTTGCTGTTCAGGAAACAAAGAAAGTTTATTTAAGTTTGAAAGAGTTTCTGTAGGGTAGATCTATGCTGTTAAGAACAATGGAGGTAATTTAGAAGCTGTTTGCCTGATGTAGCCTGAATTTTTTTCTTTTCCTTGTTTCTTTAAGAGATGGTTAAAAGCAGGGAGATAGTCTGTAGAACGAACGTACAAGAATGTGGAAGAAAGCTTTGTGAGACGTGTTAAGGAAGGATGTGCCTTTGGTTGTAGTAACAAGCAGGCTGACTAGTCACTGTCTGAAGGCTGGCCGCGGACTTTTCAGCAGTCCGAAATAAGTTTTTAAGAACGATAAAAGAATATTGGAAATGTTATAAAGTGTTAATGTATATTCCTGTAAGTAGGTTTCAGGTTTGTTTGAACGTGCCCAATCTACTTTTACTAGGCTACCACAGGGATGGTTACATAGTCCTACCATTTGTCCTCAAATAGTAGCGGAACATTTATGTTGACGACATATTGATACAGGGAACAACGAAGGAAGAGGTGAAAGGGCAGTTGGATTTATTAATTGACCATATGAAAAAGAAGGGAAGGGAAATAAATCCAACAAAAATACAAGGACCGGCAACGTCGGTAAAATTTTTAGGAATTCAGTGGAATAGAGGATATTAGGGAAATCACAGAGAAAGCAAAACGAAAAATATTAGATTTTCCCACTCCAAAGAATATAACTAGTAAAAAATATGAGTTTATGTGGGGAGAAGAACAGCAGGTTGCTTTTGAAAATGCTAAACAAGCCATACAGACCACTGTAGATTTGTGGCCCATGAGAGAGGGGGAAGTGGAATTACATGTATATATTCCCTTCGAAAAACAACTTTTAGCATGTTATTGGGCGTTGGCTGAGACCGAACAGATTACTATTGCGGCCACAAATTCCAATTATGCAATGGGTAATGTCTGATCCCAAGTCAAATAGAGTAGGATATGCTCAGGAACAAAGTATTATTAAATGGAAATGGTACATTTCTCAAAGAGCTAAAATAGGTGAGCATGGGGTAGCTACTTTGCACGAAAAAATAGCTAATATTCCTAACGAAGAGCTGGAAATCATAAAGCCAGTATATGCTCATGAATCCCCAGTGAAATGGGGAGTGGAATATCTTTTTACTGACTCCTGGTCGGTCGCTAATGGTCTTGCTACATGGTTAATGGGGTGGAAGTCCCATAATTGGTTAGCTGTGGGGTAAAGAATTGTGGCAAGACATTGAAAAAATTGTACAGGAGACAATAGTGTCAGTATTTCATGTAGATGCACATATGCCTGTTGATTCAATGGAACGATTGTTTAATTCCCAAGCAGATGCCGCAGCTACCATTTCTGTAACAACTACTAATGAAATTCCTAAGGTGGAAGAATGGTTGGAAGGTACAGCCATTTGGACACATCAGAAAAGTGGACATCTTGGAGAAAAAGCTACTTACAGGTGGGCTCAGGAACGAGGGATTCCTTTGATCTAACATGTGATCAGAAAATGTCTGGTGTGTCAACATATCAAGAACGGGAAGTACCACATAAGGTAATGGGGCACGGGGCGATTTGCCAGCCCAGATTTGGCAAATAGATTTCATAGGACCGTTACCCGAAAGTCGTAAATGTAAATATATGTGTACTGCTGTAGATTATTATTAGCATTCCCTTGTGCTTCTGCGTCACAATGGAGCACTCTAAGGACTTTAGACATGATTATTCAGTATTATGGTATGCCCTTACAAATACAAACTGATAATGGATCACATTTTATGGGAGGGCAGATAAAAGAATATGCTAAGGAAAATAATATTGAATGGGTATATCACATGCCCTATTATCCCCAGGCAGCGGGATTAATTGAAGATGAATGGACTTTTGAAAGAGGCCCTTAAAAAACTAACTACAGATGACAAATATGGGCAGTGGAGGGATAATGTAACCCCCAATTTGACGATTGGGAAACTGTCCATAGCCAAAATCTGGATTAGCAATCCTAAAGGACCTCCGGAACCAGCGGAGGTGATTGCAATCGGGAAAGATAAGGCTCTCCTTGTAATGAAACCGGGAGTGGAAAAATGGGAATATGTCCCTCAGGAGAAATGTTATTTGAGAGAGTAATAATGTTTTCTGAAACTTGCAGATATGCGTATGCCTTGGAATCCTTGGAATATGGTATGGGGTAAGAGGCGCTGCCCCCGGGCGACGTGTTACAATTAAAGAAGGGGTCGTTACGTCATGGAGATGGAAGCATTCTTCAATGAATCGGAAGCAAGATAACTTCACTTGCAGCGCTAACTCCAGATGTATCATTGCAAATGTGACAACAAGAGACAGATTAAAAGCAATGAACACACTAGAAATGAGCAGATATAGAGGACCGTGTTTAATACAATGTAATGATACTCATGTGTAAATATGTAGTGTTACCCCTCATACTAGGGGAACCTCAGAAACAATTTTTCTGGGCACTTAAATTTAATTTTAACATTTTGTGACTCCACATTGCAAGGACGAATTTGTAAATTACAACCAATAATATATGATGTGTGTGAATGGACTATATTATTGAAATAGCACCACGCGTAATATGTGTGGTGACTAATGAGCCAATAATTACCAAAAATGATAGTACCCTTTGCAGGATGCTTACACAATATGTCAACACTTCTTTGGCAGAATCAAACTTATGTTTGAACACCTGATATAGGATTTAGAACAAATGTATTCTGGGAGAACAACTTTTCCGTTCCAAATTGGGATTTAAAGTTGGGAAAGTTAAAAGCTATAATACTAGGATAAATCAGTCCATAAGGAATTTGAACAAAAGCATCACTAGATTAGTAATTATACTAACCATAATAGTACTTGTTCTGTCCTTGTGGAATTGTTATGTGGTTTATGGACTATGCTGTAAACCAACTCGGACCACGATGGTATCCTATGGCAGTATCACTCAATAAGGACCGAATGTGACACGTATGTGAAACGTATGGTATGAAAGAATTATTAATATTGAGTGACACTGCCTAGGATCCATGATAGCTGTTACAGGGAAACACAAGTATTATGAGAACGAGCAAGGACTTTTCAGCACCTATTGAGCAGGTCCTCAGGCAGGCTAACACATAACATTCCACAAGCATTCAGTTAACTCAATCCACAAGGAAGGGGATGGGAAATTAGCTCATGAGGCAAACACATACTAATTAGTAAACATCCTCCATTAGGAAGGGGATGGGAAATTAGCTCATGAGGCAAACTAGGAGTTTCTCACACATACTGATTGGTAAACATCATCCCGGCATTCACTTAACTCAATCCACAAGGATAGGGGGATAAATACTGTTTCCCCTAGAAAGAAAAGAGAAGGACATTTCCACTACTGACAAGCTGTGTGATGATATTTTGTGAGTAAGCCTCCTGATCGTATGGAAAGTGACAGAATAATGATGTAATAACCAGTAACGTATTAATTCAAACTCTGTACTTAATCAATGATTATGGCTAGAAATATTGTATATATGTAATAAAATGGCTAGAAATATTGTATATAGGTAATAAAACTTAATATGTATACTATTTTGATTTCCTGGCATTCTGTCCAGTGCGGATAGTGACTGAAGGTATTTGGTAAGCCTTTTTAAATAGTAATACAGTCTGTCCCGGGGGTCGATAATAAAGTCCAATTTGTATGTCTGCTTCCTTTTGTCCAGGAATCTTTATCCAGAGTGACTCTAGTTTACCATTTGCTTCAGTCTCTCCTTCTCTAACAGACTCTATATCTTCATGGACATAGAGGGCAATACCTCCCCCTTTTTGCCCAATCCTATCTCTTCTGTAGAGTTTATATCCTTTCAACGCCGTGTCCCATTCATTCTCCTCATTCCACCATGTTTCAGTTATTCCTATGATATCCAGTTGTTTTCTTCCTGCTAATTCTTCCAGCTCGCCCATTTTATTTCCTAAGCTTCTGGCATTCGTGTACATATATTTAATTTCTGTTCGTGCTAATTTACTGGATTTAGTGGTTCTCCCACCCTTTATTGTATCCATTTGATCTTTTTCATCGGCTCTTGTAGTATCCTCATGTTTTTGCCCTATATCAGTGTGGTTGCTTGAAGTTGTCTCCTCAGGATATCCTGGTGTCCGGGCCATCGACTGATTGTCGACTGTCGGCTCTCCCCTGATCTTCAGTTTAAAGCCTTCTCAATGGACTTCTTTATGTTCTCAGCCAGGACTCTCGCTCCCTGTTTGGCGAGGTATAGTCCGTCCCTTCTATAGAACCTGCTTCTTCCCCAAAATGTTGTCCAGTTTCGCACGAAGTCGAAACCCTCCTCTTCGCACCAACACCTCATCCAGGCGTTCACAGCTCTCAGTTCATCCTGTCTCATTGCATCCGCTCTCAGTACCGGAAGGATTTCCGAGAAAGCCACCTTCACCTCCCTGACCTTCAACTGCCTTCCAAGTGAGCGAAGCTGATCCTTCATTACTTCCCTGTCATACTTCCGTCCGCATACATCGTTGGTTCACACGTGGATAAGCACTGCAGTATCCTTTCCTCCTGCTCCATCTATAATCTTGGTAATCCTGCTGGCCACATCCTTTACTCTTGCTCCAGGCAGGCAGGTGACCACTCTATCCTCCCTTCCTCCTGCAATGTGGCTGTCCACATTTCTTATTATAGAATCTCCGACTATAATCCCAATCTTTTTTAGTTGGAGGTTCCTCTGGGGTCTTAAGTCTGTATCCTCGGTGTAAGTCATATCCTCCTTCTTCTGTGTCACATCCTCAGATGGTCTTTCATCTGTGCTGATTGGATTGGTGCCATTTTCTATTTCTATTATTCCACCCTCCTGGGATGTTTGGTCGCAGATCTCAAGCCCCGGGGTCTCCACAATCTGCTGGTGGGCATCTTCGATGTATCTCTCCAATTCTTCAATCACATCACTAGTGCTGGACTCCACAGTATACACACATCACAACTGAGCCGAAGGTTCTTCTCTCTCTGACGCTGTGGGAGTGTAGTGACTGTTCTAAATGAGCGAGGTCTTGCAATACGAGTTCATACAGTATTTTGATTTAAAGTTTTTTGGGTTGTGGAATGAATCGTCTGAGTTTCCATTATTTCTTGTGGGGAAATTTGCTTTGATATACGAGTATTTTGGATTACAAGCCTGGTTTCAGAACGAATTATGTTCATAAACCAAGGTTTTACTGTACATATAAAAGCACAAACAAAATAAGCGACTAGCGCTTACACAAGTGCAAATGCCTTAATGCCCATATTTCATATTACAAAATAAATGTCTCTTCAATAACTTCTTAAACGCATCAAGATTACATTGCTTTCTAATGTACAAAGGTAGCTGATTCCATTCCTGGGGGCTCCTACAGGAAAATATAGTTACCGTGAGGTATTCGGTCTCAATTCCCTTACAGATGGCACAAACAAGTCGCCATGATGGACAGAGCTCAACTTGTGTAAAGGGACATAGGCCTGAATAATTCCCACCAAATTTGCAGGAGCCAAACCATTGAAACATAAATATACCATCACAAGCAGTCTAAAGTAAATATGATCTTCTAAGTTCAACCAGTATATCTTCACGTAATATTCTGTGACATGTTCAGTCCTTTACAAGCGAATGAGTCCAAACCACTGAATTTTGAGCAGCCTGTAATGCACTCAACAGGGTTGTTGGTAGGCCCAGGAGCACAAGATTACAATAGTCCAGACATGATAATACCATTGACTGCAGAATGACCTTAAATGTGCTAGGAAGCAAATATGGTCGAAGTCTATTGAAAAGCCAAAATCTGAAAAAAAATTTTTTTATTAATTCCTGAACATGACTTTTAAAAGTTAATTTTGAGTCCACCACAACACCTAGATACCTAACGTCTTCAAAGAGCTTTATAGGAGTGTCCCAAAGCTGTAAAGACCCCAGAGTTTCCTACACCTGCGGTCTCCGAAATAGCATTATTTTCATTTTTTTGTACATTCAGCGTTAACATGCTACTCTCCATCCATGCCCTCATTTAGTGCATGCTAAATGCTAAGATATGTTATAAGTGGTCCAATTTTTCCAGATACCTTATCTGGTTAAGGGCAGAATATTGGCACTTGAATGCATATGTGCTGGTTCTGCCCAGGGCAGGATTAATACGTCGAGGGCCCTTAGGCACACAAGTACACTGGGCCCCCTGCCCCGCCCCACCCCACCATGGGCCTAGGTGGAAGCAGGATGCTGCGTCAGAGGGAAGCTTTTGGCAAGCAGCACCGCTTGCACAATTACAGTTCCCGTTGCCTTTCTTACCCGCATTGCTAGCTTGTCTTACTTTCCGTCGAAGGGGGGGGGGCCACATTGCCGATCGGGGTGGGGCCCGCTTTGCCGATCAGGGGAGCCCGCATTGCCGATCGATGCTGGAGGGGCCCATCGCCATTTGGAAAAAACAATGTTGATGCCCTCCTTCATCGGGCCCCCCTGACCATTTCGGGCCCTAGGCACATGCCTACTTGGCCTATTGGTTAATCCTGTCTTGGTTCTGCCCTAACTCTTAAGAACATAAGAATAGCCATACTGGGTCAGATCAATGGTCCATCTAGCCCAGTATCCTGTTTCCACTGTGGCCAATCCAGGTCACAAGCACCCGGCAGAATCCCAAACAGTAGCAACATACCATGTTACAGATTCCAGGGCAAGTGGTGGCTTCCCCCATGTCTGTCTCAATAGCAGACTATGGACTTTTCCTCCAGGAACTTGTCCAAATCTTTTTTTTAACCAGCTCTGTTAACCACCCTTACCACCTCCTCTGGCAATGAGTCCCAGAGCTTAATTATTCTTTGAGTGAAAAAAATATTTCTTCCTATTCTTTTTAAAAGTATTTCCATGTGACTTCATTAAGGGCTCCTTTTACTAAGGTGCGCTAGCGTTTTTAGCGCGTGCATCATTGCCGCGCATGCTAACCCCATGCTATGCACCAAGGACTAACGCCAGCTCAATGCTGGCGTTAGCATCTAGCGTGCATGGCAATGCAGCGCGTGCTAAGCATGTGCCAGAACCTCTAACGCAGCTTAGTAAAAAGAACCCTAAGTGTCCCCTAGTCTTTGTAATGTTTGATAGAGTAAAAAAAATCAATTCACTTGTATCAATTCTACACCACTCAGGATGGTGTAGACATCAATCATATCTCCCCTCAGCCATCTCTTTTCCGAGCTTAAGAGCCCTAACCACTTTAGTCTTTCCTCATGCGAGAGGAGTTCCATCCCCTTTAATGGGCTTGACGTGCCACTCGAACATGAGTCGATGGCACACATCTTGGATGCTCTTATTTGAACCTTTTCTAATTCTGCTCTCTTGAACGCAATCTCCAGATTGCCCACAACATAGCCAGTTCAGGCTTAGGTGGTTAGAAGGGATATATAGGGGGGAATATATCAATGGGCACTAGCGATTTACTGCATGCTTAATGCTAAGATGCCCATAGGAATATAATAGGCATTTTAGCATTTAGCATTTGCTAGTGTGTGCTAATGTGGTTAGTGCATGTATTAGCAGTTAACATTGCCTAGCTAAACTCTTTTGAATATCGACCCCATAAAAGGTGGTTGTTTTTTTTTAGCTTAGTAGGAAAACTTTTCTGAAACATAGACATCCCAGGTAGCAGGTATAAATCCCAGTGTTGATGTGTTAGGACTTAGACGCTCGTTCCTGTTCTGAAATGAGGAATGAAGGTTCTTTTTAGGAAACCAACCTATACAATCTTAGTCCTCAACAAACGATCTCTAGAACTGTTAATCACTAAGGGGCTCATAATCGAAAGAGAAAAACGTCCAAAAACCGGCCTAAGTCAGCACTTGGACGAACATTTCTCAAAAACGTCCAAATGCCGATAATAAAACCGGGTTTTGGACGTATTTCTAAACGACCTAGGCCTTCATAGTGCCGCTCAATGTCCAAAGCTAAATGGGGCATTTCAGGAGGCGTGTCGAGGGCGGGAGTTGGGCGGGACGTGGGCCGACTTAGACTTAGTCGTACAGCATGTATAACCAAAAGTTTAACAACAGAGCCTAGACGGAACTTGGATGTTGTGACTTAGACATGTAAAACATGGTCCAAGTCACAAAAACCCACCTAAACTCACCAGATAAGCACTTGAAACAAATAACACAGACCCCCCACATACTACTCCAGTGATCACCAACCCCTCCCCCGCCCCATAAAAATTTTATTCACAACTTTAAATTTCAGCCTCTAGACCATCATCACCTGGCCGCCTGGCATAGGAAAGCCTAGTCATCCAGCACAGAGGCAGCTTAAGTCATCTTGGGGGTGGGTTAGGGACCCATAGAGAGGAGGACCCATGCCCATAAGCCCCTGTAATCACTGCACTGATACTTAAACATGTGCACTCCCCTATACACCCCCAAAACCCTTTTTGACTGGCATATAAGTGGCTCCTGAAGCCATAAGGGCTATTGGGGTGGTAGATAAGTGGGTCTAGGGGATTCTGGAGGTGGTTTGGGGGGACTCACCGTCACCTATAAGGGAGCTGTAGTGAGGAGAAGCCATGGTACCCTTTTTGTGAAGTTCAAAGCAGTGCCCTGTAAGGTACCCCACTATTTAGGTGGCATGTCTGGGTGTTAAATCCATCACTTTGCAGACCCCTCCCATGTCCAACAGGGCTTGTTCTAGGCATTTTGGACTTGGACGGAAATGTGGTATAAGATGGACGATTTAGCGGCTTGGACGATCAGATCGGCTGGACGTATAATTAGATGATTTTCGAATGTAAAAAAAAAGTTGGACGTTTCTTTCAAAAATGTGCCTTGGACTCTTTTTAACTTTGGACGACTTGCGAGATGGACATAAACGGACTTAGACGTCCCTTTCAATTATGCCTCTCCAAGTCTGTAGTTTGTTTATTCCACTCAATCTGTAACATTTTTAATCATTGTAAACCGCATAGAACTTCACGATCCTGCGGTATATAAATTGTTATTATTATTATTTTAGGTCTACCCAAAGCACATCT
Organism: Geotrypetes seraphini; assembly: GCF_902459505.1. Lineage (NCBI taxonomy): Eukaryota > Metazoa > Chordata > Amphibia > Gymnophiona > Dermophiidae > Geotrypetes > Geotrypetes seraphini. Next base: position 458,321,960 of record NC_047085.1, read on the forward strand.
AGACCACACTCCCTTGCCGTTTGCAGTTCTCCAGTTTCAGTACAGTATATATATAACCCAGCTTTGTAAAACTGGAATTTACACATTTATGAAAGATATACCTTTAAGTGCCAGTTTATGGATGTGTAAAACATAAACAGTGGTTTAAAAAAAAAAAAGCATATTAGGGGGTCCTCTTACTAAGCTGTGGTAGAAAGTGGTCTTAGCTCTCTTACGTGTTTTTTTCTATGTACAGGTGGAAAATGGCTGATCATTCATTTTCCTTATTAATGGTCATGTACTAATAGAAACATAAAAACATGATGGCAGATAAAGGCCAAATGGCCCGTCCAGTCTACCCATCTGCAGTAACCACTATCTATTCCTCTCTCTAAGAGATCTCACGTGCCTATCCCACGCTTTCTTGAATTTAGACACAGTCTCTGTCTCCACCACCTCTTCCAAGAGACTGTTCCACGCATCTACCACCCTTTCTGTAAAAAAAGTATTTCCTTAGATTACTCCTGAGCCTGTCACCTCTTAACTTCAATCTATGCCCTCTCATTCCAGAACTTCCTTTCAAATGAGACTTGACTCAAGTACATTTACATCACATGGGTATTTTAACATCTCTATCATACCTCCCTTCTCCCTCCTTTCCTCTAAAGCAGTGGCCTCAAATCCGCAGCCCGGGGACCACATGCGGCCCACCAGGTGCTATTTTGAGGCCCTCGGTATGTTTATCATAATCATAAAAGTAAAATAAAACAGTTTCTTGATCATATATCTATTTAGCTACAAATTACAATATTATTATTAAGACTTAGCCAAAAGGAAAGATGTATAAACTATAAAGAGTTTTAACCCATGCAAAATTGTTATTTCTTTAATAAGACATTACCTATTTTTTTCTGAGGCCCTCCAAGTACCTACAAATCCAAAATGTGGGCCTGGAAAGGGTTTGAGTTTGAGACCACTGCTCTAAAGTATACAGACTGAGATCTTTAAGTCTGTCCCCATATGCCGTATGATAAAGGCCACATGCCATTTTAGTAGCCTTCCTCTGGACCAACTCTATCATTTTTATATCTTTTTGAAGATGCGGTCTCCAGAATTGTACACAATATTCTAAATGTTGCCATTGGTGCATGAGCACCCATCAACTCCTATTTTGTAGGCAATAAGGGGCTGATTCTGTAAGTGGTGGCTGTCTTGTGTCAATCACCAAGTGCCGCTTACAGAATCATGGCTACCAAGGAACGTGGTATATAGGCCAAGGAATATAGGCCAGGGTTTTACAGGCCTACATTTCTGGAGCCTAGGGTCCTTGCAGAATTTTGGCCAGCAGCACCTACCCCCCCCTCTTTTACAAAGGTGCGCTAAGTTTTTTAGCGCAAGCTAAACACGCGCTAAACGCTAACGTGTGCATATTATCCTATGGATGCATTAGTGGTTAGCGCAGGCATTGATTTAGTGTGTGCTAAAGCCACGCTAAAATGCTTAGCGTACCTTTGTAAAAGAGGGCCCTAGTAAAGCCAAAGTCCAGTTCCATTTAAATCATGATTTTAGACCTCTATCATATTCCCTCCAGCCGTCTCTTCTCCAAACTGAACAGTCCTAACCGTTTTACCCCCTCTTTTACTAAGGAGTGCAAACCAATTAGCGGGCATTAATTGAATGAGCGCATGCGTTGGTGTTTAGCGTGCGCTAATCGGTTAGCATACCTTAGTTAAAGAGGGCCTTAGTCTTTCTTCATAGGAGAGTCATCCCACCTCCTGTATTTATTCATTTGGATTTAATTGTCACCTTTTTTTATTTCTTTTTTTTAAGAAATTCACCCAAGCACTTTATTATTTTGGTCACCCTTTTCTGTACCTTTTCTAATTCAGATAGTTTTTTTTTTTTTTTTTTTAAATATGGTGACCAGAATTGCACACAGTTATTCGAATCATTGTATTATTCTTTTTTTATATTCTCTATTTCTTTCCTAACTAGGATATAGCCTCTGTCGACAACACTTCAGAAAACCAGAACACTGCATCAATGATTTTATGGTGAGAATACTAAAAGGAAATTGTAAGACAATCCAGGAACGTAAGAACGTTGAAATCAAAAAGATAAAACATTTTTGACACCCACCAGACAGGACTTAACAAAGATCTTGGCTTTCTATGCATTACAAGCCTTAGAACTGTACTGTTTTGTCACCTTATCACACATCCATCTGTTTCTCACCCACTCATCCCCTCTTCTTGTGAACCTGCCATTAGAAGGCTAATTAGGGGCATAATCAAAACTTGAAAATGTAAAAAAAAACCCCGCCTAAGGCCAGGATTCACTAACCTGCCCAATCGGGCCCAATCAGGGCAGGTCTGACAAATTCATCAAACTCCAACATGCAGATGAGGGCAATCGGAGGAACGTCCCCATCTGCAGGCAGGGATCGTACTATAGCGATCCCCGCGCATGCGCAGACTATCTGTAGATGGTCTGAGCATGCGTGGGACCTCCGGGCCGTTGGAGTTGGATTTTTTTTCCTCTTCTATTTTTTTGCACTGAGCAGGAACTTTTAGGCGATCGAGGAAATAGGGGAACTAGGCAGATCGAGGAACTAATAGGCGATTGAGGAACTTTTGGGAGCTCGTGGTTTTAACCCGCTTAAGCCCGCGGGTTAAAACCACGGGCTTGCAGTGCAAGGAAGGGTGGGAGAGTTGGGGCAGGCAGGCAAGGTGTTCGGGTTCGTGGCTGGAAGGCAGGTGTGTTCGGGGCAGGCAGGCAGTCATGTTCAGGGCTGCAGGAGGCATTTGGGGCAGCAGGAGATCGGGACTGACAGGGCAGAGAGCAGGGCTGCAGATGGCAGGGCAGTCGGAAAGGGCTTCAGCGACTGGTCCTCAGAAGTCGCTTTTTTTTGATCTGCCAGCCCAGTCGGTGTTGCAGGGTTTTCTTTAGTGAATCGTGGTTCAGCTTTCAAAAATGGGCATTTTTGAGCTTCCTACTTTGGAAGTTTTGTGGGAAACACCCAAATTGGACTTAGATGTCCTTTTTGAAAACGGCCCTCTTTATATTTCACTTATATATACAGTAGTACCTTGGATTACGAGTATAATCCGTTCCAGGAGCATGCTCGTAATCCAAAATGCTCGTTTATCAAAGCGAGTTTCCCCATAGGAAATAATGGAAACTCGCTTTGATGCGTTCCCCCCCCAAGAACCGGCATTGCTCCCCTCGAAGGCCCCCCCTTGCGATCAGGCCCCCCCCCCCGCGATCTGCCACCCCCCCTGCCTCGAACTGGCACCCCCCCACGCCACGATCCGACCCCCCCCGACACGATTGGGCACCCCCCGACACGATCCGACATCCCCCCCGACACAATTGGGCACCCCCCTGCCGCTTCTTACCCTCATCTGGGCACTCTAGAAGATCGGACTCCTCATCTGCTGGGCCTTGAGCATCTAAGCATGCTCAAGGCCTGCGAGTTCACGTTCACGTTCAGAACGTGAACTTGCAGGCCTTGAGCATGCTCAGATGCTCAAGGCCCAGCAGACGAGGGCCGATCTTCAAGAGTGCCCAGATGAGGGTAAGAAGCGGCAGGGGGGGTGCCAAATTGTGTCGGGGGGGGTTCGTATCGTGTCGGGGGGGTGCCCAATTGTGTCGGGGAGGTCGGATCGTGGCGGGGGTGCCCAATCGTGGCGTGGGGGGTCGGATCGTGGCGGGGGGGTGCCGGATCGCAGGGGGGGTGCCGGATAGCGGGGGGGGGGGGTGTGCGCTCGTAAATCGAGCCATGCTCGGTTTCCGAGGCACCGATTTTGCAAATGTTTTGCTCGTCTTGCAAAACACTCGCAAACCGGTGCACTCGTAAACCAAGGTACCACTGTACTGATATTTAATAACTTAATAATAACTTAGTTCTTTTATACTGCCATAACTAAAAGTTCTAGGCGGTTTACACTAAAAAGAGCTGGACAATCAGCAAAATACAATAATACAATAAAAAAACAAATATTTGTAAAATATAATTTCAATAATAAAACTCTCATTAAGTAATAAACTTATTGAACAAAGTGGTCTTAATTAATTTCCGAAAACAGCAATAGGATAACATAGCTTGCTGAATACATTTCCCTAACCAAGATTGTTGCCTACCAGCTTGAAATGCTAGGGTCCTATCTAAGAAGGTCTTTTATCTACACCCATTAATTTATGGATAAGCAAATAAGTAGAAGTTTCTAATTTCTCTTGATGGTCTATGCAACACAAAATGAGGAAAAAGGTAAGCTGGAGACAATCCCGAGATCAGCTTAAAGCAGATACAGGAAAATTTGAATACTCTTGCTTCCAAAGGCAGCCAATGAAGTAAGCGATAATATGGACTAATATGGTCGTTCTTTTTTAAACCAAAAATCAATCGAACATTTGCTTGTTTCTGATCTAAAGAAGAAGGATTACTTTCAAAAGTTAATATAGCCCAATAAAAAAGGTATCACCTTATTTCCTTTGTTTTGTTTTATTTCTATATATCACTTTTAAAAGTAGATTAACATGGCTACCACACCATTTTACTAATATTTTCTGATATTCTATTTATAGTATTGATTTGCTGCCACATTGTCCATGATGATGATACCTAAATCCTTTTCCTTAATGATGGCTTCTAATGTGGAACCTAGCTATAATCTGGGTTATTCGTCCTATTGTGCACCATTTTACAGTTGTCCACATTTAAATTCATCTGCCATTTGGATGCACGGTCTTCCAGCCTCCCATAGTTTTCCTACAGTCTCTTGCAGTCTGAATGTTATTTGACAGCTTTGAATAGTTTTGTGGCTTGTGCAGATTTTACCACCTCACTCATCATTCCCATTCAGGATTTTTTATAAATGTGTTAAAAAGCACCTTTCATGGGACTGATCAGTATTCCCGGTGCCACTGCTGCAGGTAAGTTGTTTGGGCCTTGGTGCCTTTTTCTGTGAGCCCTGGCTGCAGGTGTATGGACTGATCAACGTTGCTGATGCTTCTGCTGCAGACAAGTTGTGGGCACCCTGCTGATATCATCTTTGGGGCATTGGAGCCTTTTTCTGTGAACCCTGACCATGGTACACAGCGCAGAGGAGCAGGGAGCAGAGGACTATTGACTTTTGCCATGGGAAGAAAGAGGAATCAATAAGTCGATATCTTGGCCATTGTCAACTACAACTGTGATAAAAGGTCCCATGGATTTTAATTTAAGATCTGCTGTTCCAGTAACAGAAGTTGAAACTTCCCCAAAGGTTGCTTCCCTGTTGTCCTCTTCAACCTGGAAACATATTGCTGGAGGATATAGCTGTTTCCCCATGAGGTAACCAATCTTCTCCTCCTTTACTTTTACCTCAGATGGGAAAGACAACTGGCAATGAGGATAAGGGACACTCTATTTGGATGAGATTGATGTGGATGTGGGGAAGATGAGGAAATCTATGAAGACACAGCAGGCTGCTGCTGCTGCTTCCTTTGTTAAAGATAGCACTTTGTTACATAATCAATTTCACAGTAGGAATTTGAGATTATTGAATTTCCCAATGACTATTTAGCTCCTTTGGAATTACTGAAAATGTATTTGAAAGATATTTTGCAATATTCTAAAGCTGACTTTTTGTCAGTAGTGAACATATACCATGTGTTAAAGGATTCTAAGGAAACCAAAGTAGATGGGTAGGGGTGGAGATGGATCAAATTGCACCAGATAGTTTGGATATGTCTCAGTTTCTTGAGTCTTACCAAGAAGTACTAAGCATGCTACCTTGTTGGTAACCTTTATCTAAGCAGAGAAAAATTTAATTCTGAAGTTTAATTTCCCCAAAAAAGCAGGCTCTGTTTTGTGATCAATTAATATGTTTCTAGGCATACTTATCTACGTAGGAAGCAGTTCCTACAGCTAAAGACCAAAGTCTTGGTTGTAGGGGCACCATTTTTTCTTAGATTCTCTTGTAAATGCCTGGTGAATTGTGGGAACAGAAGATATAAGTTTGATGACCCTTCTCATCTAGAGGTTTGGTTTTTTTTTGTTAAATCTGTACTTCAAGGAACTAATTCTTAATTTTATTATAAATAGGTTGTGTTGTTAGAGAATAATGTAATGCCATTGTTTGTTAGCAGCATAAGCATCTGAATCGGTCATTCCTACAATATGGATTTAATTTTTTTCCTAGGCATGCACTGTTATACTGCATTCACTGATTATATATTGCTTATTTCTTTCCATTTTCCTTATATTATCTTGCTGTATGTAATTGATAAATGAGATATAGTATAAAAAAGTACCTATCCCAGTACAAGTCCTTGGTTTCTCAACTAATTTATGGTGATATAAATCTATAAGCATGGAGAGCCATTTATGAAAAGGATATTTAAGTCTGATTTGGATGTTTCCCGTAAAACGTCTAAAGTGAGAAGCACAGAAATGTCCATTTTCAAAAGCCAAACTGTTAGACTTCCAAAAAGATATATTTTTTGAAAATTGCCTAATTGAATATCTTGGCAGACAGGACATCCAACCCTTAGGATGCCTAATTTTATACCCAATTTTTGACCACAGAAACGTCCAAGTTGAAAACATCATTGTGATGGACTAGCCACACAGACATGCAAGAAGAGCAGTGGGATACCTTAGAAGGCGCTGCTGTGAACTTCACATAAAGGGTGCCAGATATACATCTCACCATAACCCCCTTATAAGTTATGGAGAGCTCCCCCTAAACCTATTAGACCTACCTGTCAACCACCCTAATAACCCTTATGGCTACAGGTGGCACCTATATGGCAGTAGAGTAGGGTTTTGGCAGCCTCACACTTTCCATCATAAATGTAGGGGATAGAATGGTTTTGAAAAATTTACCCCCTCTTTTACGAAACTACGATAGCAGTTTCTAGCGCAGGGAATCACACTGAATGGCCCGTGCTGCTCATGACGATCAAGTTCCTATGAGTGTTGGGAGCAGCGCGGGCCATTTAGCGTGGCTCCCCACGCTAGAAACTGCTATCTCAGTTTTGTAAAAGAGTGTCTTAGACTCCTAAGTTCGACAGAAAATAGGACACATTTAGGATCTTAAATTTAGCAGCATAAATTCAGAATCTCAACTTTTTTCTTTTTTACCAGGTTCATCATGTTTTATATTTAACTGTATTACTAAATGCTATTTATTGTTTTGTTTTGATCTTAAAGTACTATATGTGTAAGCTTCTAGCCATATCATTCTGCATTAAGACTAAGGAACAACTGGAGATTGCTAAATATTTTAAAATCAGTATGAAGCAAGACATGATTACTTAAGCATGCTGTGCTCTTTCTATAAAGGGCCACTGTACTACACTAGAAATACATCAATACAATCATAGATCAGATAAGATGCAAGAACATCATGACACAGATACCAAATGTGAACAGCATCATTTTTCTAGAACATAAGCATTCAATACAACAGACCCAGCAACCTCAACCCCACCCTCAACACCCCTGTAAAGTGATAAGACCTAACAGCCCCTAACCCCCCTCCCCCCGAGCCATGTACCCATAGCTGGTTAATTACTGAATATCACATATAGCTTAGCTGACTCCATAAACCCAGAAATTTAATGCTGGAGCCTAGACATGGCTTTGACATTGAATTTTCAGGCTTATGTCAGTGGTAGACAACAAAGGGCTCCTTTTATCAAGGCGCGCTACGGGGGTTAGCGCGTCTGACATTTCATCACGCGCTAACCCCTGCGCAGCCTAAAATCCTAATGCAGGCGGTTACCGTGCGTTAAACTGCTACCGTGCCTTTGTAAAAGGACCCCAAAATGTTGAGTGTCACTGGCTGAATATCTACCTTGATGTTGCCAATCTATTCTCCTCCTGATTATAAATGCGTGTTTGATTCCAGTCTTGCAGCAGCCATGGAGAAAAGACAAGCAGATTTTTACAAGCAGTGGGATGTGCTCCTGACATTGCCCCTGAGGAAGAGAACGAAACAGGGAACTCTGTAGGGCACTCAGTTGAGGCACCCCCCTAAAGAGAGAGCTTTGACTCCATGAGGACTCTTGGAAGCTAAGTTTTTCTACATATCATATTCTATGGAGAAAAATGCTATATTTAAGAACTGTTAGATTTAAACGTTTTCACTGATTTACTTGATTCCAAACTTGCACTGGGCACTTTACTATTTATTGATTGTTTTATATATGAAAGACACTGATATTTAAAAGGTTCATGGGGAGACTGAAGGTGATGTTTGTGGGTGTAATCCTGTAGGGCGCTTCTTGCGCTCGTGCACTGAGGATACACCCAGGTGAACTCCTTTGGAGCTTTTTCTCTCAGGCAGTTCCCAGGACTGATTAGTCTCCCTTTGTTAACCATTCTACAAATCTAATTTTTCTTAAAACATGTTTGAATAGAGTGAGTGCTGGTGCATAGTTGGAATACAAGGAACTGAAGCAGGTCTGTGTGAATGTATATATTTGAAACTGACCCCTTCATATTTATATAGAACTTTAGGCTTTGTGATATTTTTGGATTTGTGCCGATCTATTCTGCCCATCCATACCTTCCCTTCCTCACATTGTACTTGTCCAATGTTTAAGACTTCCAATGTACTTGTCCAAAACTTTATTGAATTTAGACACAGTCTTCATCTCTTCCACCTCCATTGGGAGGCTATTACATGCATTCATCACCCTTTCTGTGAAGAAGTATTTCCTTTGCTTATTCCTGAGTCTGTCTCCTTTCACCTCCATCATATTCCAGAGTTTCCTGTCAATTGGAAGAGACTAATATCCTGTGCATTTATGCCAGAGGTATTTAAACGGAAGCAGGACTTTTTGGTGGTACCATTTTGGTACTGCCATATCAGTGCCACTATTAGGGCACTGGACTTTGGACACAGGACTTTTGAGTGCTGCAATTTTGGGCACCCAAACAGATGCATCAGAAAGTCCTTTAATTCTACTCCATTCTCTCCCATGCACTAACCTCCAGTACTCATTAGGAGCAGGGACTATGCCAGCTCACTGCCGCAACAGGGGGTCCTTGGGCAAATTGGAAAAGTGGGTTGCCCCAAAGAGTACCTGTAAGAAAAGACCGAGTGGTAAATGAAACGATTTATGATCCATAACTTAGGTTTTAGGTGGATAGCGATAGCAGACATGTAAATAGGTGGGGGGAACAGAGAGACATTTTTGAGGTTAGAATGCAAAGAAATTTAGATCAGAAAAAGGAAGACATGCAAGGTCATTATCACACAGGCTACTAGTCAGAATCTATGCATTTGAATAAATCTACTGCAGTTACTGGGACTATTTTCATGCTTGATGCACTGGCCCTATAAATAACTGCATATACATTCAGTGGGTTTCTCTGTAGCCAAAATAACTGCATTCTCAGTTGCTATGTGAAAAGAAAATGACTGAAGGAATATTGAAATCCAGTCTGTCATGAAAATAAAAAAGTTATGTGGGGGCATTACGTATTTTGATTCCCTGACTTCCTATACAAGAAACCAAATGTCTTACATCTAACTGGTCTTTATGGCACAGAGACATGCCCAAAGTCACACAGAGTACTGGCAATGTATATTCTGGAAATTTTGCTTGCAAACTCTCCTCCCTGTTGAATTCTTCAGGCTGCTACAATAACATAAGAAAATGCTAGGAAGATAAAGTTTTTAGATAAAATTACCAACTACTTCGTGGGACAGCCAGTTCAAGAATCAAAAAAGAAGTGGAGCTATTCTAGACCAAATCCTTAGTGGAATATAGCATTTGATACAACAGATAAGAAGGCTCCTTTTACTAAGGTGCGTTAGGGCCTTAGCGTGCAGAATAGTGCACACTAAATTGCCGCACATGCTAGACCTTAATGCCAGCATTGAGCTGGCGTTATTCTAGAAGGTATTGTGCGGTTTAGCGTGTGGTAATTTTGTGCATGCGCTAAAAATGCTAGCACACCTTAGTAAAAGGAGCCCACAGTGTTGCTGTTACTTATAGACAGTTTATAATGTGATCAAATTTGACTTATACAGTATGGGGCTCATAATAAAAAAAAAAAAAGTCTACAAAGTAGCCTAAATGGGTACTTAGATGATCAAAAAACCTGATCATCCAAGTACCCATAACCAAAGCTGGTTTTAGACATATCTAAAACCAGCTTTGGCCTATTGCCCGCCTCTAAATGCATAGAGCGAAAAGAGGCGTGCTTAGAGGAGGGGAAAGGACGGGAGGTGGGATGACGTTTATACATAAACGTACAGCAGGTATAACCATAAGTTTAGGCAGGTTGCCTAGTCGGCACTTATACGTTTTGACTTAGACCAATTCCTGTTAGCCCAGGTGCCTAAGGCCCCACCTGTGGGCGGGGCCTTAGGCCCCTGGGCCAATTAGGCCCTAAGGCCAGCCATTCTGCGGATGGCGGGCCTGCCGGACGGTTGGGCTTGGGACCCGTGCGTCCAGCCAAAGAAGTTGAGGTAATGGGGGTGTCGCCAAGTGGGGGGTGGGGGTTTTGTCGGGGCAGGAGGGTTTGGGCTCCTTCCTGCCCCAATCTTGTTGCAGGTGTGGGTGAGGGTTTCAGTGGGGAAGGAGGGGTTGGTCTCCCTCTTGCCCCGATCTTGTCACGGGTGCGGGGCTGCTTCGGGGCAGGAGGGCCTGGCCTCCCTCCTGCCCATATCGGATCAGGCGGGTGTGGGGCTGTGTCGGGGCAGGAGTGGTTGGGCTCTATCGTGCCTGCATCGGTTTGGGGGAGTAGTGATGGATCGCGGCAGGAAATAAGCCATCTTTCCTGCTGTGATCATTGCTGGGGGGGGGGGGGGGGGGTGGATTCTGTAACCGGTGTTGTTTTTGACAGATACCGGTTACAGAATCCACCCCCCCCTGCAACGACTGACTCCTCCTTCGCCTAAGAGGTCTAGTTTTGGGCGTTTGGGACTTAGGCTTTTTTGTGGTTTATTATATGTTGTAAGTGTAGACATAGTGGTGGTTTGGGCATTTAAACAGCTGAACGTAGAGGCAGGCCATTATTTTAAAAAAACCTCCTTTGGGATATTTTTTTTTGAGAATGGACATTTTCCCTGCTTCTACTTTCAGTGTTTAGGGCCTAGGCCAAAAGGGGACTTAGACGTTTTTTAAAATTATGCCCCTCCACATCTGTATATTAAAAATGTGGTAAAGTTTTATAGTTATTGCACTATAGTTGTCAAAACTAACACATGGTAACTGCAAAGCTTGTGTGGTATCTGTAGGGGGCATGACCAGGATCTACTTATGCAATTATCACACAGGACATACTTTCAGATGTATTATTATTATTTTATAAGTTATTATTAAAATCATCTATAGTACCAGAAGATTGGAGGACAGCCAAAATAATGCCAGTTTTCAAAAAGAATTCCAAGAATGATCTGAGAAAATACAGTCAGGTGAGCTCAGAATGGTTTACATGAGTTTATTCAGGTGCTCAAGCATTTTTCCCTGTCTGTCCTGGTGGGCTCACAATCTATCTAATATACCTGGGGCAATGGGGGGATTAAGTGACTTGCCCAGGGTCACAAGGAGCAGCATGGGTTTGAACCCACAACCCAGGGTGCTGAAGCTATAACTTTAACCACTGTGCCACACTCTCCCCACATTAACATTAGTTCAGGGAAATGTGATTGAAACTATTTTACAGAAGGAATGTAAGTCAGCATATGGATAGTCATGGGCCAGCTGGATAGAGCACATCTAGATAAAGTTTCAAGTTTCAAGTTTAATATATATTTGATTGATCGCTTTATCGGTTTCAAAGCGATTAACACATGATTAAAATTACAATATAAAATAAGTTTTAAAAATAATTAAAAACAAACAAGACATGGACAGTTACGAGATAAACTGGAAACATTAGGATAATTCGGGGGAGAAATTACAATATATTTGAGCAGAGTGGGAAACAAATAAAGGAAAACACATATGGGTGAGATAAGAGGGGGGATAATTGAAAAAATGTTATAGAAAAGAGAAAAGAATTGGTTCCAAGACTTGTAAAAATATATTAAATGAGACCAAATAGTATTAAATAATAAAGGCGTCATTAAATAAAAAAGTTTTTAGTTTACTTTTAAATTTTTCTAAGTTAAGTTCTTCACGTAGATAATTGGGGAGAGGTGAATAGGTTGAAACAGTGCATCTGAATTTTCAGAAGGTGTTTGAGAAAGTCCTGTATAAATTACTCCTGAGGAAATAGAAATTCTTGGGATAGGAAAGAATGTCGTATTGTGGATTAGGAATCAGTTACGGTAAATGATTGAAAAAAAGAAAAGTGATGGGTTAAGTGTCTGTTTTCTCAATAAAAGAAGGTGAATAGTGGAATGTGCCCCAGGGATCTGTTCTGGGAACATTGCTTTTTAACACATTTATTAATGATCTTGAAAATAGAGCTGAATGTGAAGTGATCAGATTTGCAGAAGGCATAAAATTATTCAGATATGTTAAGTCATACGTGAATTGTGAGAGGCTAATGTTGAATTTGTCCCCCTGATCCTGCTACAACATGACTGCCTTACCTCTCCCTGAGAAAAGCAGGTTGACAAAAGTTTACTAATGCTGAGTATCCAAGTGGCAGATGAATTTGTGTGTGGATAAATGCTAAGTGATGCATTTAAGAAATAATCCAAACTATACCTATATGGTCTTAGATTCTTTATAAATCCTACTTACGGCACAAAAAGACTTTCGGGAGCTGGTGGAGGAATTAAAACCTTTTGTAAAGACTGTAGCTTTTTCGGAAGTACTACCAACATATGAAAAGGGAGAGGAAAAAGGGCTAAATACTGAGATCTTCAGTAGGTGGCTCAGAACCTGGTATCATCAAGAAGGCTTTAAGTTCATAGGAGGAAAGGGAAATACATGGAAAAACAAGAGACTATATTGTAATGATGGGCTGCATCTTACTCTGGCAAGTAAAAGAATCCTTGCTAAGAAATTCAGACAATATGATTCTAGGCATTTAAACTAGAAGGTGAGGGTGGCATATGTATGCAGGAAAACAAGAAGAGAGACTGATGCTGAAAAGTAGCTGGAAGACATTGACAACAAACGCTCACACTCTAGGCAACAAAAATCATGATCTACAAGCCCTGATGTTAGAGGCAGACTTGGACATTGTAGCAATCACAGATACATAGCTCAGTAATTCCCATGGATGTGATGCAAACATACTGAGCTATAAATCTTTTTAGGAAGGACAGAGATGGTCAAAAAGATGGAGGAGGAGCTCTCTATGTAAAGACCAATATCCACGCGATTGAAATGCAGGAGGCCTGGGGAAAGGAAGAAGCGATATGGATAGTTTTGAAAAGAGAAAATGGAACTTCTATCTACGTGGGTGTTGTCTACAGACCTCCTACACGAAAGGGTCCAGCGAAGAGCGACTAAGATGGTTAAGGGGTTGGAGGAGCTGCCGTATAGCTAAAGATTAAAGAAACTGGGCCTCTTTTCCCTCGAACAGAGGAGATCGAAAGGGGACATGATCGAAACATTCAAGGTACTGAAGGGGATAGACTTAGTAGATAAGGACCGGTTGTTCACCCTCTCCAAGGTAGGGAGAACGAGAGGGCACTCTCTAAAGTTAAAAGGGTATAGATTCCGTAAAAACGTAAGGAAGTTCTTCTTCACCCAGAGAGTGGTGGAGAACTGGAACACTCTTCCAGAGGCTGTTATAGGGGAAAACACCCTCCAGGGATTCAAGACAAAGTTAGACAAGTTCCTGCTGAACAAGAACGTGCGCAGGTAGGGCTTGTCTCAGTTAGGGCACTGGTCTTTGACCGGAGGGCCGCCGCATGAGCAAACTGCTGGGCATGATGGCCTGGTCTGACCCAGCAGCAGCAATTTTTATGTTCTTAGATAAAGATCTTGTCGCAGATATCCATAAACTGGGGAAGAAAGGAGAGGTGCTGTCCCTGGGCGATTTCAACCTGCCGGATGCAGATTGGAAAGTTTCATCTGCAAAATTGGAAAGAAGTAGTGAGACAGCGGATGGCCTTCAAGGGGCTCTGCTCACACAAATGGTGTCGGAACCAATGAGGGAAAAAGCGATACTGGAGCTGGTGCTCACAAATGGAGAAAGTGTCTCTAATGTTCGAGTGGTGCTCACCTGGGTGGTAGTGATCAATAACAGTTTGGATTTATATATCAGCTAAAATGGAAGGCAGCCAGACAAAACTCAAAGTCCCGTATTTCAAATATTTGGACTTTAGTAGTATGAGGGAGCATCTGAAGAAAGAGCTAAAAGGATGGGAGGACATAAGGGAAGTGGAAAAACAGTGGTCCAAGCTGAAAGGAGCAATAAAAATGGCTACAGACCTTAATGTGAGGAAAATAAACAAAAACAAGTGGGATTAAATGAACATCGGTCTAATCTGAAGAGAACCTGTATTGAAGCATCTCTAGTTCAACAAAGTTTAAAAAATACTCATAATTTTTCCAGCCTGCAATGTTTTATAATCAAAGTGGTAAAGAACAACGCTAAAGAAGGAGATATGAGCAAGTTGTTACTTTGTAAAGAACAACAGTGGAGCTGACGGGTCTCAATAACGACATAGAATGGAAAGCACTTTTTGACTTTCACGGGAGTTGCATAGATCAGTTTGATTGACATTACGTTTCATCCAGTAGCAAGACTGAAGAATGACCATCCTGTTGATGATTGGACAAGGAGAGTTGGCATCTTTGTTAAAGTGCTGGCACCATTTTGAGTCCACTTTAATGGCAGCGCAAACAGGATGCTGTAGCAGTATGAATAAGTAACATCACAAAATCCTATGCATGTGCTCCTTGGGTTTTTATTTTTTATGTTTTGAATTTGAATGATATGAATACCAAGCTCCAGTAATTCATAAGAGTTACTAATGTGTATATGTGTTATTTTTGCCTTTAAGATTGTTCCTGAAGAGTGAACAACAACATATAGTAGATGACTTTCATTATTAATCCTGCATCATTATATTTTTGACAACTACATGGAAACACTATCCCTGAAGAAGCTGGTTATGATATAATTGTAGTGCATTTTGAGACAGTTTAAATTTCATATTAGATTTTAAAGATTCACGTTCACTTATGGATTGTTTTAAGGACCGAAGATAAAATTAATTTCCTCAGTAAAGACACAGATGTAAGATTGAATGTCTGGGAGTTTGAGGTCCTTTTTTCCCCATTTATTGTATATCACATATTTTCACATTTTTTTGAAAAGCTGTGCTTGGTTAGTTTGCCTTGTTTATAGTTTTGAGCACTAGCTATATCTTCACTTTAGTGATTTTGAATCATTCAGCCTTGAAAGATGGAATTAGGACAGAAAGTGAAGAAGGAGAGAAAAACAGCAAATGGATAAGAAGGCCCTGGAAACAGAGTTAAGAGCTGGAGAATTAGCTGTACGTTGAGCTGCAGGAACTTGAAGAAGTTGACTGTAGATCTGCGCTGTGATACAGTGTGCTTTGTTAAGAGTGTGTGATTCTGACACTTTGCCAACTGAATGTTAACCCTGATGGAGCTCTGTTTGGGGTAAAGTGTGGCCCACATTGGGTATTTGTAAGACCATTTGAAAAAAAAAAAAGATCAACTTTTATTGTTTCTGGGATCTGCTCTTCATTTTAATGCCTGCTCTGCTGTGGATTTTTGACACCTCTTTTTTGGGCTTCTCCAGAAAAATGAGAACAGATTGAGACTAGAGAATGACACGGTGGTAGTTACCCGCCAAAATTGTGATGGTGGTGGTGGGGGGAAGTGCTCACTGCGGGCATGGGGACAAGGCCATCCACCGCCCCGTGGAGCGTTGAATGGCCTTGTCCCTGCAGTTAAGGGAGGGAAGGCGCATGGCCCCTTCCCTCCCTCCCTCCCTCCCTCCAGCCAAATCTATCTCCCTCCCTTACCTTCACTGCACTTTCGTAAAAATCTTACTGAAGTCGGCAAAGCCTGCCTGCCTGCAGTCGCATGTGTGTGGGTGGAAACTTCTCCTCTGACCCCCCCCCCTTACAAAGCCGCGCTAGTGTTTTTAGTGCTTGCCGCTGCGGTAACGAATCCGGTGCTTAGAAAATTACTATGAGCGTCGGGGCTGTTACTGTGGTGGCTGGCACTAAAAACGCTAGCGTGGCTTTGAAAAGGAGAGGGATAGTGTACAGTAGGAGGCACTATGGGGTCCTTTTGCTAGGGCACCATAGCCGTTTTAGTGCACGCTAAATATTAGCATGCACTAAACACTAACGCGTCCATAGGATATAATGGACGTGTTAGCATTTGGTGCACGCTAATATTTAGTGCACCTTAGTAAAAGGATCCCTATATGCTGTAACTACTCCTGTTACAGCTGGGCTGGGATATTCGGTACATTGATCTTATTTTTAATCTTAGAACTGCAATTTTTAAATGTGCATCAAATAGTCTTGTACGACAATGGCGCACTTTGCAGAAAAGAATCCTGAATGATTAGGAACTGCAGTGGAAAAGAAAACTGGAATGGAAAAATGCAGCTTTAAAGTCCTAGTTGTAGTGCAGAAAAGTAAAAAGATTAATGATTTCCAACTTCAGCAATAATGCTCAGTAGTCATTGTGTTCTATAAAGAAATACATTAAATAGATCCATTTTTGCTCAAGCTTAGCATGAATTGTAAAACAGGGGTCTGTATTTTAAACTGTTCTGGAGAAATCAAAACCTGATATTTGCTGAGTTTTGAAGAATATAATCATTTATTGATTCCTGTCTTGGTCTAAAGCTATAGCTAGGGGATAGTATTTTTCAAAGACTTTTTTATATATATATTTTTATATAACATATTACAGTTTTAGTTCAAATCTTGTGAAACCTTTCTTCTGAAACGGGGAAACTGCAGATAACCATTATTTTAAAAAATTAACAGAGCACATGTACTGTATAATTCCCTGGGCACAGAAAATATTTAACTGATAAATCAATAATGTTCATTTCAGGAAAAAAATTAGGTATAGAATATAGTTAGAAAAAATAATAAAACAAAATCAAACCTGATGAGCCATTAGGATTAATGCTATTCATTGCAGTGTCAGACTGGAATTCATCAGCAATGTAATATTATAAATTCGGTCTAATTTGTCATATAATTAAAAGACAGAAAATATGAAATCCAGCTGTACCTAATGTACCTCTCCAGTTTACCACTTCAAATCAACCGAACTTAAGGAAATAAATTTTGGGGTATTTTCTATAAATGGTGCCTTAAGATAGGCACCGTGGCCTACATTTCTGGCGCCTATGTTTGAGGTAGCTGCGATTTTACAAACGGCACAATTGCGTGATTGATACACGATTGGCAGCCATTTTCTAGGCGACCGCCAATATCAACGCTGTTTACCGAATCTGGCCCCTTTTGATGAGACCTGAAGGTCTGGTATTAGAAGAACTAATATTAACAAGTTCAATATACACAATATAAAGAGATCAATGTGTCAGGAGAGCAGTGAATACACAGATTTTAAATTACTGCTTCCTAATATTTATGCTTACATTCTGCATAAATTAACTCTTCAAAAATAGTTGAGCAGCATTCTTAGGGATCCTTTTACAAAGCCGTGTTAGCGGTTTTAGCACACGCAGCTTTTTAGCACGCGCTAAACCCGCACTACGCGGCTAGAACTAACGTCAGCTCAATGCTGGTATTAGTGTCTAGCGCGGCTGGCAGTTTGGTGCACGCTATTACGTGCGTTAAACCACTAATTCATCTTCATAAAAGGAGCCCTTAGTTTTTCAAGATCATGTTACGATGTAGGATGGAATTCTAGAATCCAGTCCTCAGGGGCTAAAATAGGGTTGTCCAACCTGCGGCCCCGTGAAGTATTTTGTGCGGCCCCATTCGAGGGCGATGCAGTGTCTTCCTCTGCTACCCCCGGGTGTTTACCGTCTTGCTGGCTCCCTCCTCTGTCTTGCTGCAGCGTTTGCACATTTGTGCGGCCCCAGAAACATTTTTTTCGACCAATGCGGCCCAGGGAAGCCAAAAGGTTGGACACCCCTAGGCTAAAACATATGTGGTTTTCATAATAATCACAATGTATATTCATCAAATGTATGAGCGTCAGGAGCAGCGCAGAGAAATTCAGTGTGCCAGCCTGCGCTAAAAACCGCTTCAGCAGTTTTGCAAAAGGTGGGTTAAGATAACAACTCTTTTCAGCATAATAATGCTCAAAATTTAGGAAGTTGGTTGGGCTGAGAACTTTTCAGCACCCCCTGCAGATGTTCTGCAGTCAAGCAATTTTAAAAGCTCACTTTTCACTAGTGCACTCTTTTTGTTTTATGGTAACATTTGAGGCTTTTTCCTTCATATTCCGAGGTCTGAAATGATACTTGGTGAATTTTGGTTTGTGTGAATTGAAATATATCTCTTCCTCCAGTCTTTCCATTGTTTAGACTTTTGAAAAATTGCACATAAATGTAAGTGTTATATAATAGAGAATGACACAGGGGCAAATTTTTCCCTGTCCCCGCAGGAACTTATTTTCCCGTCCTGTCCCGGCGAGTTCTTTTCCTGTCTCTGCTCCATTCCTGCAAGCTCCATCCTCATCTACACAAGCCTCAAACACTTTAAAATCATAAGTGTTCAAGG
Organism: Geotrypetes seraphini; assembly: GCF_902459505.1. Classification (NCBI taxonomy): domain Eukaryota; kingdom Metazoa; phylum Chordata; class Amphibia; order Gymnophiona; family Dermophiidae; genus Geotrypetes; species Geotrypetes seraphini. Next base: position 458,340,550 of record NC_047085.1, read on the forward strand.
CTTGTGCGATTAAGGCAGAGTTTACAGGAATGGGGCAGAGACAGGGACAAAACTCGTGGGGACGGGTCGGAGAAATTGAGTTCCTGGGGGTCAAGTGATGCGAACTGCCTAACAGGATGCGGGACCATGGAGTTCCGTTCTCCCCAAGTAAAAATCAGCTTTTTCGGGGTGCTACCTGGCTTTTAGAGGGTTCTTTGGAGCCTATACGGGAGAGCCTCCACGAGTTGCCTGGAGCTGGGGGATACCCGGTATGCCTAAGGTGACCATACGTCCTGTTTTGAATGAGACCGTCCCTTTTTCTGATCCCCTGTCCCGTTGTCCCCACATACAGCTTCGGAACGCCGAAATGTCCCGTTTTCAGCAATGGCATTCCGAAGTTGTGTGTGGGGACAACGGGACAGGCGATCGCGGGACAATGGGTTCTCTCCATGCTTCCTTGCCCACCGCCGCTACAACAGTTGGAAAGGCATGTCCAGGTGCCGGCCCAGAAGCCTTCTCCCCAACGTCAATTCTGACATCGGAGAGGAAGTACCGGACCAGCCAATTGCTGTCTGGTTGGCCCGGAACTTCCTTTCCTGTGGTTGTTGCGGCAAAGGCAGAAAGTAGCAGCAGGCGGCGGCGGATTGGGGGGAGCAGAAGAATTGGATAGGCTTCAGAGGAAGGGAGGCAGACAAGCAGGCAGGCTGTTGGTTGCTGAGCTTTCTCATATTGGGCGCGGCATGGAGGGAAGGATGCTGGCTGACTTCGGGGGAGGGGTGGGACAAAGGCTGGAAGGCAGTAAAGGGGAGGCAGGCAGGCTGGCTTTGACAAGAGAGGGGCACTAAAGACATAGGAGCATTGTGGGCATTAAGGACATGGGAAGGGGCACTAAAGACATAGGAAGGGGCACTGGGGGCACTAAGGACATCGGAAGGAGGCACCGAGGGCACTAAGAACATAGGAAGGGGCACTAAGGACATAGGAAGGAGGCACTGAGGGCACTAAGAACATAGGAAAGGGCACTAAGGACATAGGAAGGAGGGACTAAGGACATAGGAAGGGGCACTAAGGACATAGGAAGGAGGCACTGAGGGCACTAAGAACATAGGAAGGGGCACTATGGACATAGGAAAGAGGCACTGGGGACACTAAGGACGGAAGGAGAGAGGGAATAGAAAGGGACAATTGGGCCTGAGTGCAGAAAGAAAGAAAGAAATGAAAGAAAGGATGCACAGTGAGAAGGAAACACAACCAGAGACTCATGAAATCACCAGACAACAAAGGCAGGAAAAATAATTTTATTTTCAATTTAGTGATCAAAATGTGTCAGTTTTGATGAATTATATCTGTTGTCTATATTTTGCACTATATTTGTCTATTTTTCTATAGTTACTGAGGTGACATTGCATATTTTAAAGTCATCTGCCTTGACATCTTTGAACCCCCCCAAATATAAATGATAATTAACACTTTTCTCTGCGTATAGTGTACTTTGTGTTTTTTTTTAAATTTTATGGTTCTCACGTGTACATGAAAAAATGAATGGAATAAATTGGGGGCGGGATTGGGGGTGGGACTGACAATTAATAGATGTCCGTTTTGATGAAAAAATAAATGGTCACATTAGGTATGCCTGTAAAACCTCAGAAAGGGATTAAGGATAAACCACGCTCATCTCAGCCCAAAATGACGGCAGACTTTGCCTCCTTTACGGTGCCGGCTGGTGACTGGATTCAGGAGATCACCAAGTCTGTCACAGCAGCACTGGCGGACAGCACTGAATTCGCTGGTAGATGAACTGAATGAAAAATTTGATTCTCAGAGCAGGATAATAATGGAGGTGGAATATAGAGTTTCTGCGCAGGAATACCAGAGTGTGGCTATGGCGAATAACATCACTCTAAATATTGCATAAAGAGGTATAGGAGTTACAAGAAAAGCTTGAAGAACAAGAGAACAGGAGCAGGAGAAATAATTTAAGACTGATAGACTTGCCAAACCATATAAAAGACGGAGACCTTTACAATATATTCAGCCAGTGGCTCCCAAGCAAGCTGGGCCTTAGCCAGACTGACTCTAAATATGGCTGCGAAAGGGCACACTGCGTGGGCTCCAAGCAGGCAAATGAGAACTGCCATACAGCAGCTATTGCCCACTACTGTTCTTGGTGGGAGAAAGAGGAGATCCTTAAAGCCTTTCGTACAACGGGGCCTTTAGAATATGAAGGAAGGCGGATCCTGCTATTTAACGACTACTCTATCCATGTGACAGCAACGAAAACTGAAGTCTCCATTCTGCTCCAAGCTACATGTGGCATGGTACGATACACATGTGGCAGGGGAATTTGTACTGGTGTTTGGATGTTTATTCAGGGAAGGGATGGGCTGGGAGAGGGGGCGGCGTGTGGATGGATGGATGGATGTTTGACTGGTGGGATGGGGGAGGGGAGTGGACTCTTCTTGTGATATGTCATGGGGGATAATGTTGGCAACTGCAGAGTATGGTATGGAATATATCAAGCTGCGGAGCCTAGCTGGGGAGGGGGGGGCTCTGAGCCAGCAAGCAAGCTTGCAAAGCTGCAAAAAGTACTGTGTGTTTCTGCTTGGGGTATGGCTGATTTACATGTTATTACTCTCAATGTTGATAAAGCATACTAAGATGTTGTCTAGTCTTAAAAAGGCCTGTGCTGACATAGCTTACATCCAAGAAACCCATTTATTACAGGTTGAAGATGGGAAATTGAAAAGGCAATGGGTGGGAGAGATTTACTCATCTTCATTTGGGGGAAGACGCAGAGAGGACTTCATATGAGTGCCAGTGTTTTTACCGCAGTGGCTGATGATAAAAATCCCTAACAAGGCTTGATAAAAGGGGGCCTTTATGAATTGCCTTGCCCGTTGCAGACTAACATTGCTTTAGCTTATACTTATAGCACACAGCACTGGGTAAAGTATCAGTATCATATAATAATAATAATAATTTGATTAATTTAAGGTAACCTTGCTATTCTTATTCATGTATTTCTCCTGTATTAACTGAGGTTCAACCAAGGCTATAATATATTTAACCTTTTATTTCCTTCCTACATAGAACTTTGATTTCTCTGTTTACTTTCCCCAAATGATCTCTTCAGTATTGCTTAGCTTTAAATGTTTATTTAACAGATTCATATAAATGTTGTTCTATTGTCCTCGTGCAGAAAAACATAAAATTACAGTACAATAGAGAACACAATGTGAGAGAAACAAGAGAACTATAAATTTACTATGATAAGGAGTCGACCAAAATCGCACTATAAAGCACATCTTTCTCTACAGTGCGAGATGCTTGTTCTTGCAATTTTTCTAACTGCTAATTATCATAATAACTGCTCACCTGTTGAAGTCTCTAGGTGACAGACAACCTATAGTTATATTGTAACATGTAGACAGGGAAAACATGAAAGGATTAATTACAGCATATTAAAATTGCACTGACATCTTTGTCTACAGTTGAAAATTGTGTTCATGTTTGTAGTTGGCTGCTTGCTTTTTCTTGTTATTTTAGGATTCTTTTGTGCTCTGAATTGAAAAGAAAACTTTTTTTTTCTTAGCTACACCATGACTTATAGTGTATACAGTGTGATAAATTAAAATGTTATGTAAAGCTTCAGAATGCACATGATTTCAAGCAGCAGTTATGCCAGATTTTTCTTAAAATGTTAATGTATATCTTATTTTATTCTCTGAAGTTCCTGTTTCCTGGTAAAGTTAGGCTTTTGTTCATACGTGTTTATGAAATCTCAGGACTCCAGGATGCACACTGTAATGTTTCATAAACCTGCTCATTGGGTAAGATAAGCAGGTAAAAAATGACAAGTCTTCATTAACCAAATATTCATCTGCACTTACTCAGCTAAAAGTATAACTGTATATCTGGTTAAACTGAGTCAGTCAAAATTTAATCAGTTTGATTTAAAGAACTTAGAAGGGAGTTTTTCATTTGATTTATTCAAAATTTATTGGTGGTAACTAATCCTTGTGATGCCCTTCTTGCCAGCCCAGGTTTTAAAAAAAATTAGTGGGGGAGGGGGATCTAAACCCTCCTTCCAAATACCCAAATTTGAAAACTTAGGAGGGGGCAGCCAATCCTTCATCCATTTGCTCAATATGAAGAAAATAGTGTCTGATAGAACCTCCTTCCTCTTAATCCCTTTCCCACAATAGTTCCCTCAATCATATTTTCTGAGCCCCTACCTGGGTACCTGCAAATCCTTACTTAGATATTGGGACATCATCCTCTATTGCTCTGATAAGCATAATCAACTGGTGGATGTTACTGATTATACCGATAGACCCCCCCCCACCTTGTGAATGGTAGGTAGGTTACCACAGTGATTAGCATTTCCATTTTGTGAATGTAGACATGGTATGTGATAAACTCATGTACTTTCTGAATTCATTGGCTGAGTTCATGGGGGTCTTGTCATGACTTCCTTTCCTGTTTCACTCAACCTTTATATGAAAATTCAAGGCTTTCATGCCCAGATGGAAGCCTCTTGGATGAGTACAGTCTTTGCTATTTAAATTATATCTACTCAACTGTACAATCTATGCTTATCATCTACATATCTAGTGTAAGTCAGTTACATATCTATGGGTCACTTTACTAAGGAGTGCTAAATGATTTAGCGCAAGCTAACCAATTTAGCATGCAATAAATGCTAAGGGGCTCATAATAAAAATTTTAAAAACACTTCCAAAAAGTGGCCTAAATTGGTATTTGGATGATCAAAAAGACAGATCGTCCAAGTACCGATAATCAAAGCTGGTTTTAGATGTATGCCTAGAGCGAAAAGAGGCATTTTTGGAGGAGGGGAAAGGGCAGGAGGTGGGCCGACCTAGACTTAGTCGTACAGCAAGTATAACCAAAACTTTAACGAGGTTGCCCAGTCGGAACTTATACATTTTGACTTAAATCAAGTCAAAACAGGTATAAGTTCCGAATAGGGGCCGCTGAACTGATTCATGTGCCTAAAGCCACGACCATAGGAGGGGTCTTCTAAGGCAACTGGGCAAATTCCAGATTGGAGACCCGGGGTTATGGGGTAGTGTGAGGGCCATTTGAGGGTTGGGGGGGTGTTAGGGGGGTTCACGGGAGGTATTCCTTCAGCAGGAGGGCCTGGGCTCCCTCCTGCCAATGTTGTTGGGGGGTGGGGGTTCCGGGCATGTGCCTCGGCAGAAGGGCTTGGGATCCCTCCTGCCAGTATTTGCGGGGGGGGGGGGGGGGCATTCGGGGGTATCGTCTTCGGCAGTAGGGCTTGGGATCCCTCCTGCTGGTATTTGAGGGGGGTGGGCGGTTCGGGGGTGTGCCTCGGCAGGGTTGGTAGCATAGAATGTTGCTACTAATTATTGGGGTTTTTTGCCAGGTACTTGTGACTTGGATTGGCTACCGTGAAGACAGGATACTGGGCTAGATGGACCATTGGTCTGACCCTATATGGCTATTCTTATATTATGATTACTTCACCACATTTGACTAAAAACTCCTTGGACTGCACAATTTTGCCAGAATAATGAGTAACACAAGATCCCAACCATAACAAACCTAGAAATAGACTCTATCACATACCCCATGCAACCCAACCTAAAACTGCTGGGAATAATGATAGACAAAGGCTGCACCATGCAACTTCAAATCAGCAAAATGATCCAGAAGGCATTTGCAACCATGCGCAACCTAAGATAAATCTGAAAATTCTTCAACAACGAACAATTCAAACTCTTGGTACAAGCGCTAATCCTAGGACTCCTGGACTACTATAACATCCTATACCTGTCATGTCCAACCAACATGCTAAAACAATTACAAACAGTCCAAAATACAGCTCTTAGACCAATGGTCTCAAACTCAGACCCTTTTCAGGGCCACATTTTGGATTTGTAGGTACTTGGAGAGCCTCAGAAAAAATAGTTAATATCCTATTAAAGAAATGACAACTTTGCATGAGGTAAAACTCTTTATAGTTTATAATTCTTTCCTTTTGGCTAAGTCTTAATAATAATATTGTAATTTATAGCTAAAGAGACATATGATCAAGAAACTGTTTTATTTTACTTTTGTGATTATGATAAACATACCGAGGGCCTCAAAATAGTACCTGGCAGTCCGCATGTGGCCCCAGGGCCACGAGTTTGAGACCACTTGTCTTAGACTGATTACTCACTGAAAAAAATATGACCACATTACCACCTCTTTCCGAGATTCACACTGGCTCCCAGTATAAGCAAGCATACAATGCAAATTCTACTGCACCCTATCAAAACCCTAAATGGAAACGGATTAAGCTATCTGAGTAGCCGCCTAATCAGGAAAAACACATCCAGACCAAGGAGAACTCATGCACACTTTACCCACCCCCCAATCAAAGGCATACAAAGCAAAAAAATATACGACAGAGTATTAACCATCAGAGCAGCAAAACTAACTGCCACCTCTCCAATCTGCTGACTATGATGCCCAACTACAAAACATTCAGGAAAGAACTTAAAACTTTTCTATTCAAGAAATTTGTCAAATGATCTAACAAAACCTGATCGAACCACCGCGGATCCCAATGTGTACTACATCTATTAACCATTCTCCATGGGAATGCCCAGGCCAACTCTTGTTGTAAACCACCTAGAACTGAAAGGTATTGGCGGGATAGAAGACACCAATGTAATATAAGCCTTCATGGAATGATATCTGACCTCATTAATATCTAAATTTATATATTTACTTAATTCAAAAAGGTACCACTAAGGTGTATTTTATAATATCAGAAAAGAATGATTTGATGTTTATTTTCCTTTCATGGATACAGGTGGAATGGCATAATAAAAAACAACATCTAAGCCCATTTTGTACCTAGGGCTCTAGTCGCCCAAAGTTGGAGGTGTCTAAAGTTCATTCTCGAAAAATACCTCCCAAAAATATTTTTTTTTTTCAAAAATTGTCTAACTATACATCCAGCTTTTTGCCGCCAAGTCATCTATCTTTATACCACATTCCCATCCAGAAAATCGTCCAAGTCCAAAACACCTAGAACCAGACATTTTGTATATAGGAGGGGTTAGCAAAGTGATGGACTGGCCACCCAGACATGGCAACAGAGTAGTGGGGCACCTTACAGGACACTGCTGTGAACTTTACATAAAGGGTGTCACATAAACATCTCACCACAACTCCCTTGCAGGTCATGATGACCCCCCAAAACCTACTATACCCACGTGTCTACCACCCCAATAGCCCTTATGGCTGCAGGTACCACCTATATGACAGTACAGTAGAGTTTTGATGGGCTCACATTTTTCACTATGAATGCAGTGGTTAGAGTGGCTTATGGGCATGGGTCGTCCTCTCTATGGGTCACTAGCCCACCCCACAGACTACTTAAGCCACCTCTGTGCAGCTCTACTAGGCTTTCCTATGCCAGGTGCTGATATTCTGGAGGCAGGTATGTACGCTTTTATTTTGATTTTTATGGTGGTGTGGGAGTCAGTGATCACTGAGGGAATGTGTGGGGATCTGTACTTTGTGTCTACAGTAGTTATCTGGTCACTTTGCATACCTTCTGGGCACTTATACATGTTTTTAGATCGCCTAAGTCACAATGTATAAGTTCCATCTAAGCAGTCTCGTCACACTTTTAATTATCGCTGCAGGATGTCTAAGTTTGGTCGGCCCACATCCTGCTCACCTCTCGTCATAACCACTCCTCGAAAAATGTCCCTTTTCACTCTGTATGCACAGTGGCAGTCAAAAGGCCTAAGATGCCTCTAGATATGTCTAAAACCCCATTTTGATCATCGGCACTTGGACGACCTGTCTTTTAGGTCGTCCAAGTGCTGATTTAGGCAGGTTTTTAGATGTATTTTCGTTTCAATTATGTACTTCAATGTCTCATTTACCAAGTTCAACATTTATTTTTCTCCCATTATTTATATACAGTATTTTTTTTTAAATTTTTGATGAACCCAACTCAGAATACATTTGCAAATATCTTAAGATCATTAGGGATTATGTGCTTTAGATATTCTGAAACATCCCTTTATTCACTTCCTCATTCAAATCTTAAAGGTTTTCATTATGTTTACCCTACATAATTACTAATAGAAACATAAAAAGCATTAAAAAATGAAGGCAGATAAAGACCCTATGGACTCTCCAGTCTGCTCATATCATATCATTGTATTTATAGCCTAAAAATAAATTAAAAAATAAAATTAAGGAATTATTGCTTCTTTTTCTTTAAAACGTTTATGGCTGTTATTGACAAGAAAATGAGACGTGGTAGACTTCAGGAACCTGATGATGTTTCAATGGTTTCACTAAAGTAAATTTCAGTCTCAGAAAGACACATTATAGTATCGTAATCTTCATATAAGTATCAGAAAAGCAGCATGATAACTTCAAGTTTAAATAGCAATCACACCTCCAAAGAATCTGAGGTTCAGTTCTCTGATACATCTTCAGGTGTTTTGTTATTGCGATGAGTTCCTTCAGTATTCTTTATATCAGTAGCATCAAAAATAATGAACCCATTTAATTCACAGAGACTCAGACTTGAAAAAGTATATTGCATTCAGAACATCTTGTTTATCAGCGTGAAAAGGAAGTTCCATAATTTGATTTTCAGTTTTAGGGGTTTTACTTATTGATTTGAAAATTAATTTTAAATGGCTCCTTAAGTAAATTGAGTATTTATAGCTCCGTTCCATGCTGATGTCTCCAGGGTAAATATTAGCCTGCTTAGATTAGTCAGTGCTGTACATAGGAGGGGTAAGAGGAGAAGAAAGGAAGATTAATATCAAGATTTTAAAATGTAATAATCTATTTAAATGATGAGCCTTCCTTTATAAATCCACCTCACTGGTGTGTCTACCACATGCTTATTAATACAAAAGCTAGACACTTATGCACAGATTTAGCATTTCTAGAACTTATCTATCAGATTCCATGGTGTAATGGTTATTTAAAAAAAAGAAAAAAAAGAAATGACATCCAGGGTGAGAAGAAATAATTACAAAAGTAAATGCTAATATATTGCATACAAAATCAGCCCAGTGAAGCAGAAAGCAATTCCTTACGCATTTACTGATAAAACTAGCCTGTGTATGTCTAAATTTTTTCAGTTGCTAGGGGTGACATCAGAACAATAGTTGAAATGCTTCTTCAAGAAATTACCAGCATGATGGCCAGTAACAGAGTGAGCTCTAGAGAGAGTCAGTTTTTTTTGAACAAAAGGTCTTGATTTTCATCTTGTAAATTGCAATCAGTTAAGTAATTGTGCTTTCTGTAAGATAAGTGAACTGGTTTCTCAAATTTATTTAAAGAAATACTTTTATTAAAAAAAAATAAAAAATTGTCTCTCATATTTTCAGAGCCATCGAAAAGCCCACAAACATGACTTTCTGTTTGCTAGCCATAAAAAAAACAGAATCCCACTCAGGCGGTAAAGGCTCACGCTAATCTTATGCTAATGGGTTAGTGTGTGGTGATATAGCTGTACTAACCAATTAGTGTAGTACCTGCATACTCTCTACCTCCAGACACGCCCCAGTTCTATGAAATCCCCCAAGGGAGTGAGTTTCTGACAGAACTTAGAAAGAGGTGTTTATGAACAATGGGTTTGAAAACCAGCGGTTATCTCTTTATGTTAAATCTGAAAAGGGGGTTCTCTCTGCTACTTATCTGATTGCAGGAGGATTGTATCCAATGTATGCAAGTTACATGGCTGAGTGTGCAGAAGGGGGTGGATAACTCCATGAAAATCGTGCACTGAGGGATGAACGCTCAAATACTTGGGTGAAATGTTATGCATTTTAAGAGGTTATCTAACGAATGGGAATAAAGCTTGTGGGATGTGAGCTGAGCAGAGCTGAGTCAGAATAAAGGAAGTGGATATCTACTCCCTACAAGTTTAGAAGGGAGAAGACATGATGGTGTCACAACCCTAGCCCTAAAGCTTGGCTTGTGCCAGGAAAGGCTATGCCTAAACCTAGCCTGGCTGTAAAAAGGGCCAACCAGTGTGACAGAGCAAACCACAATAGGAAGGTAGGATCTGAGTTGCCGCTTAAAACTCAGCTTACAAAACCCTGGGGAGGTGAGGACTATGAGTGGAACAGCATAGAAACATAGAAACATAGAAACATAGAAATAGACGGCAGATAAGGGCCCACGGCCCATCTAGTCTGCCCACCTTAATGTCCCTCCCCTACCTTTGCCCTGTGAATAGATCCCATGTGCCGATCCCATTTGGCCTTAAAATCAGGCACGCTGCTGGCCTCAATCACCTGTAGTGGAAGACTATTCCAGCGATCAACCACTCTTTCAGTGAAAAAGAATTTCCTGGTGTTACCTCGTAGTTTCCCGCCCCTGATTTTCAACGGATGCCCTCTTGTTATCGTGGGACCCTTGAAAAAGAAGATATCTTCCTCCACCTCGATGCGGCCCGTAAGATACTTGAACGTCTCGATCATGTCTCCCCTCTCTCTGCGCTCCTCGAGCGAGTATAGCTGTAATTTGTCAAGCCGTTTTTCGTATGGTAGATCCTTGAGTCCTGAGACCATCCGGGTGGCCATTCTTTGCACCGACTCCAGTCTCAGCACATCCTTGCGATAATGCGGCCTCCAGAATTGCACACAGTATTCCAGGTGGGGCTTCACCATGGATCTATACAATGGCATAATGACTTCCGCCTTACGACTGACGAAACCCCTTCGTATGCAGCCCATGATTTGTCTTGCCTTGGACGAAGCCTGCTCCACTTGATTGGCAGACTTCATGTCCTCACTGACGATTACCCCCAAGTCTTGTTCTGCTACCGTTTTTGCTAGGATCTTGCCATTAAGGGTATAAGACTTGCATGGATTCTGGCTGCCCAGGTGCATAACTTTGCATTTTTTGGCATTGAAGTTGAGTTGCCATGTCCTAGACCATCGCTCCAGTAGGAGTAGGTCGTGCATCATGTTGTCGGGCACTGAATCTTCGTCTGTTGTGCATTTGCCCACTACATTACTCAGTTTGGCGTCATCGGCGAATAATGTTATTTTACCTCGAAGCCCTTCTGCCAAGTCTCTTATAAAGATGTTGAATAGGATTGGGCCCAAGACTGAGCCCTGTGGTACTCCACTAATCACCTCCGTCATTTCGGAGGGGGTGCCGTTCACCACCACCCTTTGGAGCCTACCTCCAAGCCAGCTCCCAACCCATTTCGTCAATGTGTTACCTAATCCTATAGAACTCATCTTGCTCAGTAACCTGCGGTGTGGTACGCTATCGAATGCTTTGCTAAAGTCCAGGTACACGATGTCCAGGGACTCCCCAATATCCAGCTTCCCCGTTACCCAGTCAAAGAAGCTGATCAGGTTGGATTGGCAGGATCTCCCCTTAGTAAATCCATGTTGTCGGGGATTCCGTAGATTCTCTTCATCCAGGATCTTATCTAATTGGTGTTTGATTAGAGTTTCCATTAGTTTGCTCACTATCGATGTTAGACTCACTGGTCTGTAGTTTGCTGTCTCCATCTTTGAGCCTTTCTTGTGGAGTGGAATGACGTTAGCCGTCCTCCAGTCCAACGGGACGCTGCCTGTACTAAGGGAGAGGTTGAAGAGCGCGGACAGTGGCTCCGCCAAGACATCACTCAGCTCCCTAAGCACCCTGGGGTGCAGGTTGTCCGGCCCCATTGCTTTGTTAACCTTGAGCTTTGACAGCTCACCGTAGACACTGCTGGGCGTAAACTCAAAGTTACTAAACGGGTCAACTGAGCCATCCCTTGTCTGTAGCTGAGGGCTGAGCCCTGGCACTTCTCGGGTGAAGACTGAGCAGAAGTATTCATTTAATAGTTGGGCTTTTTCCGAATCCTTTTCCACATAGTCCCCGTCTGGTTTCCTAAGACGTACAATCCCGCCTGAGTTTTTTCTTCTATCACTGATATACCTGAAGAAGGATTTATCTCCCTTCTGGATGTTCTTTGCTAGAGACTCCTCCATGAGGAATTTAGCCTCCCTGACTGCTGTTTTGACGGCTTTTGATTTGGTCAGGTAGTCTGCTCTAGAGTCCTGCTTCCCTGATTGTTTGTAAGAGATGAATGCTTTTTTCTTCTCCTTGATCAGGTCTGAGATCTCCGCAGTAAACCACTGTGGCTTATTGTTCCTTCGCCGTTTACTTACTGATTTTACATAGCGGTTTGTTGCTTCTTGTATGGTTGCTTTCAAAGTCGACCACATGTCTTCCACGTTATCGGCTTCTTCTTGGCTTTGTAGCGCCTGGTGAACGAAGTCTCCCATTTCTTTGAAATTTGTGTCCTTGAATTTGAGGACTTTGGTTAGTGTAGTAGATTTAGTGAAACCTTTCATGATATTGAACCATACCATGTTGTGGTCACTGGAGGCCAATGTGTCGCCCACCGAGACCTCTGTGACACTTTCTCCATTGGTAAGTATCAGGTCCAGTATTGCCTGATCCCTTGTCGGTTCCAACACCAGTTGCCTGAGGCTTGCTCCTTTCATAGAGTTTAATAGCCTCCTGCTGCTGCCGGAAGCAGAGGTAAGTGTAACCCAATCCACATCAGGCATGTTGAAGTCACCTAGCAATACTGTGTCCCCACGCAAGGTGATATTTTCTATATCTTCGATTATTTCCATATCCAGGTCATCCTGTTGTCTTGGGGGTCTGTAAATTACGCCAACATACAAGCATTTGTCCTTCCCTCTGGCCAAATTAACCCAAAGGGATTCCCCAGTATACTGGACATCTGAGATTCTCGTGACCTTAATGTCATCTTTAGTATATAATGCTACACCCCCTCCCATCCTACCCTCTCTGTCCCGGCGAAGCAAGTTGTAACCCGGTATGACCATGTCCCACCCGTGGGAGTCTGTGAGCCAGGTTTCGGATATCGCCACCACATCCAGGTCGGCATTCCTTATTTCTGTTTCCAATTCCAGGATCTTGTTTCCTAAACTGTGTGCGTTGACGTACATAGCCCTCCATGTTATATTTTTGTTACGTCTCAGTGGGGATATTCCTGTTTGAGCTATTTGAACACCTTTAGCATTGTTTGTGCATAGATCAGCCCCAGAACCATTCCTCTGATTCAGCTAACTCCCAGCTGCAGGACTTGATCAGAAGTCCTGTGAGAACTAAGCAGAAGCTGTCGGCTGCCCTGCCCCCTCTTAGAACAGGGCGTGGTCGCCTTAATGCTCTTGAGGCTGCACTGAGGAGGAAGCAGGCAGTCTGCCCTGGGTCAGCCCAGGAAGGAGGTTTGCAGGACTGCTCTCCTGAACCTCACTACTTGCAGGATGTGGAGATAGTGGATACAGCCCCTGTCTCTGAAGCCAACCAGCTAGCTGAACCAGAGCCCATGGACTGTATGGAAACTGTCATGAATACAGAAGCTTACTCCATGGAAGAAAGCTAAGTACTATTACTGGTTTCTTTTTGTTGTGCTTATGCTGGCAATCTTTTGGGCTTCTTTCAGTAGAAACTGTTTGCACCTGTGGGAAGCAAGTGAGCAGTGCAGAGCTCACTGCAAGGTGCCTGAGACTGGAAACTTTTTTTCCAGGTTTATTTCTGCTGGACTGTTTGGTTTATGTTTTTCTTTTTTTTGAAAGTAAGAAAAGCTTCAATTTTGACTGTGTGCCTGGGATGGTAGTTTATGGGGAAGAATCCACATAATATCCTTGGTTGGGATTGTGGGGCCATTTGTGGCATTCTGTTTTACACAGAGTTTAATTAGTGGATTTGGCTACTCCCCTCCCCCACCAACTACTGTTAAGTTGGTTGGGACCAAGCCTGCTTCTATCTAGGCTTGGGCACAGCACTGTCTTTATTTAAAAGAAGTGGTATAGCTTGTTACTGCCTGTTTGCCAAAGGCAGAACTATTAGGATTGAACTTTGTTACTGCCTGTTTGCCAAAGGCAGAACTATTGGGATTGAACTCTTATACTTACCTGTGATACCTGCAAGAAAGGTGTGAGTTGTTTGTTTTTTTTCAACGCAGTTTTATTTTTCCATGTTTTCTTGGTTTATGAAAAGAATGGACTGAACCCTGTTCAGGATTGATAACCACAATAAAGTGGGGCTTTATTTTCACTTAAAACTGACTGTTTTGACCTGTTTTGTGCTTCTTTATTGCACTGAGGAACCAGCAGGACTTCCAGCCTTCTCTGGAAGCACGTAAGACGCGGGCTGTTCTGAGCGCTGACCGGAGCCAAGCATATACACGGGCACCGGTACGCCACAATGGGAATAATAGAGCTAGCATGCTGGAAAAATGTTTAGAATCTATGAGCTTGCTCATTTGGAAGGTAGCTTCCTAGCTGGGAAACTGTCACTGGCTGACACAGAGCTCTTTTTAGAGCTAGTATGTTGTGCAGCAGCAGAGGTATACCCAGTGGCGTACCTAGGGTATGTGGCACCCGGGGCCCATCATTTTTTGACACCCCCCATGAAAAAAAATATTTTTTGTAATGACCATGAAACGGAATAAATGGTCAGAATAGAAACAGGCAGTGAAAATTTTCTTATATTCCAAACATAACATAACATAAATTATGTCTGAATTGTCATGACATCAGAAGTACATATGGAGTAGTTGCAGGTGATGCTTGGGACAGTTCTGATTGTGTTAGTTCGGTTTTATGTGTTTTTTGAATAGAAGGGTTTTTATTTCTTTTTTGAAGGTTTTGTAGTTTGTGGTCGAGGTCAATAGGTTGTAGAGTTGGGGGTCGAGTGTTGCAGCTTGAATGGCTAGGAGGTTGTCAAACAGTTTTTTTTCTTTTGACGTTTTTGGTTGGAGGGTGTGTGAATGGTGCGTGAGTTCTCCTATGTCTGGTTGAGGTGGATTGAATTATTTAGCTGAAGAAATTAGTTACCCCCTCATCCCACACACATTAATTCTCTTCCATTTTTATTCCCATTATAAAAAACACTGATAAGTTCTCAGAAAAAAAATACATAAAAATAAGAAGTGAAAACAAAGGCCCCTACAGATGAGAACATAACATAAGAATAGCCTAACTGGGTCAGACCAATGGTCCTTCATGCCCAGTAGCCCATTCTTATGGTAGCCAATCCAGGACACTAATACCTGGTCAAAACCCAAAGAGTAGCAACATTCCATGCTACCGATCCAGGGCAAGCAGACACTTCCCCCATGTCTTAATAACAGATTATGGACTTTTCATCCAGGAATTTGTCCAAATCTTTCTTAAAACCAGCTACACTATCTGCTTTTACCATAACTTCTGGCCACTTCATTTTTAAGTTTAGATCTTTCCTTTCAAACAGAGACCTTGCTAGATGTCAAATACAGCACAAGGTAACTTCACATGGACTTAGTTGTGCAGGAAATGTGAATCTCCTCATTACACCCACCATATAGTGCAAAAATGTGCAAAGGTCTGTTTTTTTCTTTCGATCACTACATAGCCTAATGCCACACAAGCAGCGCTGTTACAAACATATTCTATAGGTCAATGCTAAGGATAACAAAGTTTCCTTCCTTGGACCAGAAGGAGATACTGATAAACCACTGGAAGAGATCCCAAAACAACACCCAAAGACCCACTCAGTGTGTGAACCAGTTGAGAGGAGTGGACTAACTGGGGGGGTGGAAATGGGCCCGGAGTTTGCTCAGCAGAATTTCCCAGACCACCTCTTCCTCTCAACACATTGACACGCTGCCACCACCACCACTAGGAACACCTCACTGGGTAGGCCAGCTATGCTATAAACTTTATAAAACACATTATTATATTTTCTTATAAAGCACATATTTTAACTGAACTCTCTGACATCCTCAGCCTTTCCATTCACAAAAATAGAAGGAAGAAAAGTTCCCATTTCCTGCTGTCTCATGTCCCCGGCCTATACAATATTTTTTTTCTGCAGACCCTTCAAAAGTCTGACCAAATCCTCGTTTCATTTGCATTATAAAGTACTGAGGATGCCATCTCTCCCCAATCCCAGGTCCTAAAGTCTAAGACAGTAGCGCAAACTAATGCTGCCAGATTCAGGAAAAAAAATTTCGATTCGATTCAGCCTATTGAATTGGTTTTTCAATTCGATTTTCCTGACCAGTTGGGTGATTTTTTTCAAAACTCCTGGTGGGTTTTATAGCTTTTTCACTCCCTTTGGCTTCTCCTAACAACACTGGCGCTGTGGTGTAAATAAAATAAAGAAACAAAAAGGATTTTTCCTCTCTCTGTTAAATCCTAGCTCACGTTTGCAGTCCAACACCAGCTCTGGCAGGATACACATTTCAAATCTGACATATTATAATCACAAAACAGAAAATAAAATTAATTTTTCTACCTTTTGTTGTCTGGTTATATTTCAAATCTTGTAGGTCCAAGGCTCTGGTTTTCTTCTGATAACTTGCTTGCCAGGGTCTCCTTCTTTCTTCTTTATGCATGCTAACCATCCATCTGTCAACTCTGTCCTCCCTTTCCATTTCCCTTCCCTCCCCAGGAAGTCTGGTATCTTTCCTTTTTTTCATCTCCCTCCACAGATCCACCTTTTCTTAACTACCCTTTCATCCGGCATCTCTCCCTCCTTCCCCACCAACCCAGAGTCCACCATCTCTCCCTTTCTTTTCCCAATTACTCTCCTATCCAGTATCTCTATCCCTCCTCCACACCATCCCTTGTGTCCAATTTCTCTCCCTTTCTGTTCCTTCCCTCCCTAAATCCCATGGTCCATCATCTCTCTCCCTCGCCTCTATTATAAGACCCATTATTTATTCCTCCCCCCCCCCAAAGTTTGGCATATGCACGTCTCTTTGAACACCCCCTTCCCTCCGTGTACTTCTAAACCAGGGTCCCCCCAAAGGCCTGTCCCCCCTTAAAGGTCTGCCTGTCCCCCCTTGAAGGCCTGTCCCACCCCCTTGTAGACCTGCCCCCCCTTGTAGGCCTGCCCCCCCCGAAGGCCTGTCCCACCCCCTTGTAGGCCTGTCCCCCCCTTGAAGGCCTGCCTACCTGTCCCCCCCTTGAAGGCCTGCACCCCCCCCGAAGGCCTGCACCCCCCCCCAAAGGCCTGTCCCCCCTAGAAGGCCTGTCCCCCCCTTGAAGGCCTGTCCCCCCCTTGAAGGCCTGTCCCACCCCCTTGTAGACCTGTCCACCCCTTGAAGGCCTGCCTGCCCCCCCTTGAAGGTCTGAAACCCCCCCCGAAGACCTGTCCCCCCCCTTGAAGGTCTGCCTCCCCCCTTGAAGGCCTGCCTGTCCCCCCCCTTGAAGGCCTGTCTCCCCTTGAAGGCCTGCCTGCCTGCCTGTCACCCCCTCCCCCTTGAAAGCCTGCCTGCCTGCCCGCCCGCCCCACCCCGAAGGACTGCTCGCCCCCCTGGCCTCTCCGCACCACCTATGAAGCAGCACTACCTTTGCTCCCGGCCTTGCCGTTCAGTACCCCCCCACCTCCCCCGAAGGACCACTCGTCCCACTGACCTTCCTGCACCACCTATGAAGCAGCCGCAGCAGGATCGCGACGTCAGCGATCCCTGCGCTGCTTAGGCGCTGCTTCCTGCGCCGCGGTCCCGCCCCTCCTCTGATGTCAGAGAGGAGGGGTGGGACCGCGGCGCAGGAAGCAGCGCCCAAGCAGCTCAGGGATCGCTGACGTTGCGATCCTGCTGCGGGCTGCTTCACAGGTGGTGCAGGAAGGTCAGTGGGGCGAGCGGTCCTTTGGGGGTGGGGGGGACTGAACGGCAAGGCCGGGAGCACCCCCTCAGGGCTGGCACCCGGGGCGGACCGCCCCTCCCGCCCCCCCCTTGGTACGCCACTGGGTATACCACTAGGGGCACTCATGAACAAATGAATTGGCAGCCCCTTGGAGCAGAGAGCTCAGGGCAGAGGACCAGCAGCCCTTGGGAGCAGGGCTCAAGGCATGCAACCTTTAGGAGCAGCTCAGGGCAGAAGAAAAGGGCCTGCAGAGACACTATTGGTGCCTGAGGGCTGAGAAGAGCAGAGGCAGCCCTCTAGAGGGAGCCTTGTTACTGGTGGTCACCAAGCCTTGGTGAGGGCTGGTAACTGGTACCTCAGCAGAAAGCTACCCCAGATGTTCCTTTCAAATGAGGCACAAGCTACTACAGTGTAGATTGGCATTAATAGCCCAACTTAGGCACCAAGCCACTGGGGCGCAATCGGCTCCCTGGAGACTAGCAGTGGAGGTGGAGTGCTCTTGGGAGGGCTGGGGCCCTCAGAGGTAAGGTATAACCACCAGGAGGTTGCCACAAGTGCAAGTCTACCAACAGGGAAGGACAGTACCCACCTACCCTTAATTGGGTGGATTGGGTAAGAACATGGGATTGGGCAAGGGTGGATTGAAAAAGAAAGTTGGTGATGGTAGTGACTAAGCTACAAAGCTTGGGATAAGCCTACAATTACAGTCAGTGTTGGCAGTCAGAACTGAAAGGGGTTAAAAGGTTTTGGAAATGCTGGATTTGAACTGAGAGTTAAAGGTTCAAGAGACTATAAACAGAGGGTTTTGAATATCTAAAATAGTGTTGTTTGTTTGTTTATTTCTCACCCGCCCTTATCCAGGGCGAGTTACACATTAACATACAAAATAAAAGATTTACATTTATCGTACGAAACACTTCAGAGACACACTACAACAAATTGCATGCTCACATATCAAATCAAATTACATATAACATACACGTTGGTTTAAGTGTGGAAGTATTGGAATTGTAACAAAGCAAATTATTCCTTAAGAAAGCTGACTACATATAACCAAAACATTAATTTATCCAGTTAAATCTATACATTTTCAAGTTTTTAATAAAAAAATGAATTCTTTGTCCAGATAAGAGAAAATAAGAATTACGAAAATAAAGTTTCATTACTGAGTTTAAGACCTGCTCATATACGAAAGAGATGAGCAATGTTACCCTTTCTTTTATTTCAGAAAGGGATTCCTCCAGCATAGCGGATAGATCTTTTCCAAGTAATTCTTCCTGAACAGAATTTCCTTCCTCAGCAGTCTTAGGGCTCCTTTCACAAAGCCGCGTTAGCGGTTTAACATGCGTAATAGCATGCGCTAAACCACCGGCCGCGCTAGCCGCTACCGCCTCCTCTTGAGCAGGTGGTAGTTTTTCGGCTAGCACGGGGGTTAGTGCGTGATATAAAGTCACGGTGCGCTAAAGCCGCTAACACGGCTTCATAAAAAGAGCCCTTAGTTACAACACTAGGAATATAGTATATCTTACTAAATGGGGGGAATAGCCTGTTGAGGAATTTTTAATATCTCAGTTAAGTATTTTTAATAGTAGTCAACAGGATTTAAGGCTGGAGATTTAGGAAAGTTAAGTACTCGTATATTGAACCTCCTATTAAAATTATCGAACTGTTCCATTTTTTCATGTATGAAAATCTTATCTTTAATCAGAGTTGATGTTACTTCTTTCAGACTTTTAATATCAGAGTCAACCTGCAATATTTGCTGTATGGAGTCCTGTTTAATTTTTTCAAAATTCTTAGACAAATTATTGACTTTCTCTGAAAGGTTAAGTACCTCTTGTGCTGATTTTGTTAGCATTCCATCGAACCTTTGCAAGGCCTGCCATTAGGTCTCTAGAGTCACCACTGGAGGGGTTAGAAGTGGTGGATCACCCGCTACTGCTCCCAATGCTGATTCCTCAGCGTTCATTTTCACGGGTGCTCCTCCCTCCTGGCTTGAACTCAGGCCAGCGACTTCTGCCCCTGAGATCTCCACTGGGGCAAAGGGCATTCACGTCGGGCACAGTGGTGGACTGGAATCCAGAGGGGACAGTGATATTTCATGCCCCAAAAGACTGGATGCTCCATTAGCCTTGTTCACAGCAGGGTCCCTTCTCTCGGTGAGTTGGTTAACAATTGGTTCAGATACTGATCCAAGGTCTGTTGCAGAACTGGAGTTGAGCTTCTGAGTTGGGAAGGATTCTGATTCAGAACTCCCTTCTTTGTAGTGTAAGGCATTGCAAAATCAGATTGTGGTCAAACGGCTCACAATCTAAAGAAAACACCAGTGGTATTGGCCAGTTCCATGGAAGGAGTAAGAAAAGCCATTCTAACGTGCAGCCATCTTGGATCCCCAAGATGGACAAAATTTGATATCTTTTGTTGTAGTTCAGCCATCTGCTTATCAAATTCTTCCAAATTAGAGGAATCCTTGAGCGGTTGCTCTAAGTTACCAAAGATTAAGGGCTCCTTTTACAAAAGTGCACTGAACGTTTTAGTGCACGCTAACCATGCACTAAATTCTAATTCATGCATGTTAGTCTATGGATGCGTTAGCGTTTAGCATGCGCGTATGTTTAGTGCATGCTAAATATATAGTGCACCGTAGTAAAACAGGGGTAAATATCTAATTCTATTGCAGTCATCATTTCCGCTAAAAGGAGCATTCAGTCTAAATTACACTTATTACGAGTTGTATTCCATTTTTCCAGGAAGACTCTGAGTGAAAAAAAATTTCCTCCTAATATTTTTAAACCAATAGGAGGAAATTTTTTTCACTCACAGAATAGTTAAGCTCTGGAACGCGTTGCCAGAGGTTGTAGTAAGAACAGATATAGTAGCTGGTTTTAGGAAAAGTCCATAGTTTATTAGAGAAAGACATGGGGGGGAGGGGCACTGCAGGCTAGATGGGCCATTTGGCCTAATCTGCCATCATGTTGATATGTTTCTATCATCTAAAGTTAGAAGAATGGTCTAATGTTTGGCAATTAAAATTTATTGCAAAGAAGTGCAGTGTGATGCACTTGGGGGAGTAGAAATTTAAGGGAGCCAAATGTACTTGGAGGTGAGATGCTAATATGCACAGACCTTGGGGTGATAGAGTCTGAGGATCTGAAGGTGACAAACAGTGTGACAAGAAGAATGCTGGTCTGTATAGAGAGAGGCATAACCAGCAGAAGAAAAAAACATAGAAACATGATGGCAGATAAAGGCTAAATGGCACATCTAGTCTGCCCATCCGCAGTAACCATTATCTCTTTCTCTCTCTGGGAGATCCTACGTGCCTATCCCAGACCCTCTTGAATTCAGACACAGTCTCTGTCTCCACCACTTCTTCTGGGAGACTGTTCCATGCATCTACCACCCTTTCTGTAAAAAAGTATTTCCTTAGATTACTCCGGAGCTTATCACCTCTTAACTTCATCCCATGCCCTCTCATTCCAGAGTTTTCTTTCAAATGACAGAGACTCAACTCATGCATATTTACATTATGTAGGTATTTAAACGTCTCTATCATATCTCCCCTCTCCCACCTTTCCTCCAAAATATAGAGATTGAGATCTTTAAGTCTGTCCCCATACTCCTTCTGATGAAGACCATGCACTATTTTAGTAGCCTTCCTCTGGACAGACTCCATCCCTTTTATATCTTTTTGAAGGTATGGCCTCCAGAATTGTACACAATATTCTAAATGAGGTCTCTCCAGAGTCTTATACAGAGGCATCAATACCTCCTTCTTCCTACTGGCCATACCTCTCCCTATGTACCCTAGCATACTTCTAGCTTTCGCCGTCACCTTTTCAACCTGTTTGGCCACCTTAAGAACATCACATATAATCACACCCAAGTCGCACTCTTCTGTCATACACATAAGTTCTTCACCCCTAAACTGTACTGTTCCTTCAGGTTTTTCAGCCCAAATGCATGACCTTGCATTTCTTAGCATTAAATTTTAGCTGCCAAATTTCAGACCATTCTTCAGGCAAGGCATGGAGCAGTCTGGACTGGTAGCTGTAACATAGAGAGGCATAATAAAAAATGTCTAAGTCTCCTTTTGGTCTAAGGCCCTAGGCGCACAAAGGAGGCAGTAGGGAAATGTTTGTTCTAATCTAATTTAATCTTCCATTTGTGAGTCACACAATCCTATACAAGCTCAAGGCGACAGATCAAAGAAGAAGTGGGAAGGAAGTATGTGTGTGTGTGTGGGGGGGGGGGGGGGGCATAGAGAAGCAAGGGGCCTAGAAGTAGGGGGTGCAATATAGAAGCTGAAAACAGTTAAATGTCAAAGAAGTGATCATTCTCGAAAAAAACATCCAAAATATGTTTTTTTTCAAGAATGGCCTAGAGTCTAATTCAATATGACCCAAATTTAACTAAAGTGGAACAATGTTTCAAAAGCTTATCTATCTATATTTTAAGTTCATAATTACCAATTCATGATGTTCTCTCATATTTCTCCATATTTATTTAAAACCCTTGAAACTTTCCCTGGAGAAGAGGAGACTTAGAGGGGATATGATAGAGACTTATAAGATCATGAAGGGCATAGAGAGAGTAGAGAGGGACAGATTCTTCAAACTTTCTAAAAATAAAAGAACAAGAGGGCACTCGGAAAAGTTGAAAGGGGACAGATTCAAAACGAATGCTAGGAAGTTCTTCTTTACCCAACGAGTGGTGGACAACTGGAATGCGCTTCCAGAGGGCGTAATAGGGCAGAGTACAGTACTGGGGTTTAAGAAAGGATTGGACAATTTCCTGCTGGAAAAGGGGATAGAAGGGTATAAATAGAGGATTACTGCACAGGTCCTGGACCTGTTGGGCCGCCGCGTGAGCGGACTTCTGGGCATGATGGACCTCAGGTCTGACCCAGGAGAGGCATTGCTTATGTTCTTATGTTTTCATTTGTTCTATCTTTTAACACCAGACTTAATCATTTGTGCTTATTTTTCTCCCTTAAATACCCAAAGGATGCAGAATATATAACATACTCAACTGAAACACATGAAAGGCCTCTGATTGCACATGGATTAATGCGGCTTACCCAGAACCCAAGCATGTGGCGCTCAATACTCCAGTCTCTGCCACCTTATATACAGTATATATATATATTTATAAATCTATACCTATTTTATTCTATTTATTTATTTGTGTTTCTAATGCCATTTTAGTTTCAGCTATCCTATTCAACATTGAATCATAATGTTTAGGCCATACCTGCTTTATCCCCTACACTGCACCGAAAAATTCTCACCGCTGGCCCGGCACTATGCCGCCATCCCTCACCACCGATCTCTTGCGGCAACAAGCTGCCAGATGCCTACTGGGATAAGCCGTTCCTGCCACTTAGATCAGCCACTTGCCACCCAGTGTGCTATGCTGGTGTGGGAGAGAAAAACGTTCATCAGTGTTTCCCTCAGGTGTTAGCCAGCCAGCTAATTTTTTGCGGTGCTCTTCTTCTACCGCTTGGCTGGCAATGCACTTCCCACTGGCGTGCTGTTCCCCTCCCCACCTTCCATTCGACATTCCGACCAAAAACTGCTAGGACACGCCAAAATGCTGCACTAGCACCAAAAAGCCCACTGCTTGCTGAGTTCCAAACTCAATACCCAGCACACCATGTGCCACTTCCAGGGAGACCCGGCACCGCCAGGCAACCAACCCCCACAAACCTGACTGCAGTTGCGGGAGCCCTGCTCCTCTGTCTCCCCTCCTCTGTCCCCATCAGCTCCGTGAAGGAAGAGTTCCCAACTGACCATACACTGGAGATGGCACTCTCACCGCCAGACCAGGCCGGCATTGAAAACACCATGCCCTAATGCGGTGGTATGCACCTCCAGCGAATGCACAGCAACGGACCCTTGGCTACCCCAATGCCAGAAGTAGTAAGGAAAAAAAGAAGGTGAGTGTTTGAAACCAACACACTACTGCTGCTATTGGTCCACCACGGCCTCCCCCCCCCCCCCCCCACCGGAGTGAAACCCTCCTCCGCTGTCTACCTGGCACTGCCTCATGCTCCCTCCTGCGGCGCCTATCCCGTATCTCTCTCTTCCAACAGGAAGTAGGGGCCTGCTCAATAGTACCCCGAGACAAGAAAGAGAGCATGGGCAGGCAGGGGTTATCTGGCACCATGGAAACAACTCTGAGACGCTCCCTTGGCAATGTCCGAACTGCAGCCTCCGCCTCAGTTCTGGTCATCTCGTTTCCCTTTCCCTCGCCCCACCAGTGCCTATGTCCCTGCTCCAAATTGGATCCCTGCCTGGTCCCCTCTGCCTCTTCTCCCTTACCTTCTCTCCGCACCCCCCCTCCCATTTCCCTCCCTGGGCAACGGCCTCGGCTTTTTTGTCACCGCTGTCCTCCTAGACCACAGGTGTCAAACACAAGGCCTGTGGGCCGAATCCAGCCCGCCTGGCTGTTTTATGCGGCCTGCGGTATGATGCAGCATTTTCATTGCCGCACCTGGGTGTTTTATCTTCTGGCTGGCTCCCTCCTCCTCATTTCCACAGTGTGCTTAAAGCTGCAGACAGTGGCTCCTTGCATGTCTCGCGCCTCATCTGGAAGCGTTCCCTCTGGCATTACAACATCAGAGAGAAGGCTTCTCTCTGGTTCAGGCGCAGGATGTGCTTAGGAGCTGCCGCCCGCGACACTGTGGAAATGAGTAGGAGGGAGCCGGCCAGAAGATATACTGCTTGAAAGCTCTGGAAGTACTTTCCAGCACAGGACAACAATCTAACAAAGCCTGAATGGGAACGAGAGCTTCTGGCTGGCCTGATCACCTTTGGACATACTCAGAACTTATTTCATCTACCAAGGCTGCATTGACACACAAGACATAAGAGCACAGGTACCTGGGGAAGACCCTGATTCTTCTAATGAAGCCCCTCTCCCCTTCCCCTTTCCCCCAGGTTTGAACACATGGAACAATAATGGCTACTAGGATTTCTCGACTCATAGCCTAATCCTGATTAAAGAGCTGAAAAAGCAAGTGTGTAGTTGTGTTGGAAGACAGATTCTAATGAAATACAGAAAAGATTATGGCAAGCCTGAGTAGTTTAATTTTGTGGTTAATCATTTTTTGTTGTTAATAAGATTTTATTGTGTGTATATATGAAAAATGAATGGAAAAAATGGTGTTACAATTAGTACTATTAAGGGGGTGGGGTCTGGCCTGTGTTTTAGATTTCGGCCCCATAATGTGATTGAGTTTGACACCCAGGGCCGCCATCAGGGCAGTACCACCAGTCCTGCATTCAGGGGCCCGGAGCTGTCCTGCATTCAGGGACCCGGAGCTGACAGGGGGCCCTGGCTCCCCCAGGATCCTAGGCCACAGTCTAGGGGGAGGGGAGGTCCACCCCACGTGGACAGGAGAGAGCTGGACGGGGGACCCGCGGAGTTCAATACATCTCGAGCCGCGAGGCTCGTCTTCTGTTCCTGCCTGCCCTGCCGCTCACATATAGCCGATCGCAAGTGTTCCCCGATGTCAGCGCTGACATCGGAGGGAGGGCTTAAGCAAAGCCTGCCCTCCGACGTCAGCGCTGACGTCGGAGAATACTTCCGGTCGGCTATTTGTGCGCAGCAGGGCAGGCAGGAACAGAAGACGAGCCTCGTGGCTCGAGATGTATTGAACTCCGCAGGTCCCCCGTCCAGCTCTCTCCTGTACACGTGGGGTGGACCTCCCCTCCCCCTAGACTGTAGCCTAGGACCCTGGGGGAGCCCGGGCCCCCTGTCAGCTCCGGGCAGGAAACAGAAGACAAGCCTCGCAGCTTGAGCTTCGTTTTGCTGAGAAAGTTGCAAAGATGGGCTGGGAGGCAAACGCGGAACACAAAAGGGGGGAGGGAGTGCGTTTTGGACACAAGGCATGTACTTGGGAGAGAGGAAGGGAGGGAAAGAGATGCTGAGGTGGGGGAGAGAATGGGTTTTTGGACACAGAAGGCATGGACTTGGGAGAGAGGAAGGGAGGGAAAGAGATGCTGAGGTGGGGGAGGGAATGGGTTTTTGGACACAGAAGGCATGGACTTGGGAGAGAGGAAGGGAGGGAAAGAGATGCTGAGGTGGGGGAGGGAATGTGTTTTTGGACACAGAAGGCATGGATTTGGGAGAGAGGAAGGGAGGGAAAGAGATGCTGAGGTGGGGGAGGGAATGGGTTTTTAGACACAGAAGGCATGGATTGGGAGAGAGGAAGGTAGGGAAAGATGCTGAGGTGATGGAGGGAATGTGTTTTTGGACACAGAAGGCATGGACTTGGGAGAGAGGAAGGGAGGGAAAGAGATGGTTGTGTACACGGGGAATAGAAGAAAGGAGAATTTTTGGTCATAGGGAGGGAGTGAGGTACAGAAAGTGGCATACCAGGGGGGGGGGGGCGGTCCGCCCCACCCCGGGTTTACGTCCCAAGGGGGTGCACAGCTGGCCACCCTCCAGTGTTCTCCCTAGGCCGGCAAACTGCGGCTCTTTAGTCACTTGAGTGCCACCGCCGCCATCGGGAACAGGCCGGCGCCAAGTTCTCCCTGCTTTTCCCTGTGGGGCTGGCCAACTCTCGCCACTCGCGTCAATTCTGACGTCGGAGAGGACGTTCTGGGCCAGCCAATCGCTGCCTGGCTGGCCTAGAACGTCCTCTCCGACGTTAGAATTGACGTCGGGTGGCGAGAGTTGGTCGGCCCCACGGGGAAGAGAAGCAGGGCGAACTCGGTGCTGTCCTGTTCCCGATGGCGGCAGTGGCAGCCTATTCCCCAGTGGCGGTGGCAGCATTTTCCCAATGGTGGTGGCATAGGGGAGGGCAGGGAGAAAGAAAGAAAGAAAGGGGGGACAGGAAGCCAGAAAGAAAGAAAGGGGGCAGGGTGAAACAAAGAAAAATGAGGCACGGAAAGAGAGAGAGAGAAAGACAGACATACAGAACGAAAGAGGGTGTGGAGAGAGAAAGAAGGGGGCAGGGTGAGAGAGAGAAAAACAGACATACAGAAAGAAAGGGGGTATGGAGAGAGAGAAAAAGAAAGAAGGGGCAGGGTGAAACAAAGAAAAAGTTTGGGGAGGGAATGAGGTCTGGAGGAGAGGAAGCATACAGGAGGCTGAAAGAAGGGAAGAAATATTGGATGCACAGTCAGAAGAATAAAGTGCAACCAGAGACTGATGAAATTACCAAAGGTAGGAAAAATGGTTTTATTTTCAATTTAGTGATCAAAATGTGTCTGCTTTGAGAATTTATATATGCTGTCTATATTTTGCACTATGGTCCCCTTTTACTAAACCACAATAGCGTTTTTTAGCGCAGGGAGCCTATGTGCGTTGAGAGCAGCATGGGGCATTCAACGCAGCTCCCTGCGCTAAAAACCGCTATTGCGTTTTAGTAAAAAGGGAGGGGGCATAATTGTCTATTTTTGTATAGTTGTTACTGAGGTGACATTGCATAAAGTCATCTGCCTTGACCTCTTTAAAAACCCGCGGAATATAAATGATAATTAACATTTTCTCTGCGTACAGCGTGCTTTGTGTTTTTAAAATTTTATTGTTGGTAGATCATTTTGACTTGGCCACAAAGGTAAGGGGGAGGGAGGGAGGGGAACTGTTGAAAGACATCTAGTAATCCTTGAAGGCTTGACTGTGCAGGGAATTTAATCATGTTTTGTTATGTGACTGGTATTATTTAGACTTTAATTTCTATGAATGAATAGAATGAAAAGGATATAAATTACTTGCTTGTTTTTATGTGCGTGTGCTGAAGGAAAGTGGAGAGAGAGTGGGCTGAGGACGCTGAAGGGAAATGGGGAAGAGAGAATGGGGAGAAGACGCTGATTTATAAATTGACAATTGTACAGAATATTGTTTCTTTTTTATATTCATCCATAGCTGCATGTTAATGATGTGCTCATATGCACTTATTTATCATCATAACATATACATCATCATTAACATGCAGCTGTGGATGTGTAAGGACACGCTGAGAAGGATGGATGGGAAGGAAGGAAGGTGCACATATCAACATATCGTACATTTTTAACATGCATGATGCAGCTATAGGCAAGCAGAGGAGGATGGGATCATACAGATGTGTATGTTCAGATATGCGCTCAGATGTGTAGTTTTTTCTGATATATTTATTAAGCTTACAGTATTTATAAAAACACATTTAATACTTGTTACAAAAAATATTGTGCAATTGTGATCTACTTCTGGCCTACAAAGGTCAAAAGAAATCCTTAACTGAGATTTTACATTCAAAAGTGAATTATAGCTACTAGCACTATTATTTATTAGTTATTTATTATGCAGATGTTTGTTAGTTTGTTATTAGTTCAGTATTAGACATATGTTAGTTTAGAATAGATAGGTATAGATTAGTTTGGTTTAGGTTAGGTTAGGGCCCTGCTGAAAGAGTCTACCTTGACATGGTTGCAGGCTTACAAATCTTTTGGTCAAAGAGTGCGGCGACAGAGAAAAGTATGTGTGTATTCGGCCCATGGAAGAAGGAGGGGGGGGGGAAGGGGTGCGTGGGGGGCCCAATAGGATTGCTCAGTAAGGGGCCCAGAAATTTCTGATGGCGGCCCTGTTGACACCCCTGCCCTAGACAGAAGGGCGTTTGTACTTTCTCCATCCTAACATTCCAGTCAAGTCTAAGCTGTCATTAGAATGGTCTTCAGCTCTACCTTCTGCTTTTTTTGATCCTCTTCCCAGTAGGAGGATAATAAATGTTATTCAACGGTAGGCATGGTGTTATAAGGGAATTTCAAGACCTCTTTCAAATATCTATTAAAAAGGCGTTTAGGAGATATACTATTCTCATAGTCACCAATTTATGAGTGTAACAAAGTTATTGCAGCTTCAAATCTACCTTATTAAACAGTATTAAAAAGTACATTATTTAGTGCTGTTTTTTATTAATCACAATGTTTAGCTGTACCTTGAAAGCACATTTGTGGTACTAAGAGCCTCTGGCAGAAGGACGGCACAGATGCGCCTGGTATATTTAATCATGATGTAAAGCTATAAAAGGAAACAGTTTACATATGCTGCTCATTTGTTTGTTTTGTGATAAAGATATACATGAGGGAGTTTGTGTTGTTACTAGAGAGTTGCGCGGGGACAGAAATCCCACCCGTCCCCGCCAAAGTCCAACCCGTCCCCACCCGTCCCCGTGAGGACTCCCACCCATCCCCACCCGTCCCCGCGAGGAATCCCCTCCGTCCCCGCCCATCCCCGCGAGGAATCCCCTACATCCCCGCCCGTCCCTATAAACTACAGAAATAGTTATTTCATTTAATTATGCTACTGAATTAAAGGCTCTGGTAGAAACCCATTTTAAAATAAGCAAAAAGACTTTATTAATTTGGAAATATTAATTGGGAAGAATACATATTTTGTAAACGGGTTTCTACCAGAGCCTCTAATGTTTATAAATTTTTATCAACACAACTAATATACTACTTTATCCTTAAGCAAAAAAAAAAAAAATAATAATTTTTTTCTTACCTTTGTTGCCTGGTTTCTGCTTTCTTCATGTTCTCATTCAATTCCTTCCATCCACTGCCTCTCTTCTCTCTGTGTCTTCCATTTGCTCTGTTACTGTGCCTCTCCCTTTCTCCCCCCTCCCAAATTGGTCTTGCACCCATCTTTTTCCCTCCGCTCCCCCCATAGTCTGGCACCTCTGTCTTCTCCCCTGCCAGCGTCTTCTCCCCATTCCCTCTTCCCCATTTCCTTTCAGTGTCCTTCTCCCCCACCATCTTCCCCATGTCCTGTCAGGCAGCATCCTTTTCCCCCCTCTGCCTTCCCCATGTCCTTTCAGCATCCTTCTCCCCCCTCTGTCTTCCCCATGTCCTTTCAGCGGCCTTCTCCCCCCTCTGTCTTCCCCATGTCCTTTCAGCGGCCTTCTCCCCCCCTGTTTCCCCCATGTCCTTTCAGCTGCCTTCTCCACCCCTGTTTTCCCCATGTCCTTTCAGTGGCATTCTCCACCCCTTTGTCTTCCCCAGTGCTTTCAGGGTCCTTTACCCCCCTCTGTCTTCCCCATGTCCTTTCAGCGTCCTTCTCCACCCCTTTGTCTTCTCCAGTGCTTTCAGCGGCCTTCTCTCCCCTTAAGCGTCTTTTCTTCTCCACTCCACCTTTCCTCCCTCCCTGCCCCTTACCTTTGTGGCGTTTCCGCATCCGACCGACAACAGAACAGGCCCGGTCGGACAAATCTCCCTGTTCTGTAGCCGCAAATCTAAATTACCTTCTTACAGCAGCTGGAGTAGTGAAGCTGCTGTAAGAGGTAATTTAGATTCGCGGCTACAGGGCAGGGAGATTTGTCGGCCGGGCCTGTTGTCGGTCGATCGGGGGACCTGACCGGCTGTGCACATTCTCCGGGGCGGACCTCCCCCTCCCCCCTCTTTCGTACGCCATTGCCTTCTTCCTACCTGCCCTGCCGCACACAGCCGACCGGAAGTCTTCCCGATGTCAGCGCTGACGTCGGAGGAAGGGAGGGCTTTGCTTAAGCCCTCCCTCCGACGTCAGCGCTGACATCGGGAAGACTTCCGTTCGGCTGTGTGCTGCGACAGAGCAGGTAAGGAGGAGGAGACTACCCTCGCGGCTCGAGTGCACTGCGATCCAACCCCGCAGGAACCCCGCGACCCTCGGAGGCGTCCCCACGGGATCCCCGCGACCCTAGGGGGCGTCCCCACGGGATCCCCGTGACCCAAAGGGGGAACCCGCGGGATCCCCGCGGGTCCCGCGGGATTCCCGTCATCCCCGTTCCCGTGCAGCTCTCTAGTTGTTACTTGAATTTTGTATATTAAGCAGGCAGGAAAGAGAGAGAGAGAAAGAGAGGGAACAACAAAATTTAGAAACGTGGATTCCCCAGGCTTAAGCTCTACAGAAACCAAGCAGAAAGGGGATTCTTCTGTGGAAAAGACAGCGACATTTAGGTGTCATGAAAGTGTATAAATGATCAGAATATTAGCATTTATGGGTCTATGCGCGCACATACGCGTGTGAATGTCAAATATTCTGGCTATGCAATATTCTGTAAAACAGCAGCTAAATGTAATGGGACAGTGTTTGAAGGTGGTTGTAAACATGAGTGGGCAGAGTGTGGGTAGAGCACGTGGTTACACACACAGATTATAGAAAATAATGTGTGTTTTGTTTTTTTTAATATCAAAAAATAAGTGCAACATATTATACAATCATATTACACTATAATAGCACTTGAATTCAATCAAAATTGTAATCTTTGACAAATATATATCTCACCCCCCATCTTCATATTCAAAAACTGCGCTCAAATAAAAATTAAAAATATTTTCCAACCCCACCTCCCACCCACCCACCCTGGATGTGCATGATCACTTTGCAAAATTTTTAAAACTAATCAAGGTGTGAGCAGTTACACCACCTCTATGGCTAGCATAAGTACTAATGCCTAAAACATAGGGAAGGAAAGGAGATGATATTTTTATTTATTTAATAACTTAATATACCACCTGGAGTCACAGCGGTTTCAAAATAAACATACATAGATCAAAAACAAAAGTTCTGGTAGCTCCGCTGACTGACCTTTTAAACGAGTCTCTAGAGTCGGGAGTGGTACTGGAGGACTAGAGAAGGGCGGATGTGGCACCTCTCCACAAAAGTGGAAGTAAGGAAGAAGTCGGGAATTACAGGCCGGTAAGTCTGACTTCTGTGGTATGCAAATTAATGGAAACATTTTTAAAAAAGAGAATGGTGTAATTTCTGGAATCCTGTGAATTACAGGACTGGAGGCAAAATGGATTCACTAGAGG
Organism: Geotrypetes seraphini; assembly: GCF_902459505.1. NCBI lineage: Eukaryota > Metazoa > Chordata > Amphibia > Gymnophiona > Dermophiidae > Geotrypetes > Geotrypetes seraphini. The sequence continues at coordinate 458,372,006 of NC_047085.1, forward strand.
TAGGTTTTGCCAGACAAATCTGATCAATTTCTTTAACTGGGTGACCAGAGAATTGGATAGAGGATGTGCACTAGATGTGGTGTATTTAGATTTTAGCAAAGCCTTTGACAGTGTTCCACACAGACGTCTAATAAATAAACTGAGTGCCCTCGGGATGGATCCCAAAGTGACGGACTGGGTCAGGAACTGGTTGAGTGGAAGGTGACAGAGGGTAGTGATCAATGGAGATCGCTTTGAGGAAAGGGATGTTACCAGTGGTGTGCCTTAAGGTTCTGTTCTTGGGCCTGTTCTTTCTAATATTTTTATAAATGATATTGCTGAAGGGTTGTCAGGTAAGATTTGCCTCTTTGTGGATGACACCAAAATCTGCAATAGGGTAGACATGAAGGATGGTGTGAATAACATGAAAAAAGACCTGGTGAAGCTTGAAAAATGGTCTGAAATTTGGCAGCTAAAATTTAATGCTAAGAAATGCAAGGTCATGCATTTGGGCTGCAAAAACCAGAGAGAACGGTACAGTTTAGGGGTAAATAACTTATGTGCATGACAGAAGAATGGGTGTGATTGTATGTGATGATCTTAAGGTGGCCAAACAGGTTGAAAAGGTGACGACGAAAGCTAGAAGGATGCTAGGTTGTATAGGGAGAGGTATGGTCAGTAGGAAAAAGGAGGTATTGATGCCTCTGTATAAGACTTTGGTGAGACGTCATTTAAAATGTGTATAATTCTGGATATAAAAAGGATGGAGTCGGTCCAGAGTAAGGCTACTAAAATAGTGCGTGGTCTTTGTCAGAAGGTGTATGTGGACAGACTTAATTACCTCAGTCTGTATACTTTGGAGGATAGGTGGGAAAGGGGAGATATGATAGAGACGTTTAAATCACTAAAAAATCACAAAAAATGCTATCAGCCAGAGGTGGGCTAGCCTGTAGAGATAACAATTAATACAAAAGTGGAGAAAAAGCCTCAAATATCAAATATACAGACAGCAGTCCAAAAGAACTTCAAGCTGCCACACTGCTTTCCATTAGCATAAAATCTCCACACATTTACATATTTTATCTCAAAACAGGCAACCACCCACCACTGTCCACGGATGGAAAAGAAAAAATATAACTTAGCTGAAGAGGAAGAATGATCACGCTGTCCACCAGCATTGAAGTTGTTCAAAAAGAACACCAGACTTTCTGCTTGAATTCACCTCACATTCTTCACTCACCTCCAACAAAAGCCTTGTTTCACCGTTGACCGGCTGCCTCAGGGATTTAGTAACAGCTAGCTTTTCTCCATGATGTTTTTTAAATACCTACGTAATATAAATGTGCAAGAGTCGAGTCTCTTTTCATTTGAAAGGAAACTCTTCAATGAGAGGGCATAGGATGAAGTTAAGAGGTGATAGGCTCTGGAGTAATCTGAGGAAATACTTTTTTTTTTAATGGAAAGGGTGGTAAATGCGTGGAACAGTCTCCCGGAAGAGGTGGTGGAAATAGAGACTGTGTCTGAATTCAAGAAAGCCTGGGATGGGCAGTGGGATTTCTCAGAGAGAGAAAGAGATAATGGTTACTGTGGATGGGCAGACTAGATGGGCCATTTGGCCTTTATCTTTTATCATGTTTCTATTACCTGACAGTCCTTCAGCAATATTGCTTACAAAAATGTTAAAAAGAACAGACCCAAGACCCAAACTTTGAGGAACACCACTGGTAGCATCCCTTTCCTCAGAGTGATCTCTATTGACCACTAACCTCTGTCGCCTTTCACAACATTTCCTGATGTGGTCCATCACTTTGAGGCCCATACCAAGGGCACTCAATTTATTTATTAGACACCTCTTTAATTTAATTTAACTTCCATATTTATATATCTCACTTAACCACAAAGTTCCAAGTGGATTACAAAATAAAGATAATACCATACAAAAAAATTTATAAACCATTAAAATACATCTTAAAATATAATCATTATATCCACCGTACTTAATCAAAAATATTTCTGAAATAACCATATTTTTATTGCTTTCCTATAAAGCCCAATATTAGAAAAAAACGTCTTATTTCACTGGGCAGCGAATTCCAAAACTCTGCAGCTCTTCCCAAGAGTGTTCTCTTCCTTTAGAACATAAAAATTGCCGCTGATGGGTCAGACCAGTGGTCCATCGTGCCCAGCAGTCCGGTCATGCGACGGCCCTCTGGTCAAAGACCAGCGCCCTAACTGAGACTAGCCCTACCTGCATACGTTCCAATTCAGCAGGAACTTGTCTAACTTTGTCTTGAATCCCTGGAGGATGTTTTCCCCTATGACAGACTCCAGAAGAGCATTCCAGTTTTCTACCACTCTCTAGGTGAAGAAGAACTTCCATACGTTCGTAAGGAATCTATCCCCTTTCAACTTTAGAGAGTGCCCTCTCATTCTCCCTACCTTAGAGAGGGTGAACAACCTGTGCTTATCTACTAAGTCTATTCCCTTCAGTACCTTCAATGTTTCAATCATGTCCCCTCTCAATCTCCTCTGTTCGAGGGAGAAGAGGCCCAGTTTCTCTAATCTTTCGCTCTATAATCTTTACAAGATGCTATTACCAATAACAATTATTTTTTTTTTTTTTAATTCTTTATTCACTTTTGATATCAAATACAAAGTGCAAACACATGAACTGCACTCTATTCCAACAAATAATATAAAACTGTTATATCCCCCCATCCCACCCTAACCCACCTAATCCTCCTGGATATTGTGGTGATGCCGGTGACGGGCTCAGGCTTAGGCCCCTGTTCACCGCACAGCCACGGCCGATTTCTGCGTGCCTTCAAGAGAAGTTGGAGGTCCTGCTGGCTTTCAATAAGAACAAAAACAATTAGTCAGGACTAATCAAGTTCTGTTAGCACCTTGTGTCTCACTTTATTAGCTTACAGACCACACTGTCAGAAATTAGCCTTGCAGCATAAAAGAAACAAAAAGAAAAACTGGGCTTTTAAAACTTAGCCCACACCTTCTTGGCAGGTCCAAACAGGTAAGTCCCCAAATAATCCTGGGTAGCTCAGACCTCTCAGTAACAGCGTCTGAGTAAGGTCAAAGATACAGTCACAAACAATAATGTCCAGCTTTATCAGCGTCCTTAACAAGGTAGCTTCAATAAATGTTGCTGAGGCCTGGCTTGCAACAGGCCTAACACACCAGCCGAGCACGCTGGTGGGGGAAGGGAATAGCTGAATCCACTCTTAAACAGCTTGCCAAAAATTGGCCCCACAAACCCAACCCAAGGATGGTTGGTGGATTCTCCCCGCTACAGTTCCTTCCCAGAATAAGTCTCACCCACTCTGCAAAAAAGGCAGAACACAAAACTAGCCAACAAAATGCACTTGGCTTTAAAGTCCCAAACAGCTCCCTCCTGGCTGTGAGCTTTGCACAGCTCGCTTGGCTTTACCTTGGTGCTTGTAGCAACACAAAAAAACACCAAAGTTTTAAAACCCACAAGAAGAAAAATAAAGCTAATGCACTTAACTTTCCTCCATTGATATTTCTTGTGGCTCCATGGCATACTCCAGGAATTCCATGGGTTCAGTGCTGGCTGTTGGGTTGGCTTCAGGGACAGGGGCTGCCTCTGCTATTTCAATGTCCTCTCCTAGGGCTGAGTCAGGAGCCCGGTCCTCAGAGGCTCCTTCCTGGTCAGAGCCAGGATAGACTGACTTAGTCCTCCTCAGTGCAGCTGACCACGCCCTAACCTGAAAGGGGGCAGGGCAGCTTGCTGTTTGCACTGAGTTTTCCTTGGGGCTTTAATCAGTGCTTGCAGCTGTGCACTACCTGTTCCAGGAGCTTATCTCCTAGGCTGTTCCTTTCTAGGACACACCTCCTGCTGCTCTAGGCTATTCTCCCCTTCTTGCTCCCCTCCCCAGGGCTTAGTGACTTGGTGTTTCAATTCAAACTCTAAACCTAGCTGGGAACTAGAGTTTGTCTGGTCACACTGGTTAGCCCTTTGAAGGGTGATTCTAGGGTTAGGAGGAGACTTCCCTGGAACAAGCCGAGCTTTAGGGCTAGGGTTGTGACAATATGTATGACAATCAATCATGAATCAAAGGGAAATAATAATAATGCTAATAGTTCATATTCATAACTTACAATATTTTGTTAACGGGCCCCAAATTTCCTTGAATTTGCTATGGTGTCCTAACTGTAAAGAATTAATGTTTTCAAACTTATAAATATGTCATAGGGATTCCCACCAGAAACTATAATTTAAGTTATCCCAACTTTTCCAGTTTTTCATTATCGGTTGCATGGCTACTCCTGTCATGATGAGGAGCAATTTGTTCTGGTTTGCATTAATTGTTTTTTTGGGTAATAAAATCGTTCCAAACAATATTATATCATATGATAATGTTAGTGGAACTTCCAATATTGTGATATTCCAGAATTTGAGTATCAAGGGACAATGATAGAGCAAATGATCCAGTGACCAATAACAATTATTGAGAAGTGCATAAATACCTAGTTGAATGATATGCTGTTATCAGATCCATCAAATAACCTGGAAATAACCCATATAAATTTATAAAAATAAGCTTTTAAATTGAATTCTTGCCTCAATTGGCAACCAATGAGGTTCTCGTAGTAATGGGGTGATATGATTGAATATATTTCCCACCAATAAAAGGCCTGTTTTACAAAGTCGTTTAGCAGAGGCAGCTGCAGCAACTGCCCTGAAGCCCTTAGGGATTTAAAGGGATTTGGGGCCGTTGTCATGCATCAGCAGTTAGCATGGCTTTGTAAAAAGGGGAGAGGGGGGATAAGTTTAGCAGCAACATTTTGTAAAATCTGCAATAGTTTCATCTGTTTGGCAGGAAGACCTGGCAGACATACAGTATATCACAATAATCCAATGAGGTAAGTATTACGACTGAACTATAACCTACAGAAAACTTCCCTCTATAAAATACTTCATTTAACATAACAATGTTAATTTAAACCATACTTTTTAAATCATATTATTGACCTTTACTTCCATAGTTAAGCCTTCATCCAACCAAACCCTTAGGAGTTTAATTTCAGTTTTGAATTTAAGATTCACATTTTGGATTTTCGCCTCTTCTACAGTGTCAACTTGATTTCCTTTTCCCCAATATCACATTAACGGGTCCTTTTACTAAGGTGCGCTAATGCATCTTAGCGTGCACTAAATATTAGTATGCGCTAAATGCTAATGTGTGATAATGTATCCTTGCATATCTTAGTAAAAGAATCCCTAAATGTGGTGGTTTTAACCATATTTTATTTGTCATCCCAATTTAACTTCAAAGAATGTTGGGATATCCAATTAAAAACTGTCATAAATAAATCATTCATCAAAACCTTAACTGAAGACGCAACAGTACAGGAAAGATTAGTACAATATCATTAGCATAGAAAAATAGTCAAACTGTTTATTTTTCTGGAGCAATAAACCTAAACCTCTCATGAGTAAGTTAAAAAGAATAGGGGAAAGGGGAGAACCCTTGGGAACTCTTTGGGTCATCTGTCATTGCGATAGATTCTCTTGCCAACTTAAGAAAACCTCCCATCCATTTCCAAACATTCCCTCCTATACCCATCCCATCAATTAAAGCCCCAAACAAGTCATGATTGACTAAATCAAATGCTACAGATAACTCTAATTGCATCAAACTCCCACATTTTTATCAAAGTCATTTCTCACTTTAGACATAAGTGCCATAAGGACAGTTTCAGTGCTATAGAGTGAATGGAATCCTGACTGAAAAGGTGGCCAACCCAGGTCTGAAGTATCTAGTTAGATCCCAAGTAGTAAAGCAGATTTTATGCTGCTTATCCTAAGAATAAGCAACGGATTTCCCCAAGCCATCTCAATAATGGCCTATGGACTTCTCTTTTAGGAAATTATCCAAATCTTTTTAATGCCTGCTAAGTTAAATGATTTTATGACATTCTCTGGAAATGAATTCCAGAGTTTAATTCTACTTTTATGGAGAGGGACCACATCTGTCCTTCTGCAGTTCTCCGGTACTACTCCTGACTCTAGAGAAGCATTGAAAAGGTCATCCAGCAGAGTCACCAGAACTTTCCTACATTCCTTCAGTACCTTGGATATACACCATTCAGCCCCATTGCTTTGTCGACCTTTAGTTTAGCTAGCTCTCATGAACACAATTGTAACCATGCGTGAATTTCATGCACTGGGTGAAGGAGTAAATAATGCATGCATTCATCATAACTGCTGGAGCTGGTATTGGAGAGTTGTGGTCGTCAGGCATTGAGGCTACCTGTAATTTAAAAAATCATTGTATTCACCAAATTGAAAAAAAACAATGGAGAAATTGGAGTATATATACATTATCAAACAACAATATAACTCTAGTGTCACCTTTAGCTTCTTTGTAACTTATGAAATGTTTCTAAAAGGAGGAAAAAGACCTCAGGAGCTACAGAGAGCAAATGCTACATCGTACCTATGAAGGGAAGAGCCGTGCACCTTTTACTGGCTCCCCTCCAATTATACACACAAACTAGAAATGTGAATTAGAAATGCAGATTGCGTACGTAGTATCTGAGCGTAGATTTTAAATGTTTCTACTTCGAACAGGTAAGCAAATAAAAGTAATAAATGCTTATCTCAAAGGTTCCTGCCAGAAAGTGTCCTCACTCGCTGTTCCCGCAATTTCAGTGCTTTCCATAAATCCAAATGTAGCTGTAGCCGACAGTGGCCATCGTTTCATGATTAAATCACTGCTTCAGGGCTCTGAAAGGATGATCAACTTTGGAAGCTGGGAGAAAAGTCTTAAGATCCAAACAAAGGCAAAATATAATCACAAGGTGTGAAACCAAATTGTGAATCAGAAATGCTGAACGCGAGTCAGCAGTACTTTGAACAGACTCACGTTCAGCATTCTGATTCACAATTTGGTTTCACATCTTGCAATTATATTTTGCCTTTGGATCTTAAGACTTTTCTCCACAACTGCCAAAGTTGGTCATCATATCTCGGATCCCTGAGGAAGGCATGTTTAGGCCGAAACACAGCCCGTGTTGGGTCCTCTTATTATATATGTGGATTCAGTTTGTATCATCATTACTGCTTTTATCAAGGAAATTTTGAATAAACTATATCCAAGATCCGAGAACATTGTGTTTCCACAGTTTGGACTGGTTCTCCTTTTACTGTGTAAATCCAGGTCTCCTTGTTTTTGCTTGTTCAGGGCTCTGAAAGGCATTAGCTCTACATAAGTTCTTATCTGACACATTCTGGCAGAAGCCTTTGAGATATTACATACAGTACACAATCTGCATTTCCCTAATTCACATTTCTAATTTGTGTGTCTTTAGCCTTCTATCTCGTACATCTCCTTTGGATTTCTGCACTTCTTCACATTAAATTTTAACTGCCAGACGTTAGACCATTCTTCACATTTTTGAAGATCTCCTCTCATGGTTTTTACTAACTCTGTGGTAACTCTGTTATCAATTTTCACATCATCTGTTAGAAGGCAAACTTTTCTTTCTAACCTTCCTGCAAAATCTGCCCCAGTACTGACTTTTAATCCACGGTCTGGCTGTATTTGTGAATGATCCTCAGCCCTTGCCCGGTCATGCTATCACTGCCCCAAAAGTAAAAGAGAGGAGACTGGAACCAGCAATTAAGCTTATAGAGCTGGCAGGGTTTCCCTGACGTTTGCATCTGAAGAGATGCTGGCAGGTTGGAGTCACGGTGCTGATAGAGTTTCCTAGGCCCTATCAGCTGAAAAAGAGAAAGGAAAAGACACTTGAAGGTGAAGAACACGCTTAGATAGAGGATGAAGCTGGAATAAGCAATAGATAAATAAGGGCAAGAAGGCAATATAGAGGTGGAAAGGAAGGGCAAGGGCAATATAGAGGTGGGCAATATAGGAAGGGCAATATAGAGGTAGAAAGGAAGGGCAAGAAGGCAATATAGAGGTGGAAAGGAAGAGGATTAAGTAGATGGATAGATGAAAAGGCAGAAGTAGAGGCAGATATATACCACAAATGATCGAGGGAAAGATTAAAAACTACATTGCTGCCTCAGAACAGGAGAAGTGGAACATTAAACACTGCCAGTCATAAAGCAAAGTACTTGTGGTACATTCGTTTCTCCTATCCAGCTGCTCTTGTTTCCTCTTGTTAGAGTAGGTTTAGTAACAGGAGAAATCTGCTTATTCCTAGCACCCTATATGATCATTCATGTTGTATCAGTGGTATGATACTGCAATATTTGTTCGTAATTTTATGTTCCTCGTTTATTATTGCACCAGGTCTCTCTTCAGCCTAACGATGGTACTAATGAAATGGAATGATACTGTGTTATCAACAGAAAAAATTAATAGAGAATTCTTAGCTTTATTAGAACTTGTCAGTAAAAAAATATATATCTTTTTAACAATATTATCTTCCTGAGCAAGTCTGTATTAAATAATGGAATAATTTCTCAGCTTGATACAAAAAGACTTTGTTATTGAATCACTATACTGTAATTTATTTTTTGCCTTGAACAAGACACTTAAGGATTTTCAAGGACATTATGTCTTCAGGTCTCAAAAATAATAACTAATTAGCAAATCAATGATCATTTCAGGAAAAGTGATTGAGTATGGAAAATAACTACTTTAAATTATGTAAATGCCTATTACAAAGAATACAAAACTGATTAGTCATTAGAAAATGAGGTCTAATAAAAGCATATTAAATGAATTATTTTTTAACATCAGCAATTTTTTTATAGTTATTAATTTTTGTAAAAAAGTTAACTTTTAAAATTTTGAGCTTAGTTTTTCTTAAATTATTTCTTGACCTACTAATTAGTTCATATACGCTGGCTTTTACTAAACAACAGTACAGATTTTTAGAGTAGGCGAGCGAGGTAAATGCTCCAATGCTCATAGGAATTAAATGAGTATCCTTTGGACATCCATGTGCCAATTATAGCTCATTAAGACCCTTAAATGGCTCATTAGCCACTTAGGGCTCCTTTTACTAAGGTGCGCTAGCGGTTTTAGCGCATGCTACAATGCCACACGTGCTAAACGCTAACACCTCCATAGAGCTTGCGTTAGTATTTTTCATTTAGTGCACGTTAATCTTCAGCGCACACTAAAAACTATAGCTCCCCTTAGTAAAAGGAGCCCTTAGTTTGGACGCCTAAGTCCCGCTAAGCTTTAGGTGCCCTTTATAGAATCAGGGCCCAAATGTACATGTGTGCATGTACCCTACACATATTCCCTCAACATGTCCCATCACACACATATATAAACACCCCCTCCATGCAGACATCAACACATTTTCCATACAAAAACACACACTCTCTTTGCACACCCCCAACCCCCCAACACCTGTGCCACCATGCATGTATACTCTACCAATTCATATCAATTTAAAAGACATCCACACAGATACACATGGAAACAAACATATTCAGCCATGAAACCTCATATATACCAGTCTTTACCATACATACCCCATTGGACCCTTACATTAAAGCTTAGTGTTCACTAATGGAATTAGTGCATGCTAAATGCTGTGCATCCTATTTTATACCTGTTGTGTACATGGCACTTAGTGTACACTAATATCAACTAGTGCACATTAAGCTTTAGTAAAAGCACCCCCATGTTCATTCTCCACCCATTTACCTTCTCTGATGAGATAAATTACAAAACAAACCTCTTCAAGGTGTCCCTCCAACAGATGCTGCAAATCTGAGCTGGCCAACAGAAGAAGGGCAAATGCTCTATTATCTCACATGACAAGTGCACCCTTTTCAACTTACTTCTAGTCTGGCATGCTAAAAAAACCCTTACTTCTGCAGGAGCAAAAACAGAAGCAGATTGGTAGATATCATCTCCAACGATAAAAACAAAAACACATTTTTACTTAAATATTGTAGGAAACAAATGATCCCTAGTAGCCTACATGTACCACCCACAGATACCATCTCTAGGCAGAATATTTCTGCTCTGCTAGGCCTTGGTAAAATAAATCTGGCAATTTCTGGCGACAGTGATTAGATAGTATTCAATTGGCCATAATAGGAAGAGCTTATTTTATATTCGAGGTTGTCTTATTGCTGAGTCAATACAGTAAAAGCCTGGTATTAACAGTTACAGAGGGAAGTAATTTAAGGCTTTTTATCAAGAAGCGGTAGAATGTTTTACTGCGGGCCGACAAGGTAAATGCTTTGACACTCATTCAGTTCCTATGAGCGTCAGAGCATATGCCTCACCAGCCCACCACTGCTTGATAAAGAGAGCCCTTAGTATTTTTAAAATGATGAGAGCTTCAGAGTTTTCAATAGCAGGGCCTTTGATGTGGAATATTTTACCTGGTCAGCTACATTTTTGTGCTAATCCTTTATAGTTTGTTTTTTTTTTTTTGTTCAAGCATATTTTAATGTATAATTGTAGTGGAGGAAGAGATGAAATAATGAGATGATTGAAGCACCATTATTTGATGATTTAAATGACTTGTTTGTTTGAATTTGTTAATGCTACTTTCATTTTAATATGTATGCTTTATTTGATAGCTGCTTAGGATGTAAGTGGGATACAAGTTTTTAAAATAAAACAAAATTAAATAAAAATAAGTGTTGTCATACATACAAAGATGGTAGCCTAACTGCACTGCTCCTCCTGCTCAAGAATTCTAAACCGACATTGTACTGAATAAATTAGTGGGAGAAGCTTGAAATCAGTGTATATTGTTTGTGATAATGGCAGCTTCAAAACAGAATAAATTAGAACATGTGTTTTGGTCACAAGGCAGCGGTAAGAGACCGAAACAAGGTCTTATGACACCTATGAAAGCGTCGCCGAGAGAGTTTCAGGAGGTAATTGAGCCGGTCATGAGGGAATTGGCGGCTATTAAAGGCATGATTCAGGAGAGCTCTGCATCGATCACAGCTTTACCACAAGAAGTAATAAACATCTCTAATCAATTGTCTAGCTGTAACACAAAGACAGAAGAAATGGAGCAATGTTTTAGAGGATTCTGCTACAGAATGGAACTTTCAGAGATTAAGGTTTGAATTGCTTCAAAAAGAGCTAGAAGATATGGGAAATCGCTGCTGCCAAAATAATCTGAAAATACTGGGAATTCCGGAGGGAGCTGAAGGAAGTAACCCTTCTCAGTTTATTGAAGAGTAAATCCCTCGAGTGTTACAGCTTCAGTTTAAAATTCCGTTGAAGCAGAGAAAGCACATAGGATTCCAGTTAAGGAAAGTCTTAGCCACGGTCCTAGACCATTTATTTTCAGATTGCTGCGTCACACACATGTCATGGAGATTATAGTAAAAGTGTGACAAATCACAGATCTTTGCTGGAATGGTGTAAAAATACTTATTGTGCCAGATTTTGATAAAGCGCTGCATGCAATTTCTGGAATTGTGGCCTCAATTAAATGCTTTGGGGGCACGGTATGGGTTGTTCTTCCCTGCTATTATAAAAATCACATATAACAATAACACGTGGCATTTTGAGAAGCCTGAAGATCTTATAGAACTCATTAAAAGTGTGAAGAGAGAGATATATAAAAGTTATGTCGTGGTAATGTGGTACTTAGGTACAATGCAGTTACATATTTTAATAGTTTGAGTGGGAGTTGTGCCGGCCTATGTTTGAGGTGTCTGTTAGTAAAAATGGACATGATTCTCTATAGGACGCTGATGTGTGATTGACACGCAATCGGCTGTCGCTTCTTAGGTGGCCACTGAGATCGGTGTCCTTTAGAGAATCAGGCCCTCAGTGTTGAAAATGCTTCACTTAGGCTCTCTTCTACTATGCCGATTACCATGGCAGCCCAAGATAATGGTACCAAAGCCCATTGGGAGTTAATGGGCTTTGGTGCTGTTGCCATGCAACTTTGCAAAAAAAAAAAAAAAAAGGGGGGGGGAGTTAGTTTTATGCATATTTAAATTAAACTTGTGAATAGGGTTTATTGTTTCATAGCTGACTTTTTTCATATTCTATTTACCAGTAGCTGATTTGAGTATTGGTAAAGCTTTTACAATAACTAACTAAATAAATATGTTTGCCAAATATGAGATAAGATAGACATGCCTCCTTGGACTTTATTGGAAAACACTTTCTGTTTGTCTTACTGCTCAAACCGTGAGCTGTTTATTTAGGATTTTCAGTTGGGGATCAGTCTGGTAGTCAGATGATTGCTTTCCTAGCAGAATAGGACTATTGACCCTTCAAAAACTTGAAAGGATTTTCAAAGTGGTACTTCAGGGATCAATGCCATTTTCATTACTGCTTTCATGGTTTATCAATGAAGCAAATACTTTGATATGCTGTAGTTCTACCACTTGAGATACCGTGCTTCAGAAAGCTGGGAAGAGGATGTTTTGAAAGAGGTCACTGTTCTGCTGAATGAGAAACTCATCCTAAAACTTGAAGGAAATAGTTTTCTTACATAGTATGCAGTGAATTCTTGTCCTCTCTGAAAATTAGAGCATATATTGCATTGCCAATTCCATGAGAAAAGAAGAAAAGGATTATAAAGACAGAATGCGTTTCTCTGCATACAGAAAGGCTTGATTCACTCAAATTTTGCTTGCTGGCATATGAAGCATGAGTAATAAATATTTGGGCTTTTATGTTCATATATTTTTATAGAACTTGCTAGATTTTTTCTTTTTAAGATGGCGCCGGGACAGGTAGTAGGAGAAGGTGCCTCCCTCCCTTGCTTATTTTATTTTGATTTTACTTCTAGTTTTTATCCCCATCTTAAGTTAGTTTTTAGTCTTTCCACTTTATATTTGTTTACTTTTGTTTTTGGCCCAATTTTGAACTGTCAAGGCTGGATGGGAATTTATAATTTTATTCTATTCCATTTCATCGGGACCGACTGTTGGTTCTAATGTTAACGTGGCAGTGGGCCCTTGTCTGTCTTTGGCTGTCGGGATGGAGTTGTTTCGGCTGCTGAGGGATCGACAGAAAAACGTGAACTGTATTGCTTGTCGGGAGGATGGCGCATCGGAGTGAGCTCGTAGGCTACGCTTCCAGAGAGAGGACGGCCCTTGAGGTTAGCTGACATGAAGATGGTGGGCTCTGCAATGATCTGAGACATCACACAGCCAGAGATCCTGAAGAATTGGCCCTGCTGGAGGTGGCAGCATCAATTTTGACGGCGGACTTCAATGTCGGCTTGACTTCTCCTTCTGCACTGGTGGTTTATGTCAACGAGGGATTGTCTACTGTCTGCCTGCCTTACATTGAATTATGCTGAACTGAACTTTTTTTCCTTTTAGCTTTCTTTTAGGGCCTCTTCTATCAAACTGCACTAGCAGTTTGTAGCATGGTGAGCTGTGTTGCTCCTGACACTCATAGAGTTCCTATAAGCGCCAGGAGCAGCACGGGCCATTCAGTGTGGCTCTGTGCTAAAAACTGCTAGCGCAGTGTGATAGAAGAGGCCCTTAATTTTTATTACATTTACTTTCCTTTCCTGTCCATTCCATTTTTTTCTTTTCTTTCATTGTGATATTAATTCCATGTAGCATGTTATTGACTGTAGCGTGTATATTTCTGTTCCTGAAAACTTTGTGTATGTATCCTTGTAACCCATTCTGGGCTCCTGGGGAGGACGGGCTATAAAAATGAACAAATAAATAAATAAATTTGAAAATACAATTTCCATTTAATAATCATAACATGGGCACCCACATTTCTTTCTTGCATCATAATACCAAACACCAAACAGATCCAAAATTATTGGTGGCAAAACATTGACCACAGCTTTATTAATAACAAAGAATAATTTTCAAATTTCAATAATAAATCAATTCTCAAGCAAGTCCCAGATTGTCCTTCTCTAGCTTTACCTCTTCTTACCCTCCACCCCAAGGTCAGTTCTGCCCCTCTAACTGTAATCATCCTCATGACTCAACTTGTGAGTGATGATCAAGCTGTATTGGAGCTCCTTAAGGACCCTATGTTTAGTCACCATTGCTGATGTATACTAGAAACTTCCTGCCATACTTTTGGGGTAAGAATCATGCTTTTGAGACCATTTCTAATTATTAGAAACACTGTCTCTTTAAAACTACATATACTATGAGACCTCTAACTTCGGCAAGTTCCATCCAATCTCTATATTTTTTTGTACCACAAATTGGTTTGGACTCCGTATAAACTTTCGGTGATGGGTTTGGTACCATCTAATATATGCTGGAATTGTAAGCAACTTCCAGGCTCATTGTTACTTATGTTGTACGAATGTCCCTTTGTTAACTCTCTATGGAAAGATATTTGGATAATTACGCAAAAGGTATTTGATATTTCGAATCAGATAACTTTTTCAATTGTTATATTCAAATCTCATTCTCCAGATATCAGTATCCCAAGAAGGCATTCAAAGTTATTTGATATTTTGCTTACACAGTCACTCAAAAATTGATTTTGTCAAATTGGAAAATTTCACATTTGCTTAATGTTCATTCTTGGTGGAATTAACTTTTGTTTTACCATAAATGTGAACTTGCTATGGTAGGCAGGACAGGCACCTCTAGAGCAGTGGTCTAAAACCCACGGCCTGGGGACTCAATGCTGGCACACGTGGCAATGTAGCGCACGCTATTCCGCGCGTTAAAGCCCTAGCGCACCGTCGTAAAAGGAGCCCTCAATCCCTGAGGGTGGGGAGTTAACAAATTTTTAAGAGGATCCCAGCGATGAAACTCTGGTTCTTTCTGTTCCCTGTCTTTTCTTTGCTGTATTTTTAGGGGAAAGAATTTTACATTACTCTCCCAGCAGGAAGCATACTCTGCCTCTTCTCTGGAATGTGGCTTTTTATTATTTATTATTTTATTATTCACAAAGAGGTTCAGTGTCTCACATAACCAATCCTCATCTGATCATCTGCTTTTTATTTTTCCCCTTCATACAATACATATTTTCCTAATGCTTCAACATCCTTCTTAAGGGGCTTTCTGGAGGAATGTTCCTGGGATTTTCCTTACAATCCCTATATTTACTTCTGCTACTTTTACTTCCCATCCTGGCCCAAGACAACACTACTTACAAGCATGGAATAAATTCCCCTCTCACTTCATCTATCTCTGCCCACATTTCTCATGGAACAATGGAACCGCAGATCAGGACTCCACACTCACTACGTACCAAAGGTACGTCTCACCCACACACTTGCTATATCTCACAGGATGACCCAACCACCAAGGTATAGCCCCAAATTTCTTACCTTGGTCTGTGCAGAGAGTTGCCTGGTTGTCAGCTGCATGCCTACTGTTCCCCTTCTATTTCACTTAGTCCTCCTTTCAAACAAGTCTCAGGATCTTTGTCAGTCTATTGTGGTATCCACGTCAACGGTTATGAGACCATTGAACTCAACAGGATTCGTCTTCCCACTACTCGGTAATACTGATGATATAATTCCGGACTCATACTCTTCTTCTGAGTCCTGCAATAAGTTTATTGTCCATTATTCTGTAACGCTGAGACAGCATGTTCTGCAGTTATTGGAAGCAGTGTGTTCCCAGAGAGTTGCGAAAACTATCTCAAGAATGCCTCATCCCCCTCCCCTACTGTTCCTGCATACCTCTGCAACAATTAACACTGAAATATACAAACAATATTAGTACAAATAAATATTAATATATTAATAAAATTCTCTTTACATACAGTACTTCTCACACTAGTATAGATAGATCAGTACAATTATTAATGTACTGATCTATCTATTCTAGTGTGAGAAGTACTGTATGTAAGGTTATAGTTAGGTTATAGTTACAAATATATAGGGCCTGTTTTACAAAGACGCGCTAGCAGCTGCTGCGTGGTAACGGCCCTGAAGCCCATAGAGATTTAAAGGGCTTCGGAGCCGTTGTCATGCGGCTTTATAAAATAGGCTGATAGTTACAAGTTTAAGTAGGCCATCTTTGAGTCATTTGTATGTCCCAGGAGTTGCATTGGGCAGTTTAGAAATGGGCTTTTACAATTTCCATTTAAGTTACTTCCAGGTTGGCTCCCTGTCTTGGTAAAGAATTCTGCAAAGCATGTGCGGAATTCTGTACGTTTTGTGAATGTGGAGAAACAGATCTTGAATAGGGCTTCTAAAATGACCACCACAGTGTGTGAACTTTAAAGTTAACAATTGATTCAAGGTAGATGTTAAAAATTGGACATTAGCCAGGATGCAAAATAGTGTGAAGAATAGCATACTATATTATTAAGTAGGCATCCATTAAAACAAAACAAAACAAATATATCTATATATATATGTTGACATCCTTTAAAATTCATTTTAAGAGCATGCAAGGGTTTTTGTACAGAGCAGTTTTTTTGTGCTTGTAAAACAGCCTTAGCTAAGCTAGGTGCATGGTTTCTTTAAAGATTTCCAAAGAAAGAACTTTGCTATAAATATTCTGTTTATGCTTTTACCATTATTTTATTTTAAATTATTCAGAATTGTATATATAATGTACTTTAGTTCAGTTCATTGTTTTCCTGAGTCTACAGGTTAGCAGGAGTGCATTTTTTTTGATCATGCATGTAAAATTAATTATTAAAGTTTTTAATTTTTGCTGATTTCAGCATACATGAAACTATGAAAACAGCCCTCAGCAAAATAAGTACAATCTAGCACAAAATGGGCAAATGATTTTTTTTTTCAAATGGGTTTTCTGTTTCAATAACTAGCAACCAGGTTATTAATACTAACACATATTTATTTATTTTTAGCTTTGTTGTATCTTCCGAACAAAATCAGAACTGAATATATAGCATATTACTTAAAGATTTTACAAAGAGAAAGATAAAAACAATAGTTATCAGAGTACATTCCTTACTTTAAATTCATTAATATATAGCAAATGTTTGATACAATTTAGAGCAGGATTATCCAACCTAAGACCAAAACCCGGCCTAACAAATGTTTTTTCTGGCCTTCACAAGGTTGGCAATTCTTCTGGTGGTGCCTACAGTGGGATTCCTTCTTTCCTGCTACAACTTGGCTTGCTATAAGCAGAAGCTGTGCAGTACCAGAAATTCAGGCTGAACTCGTGGTTTCAAGTCTTGCAAGACCAATCTGAACTTACAGCACCATGTGGCTCAGGCTTGCAGAGAGCCTAGGCGTGGTGGGAATAAGAACATAAGAATAGCCTTACTGGGTCAGACCAATGGTCCATTAAGCCCAGTAGCCTGTTCTCATGGTGGCCAATCCAGGTCACTAGAACCTGGCCAAAACCAGGAATCCTGTTGTTTCTTCTGCAGCTGAATCCAGGTGAGGGAAAAGAAACTGGGTGACAGCTAGGGGGTGGGGGTTACATGAGTGAAATATGGTAAAGTCTGGGAGGAGGTTACGTGAGTGAGAGTGAGACCAGGTTAAAGCTGGGGAGGGAACAATACACATACCATAACTTGATGAAACATGCAGCAAAATACAACAATGCATGCTTTAGCCCTCTGAATGTTACAAAATAAAAAATGTGACACCCAATAGATAAAGGTTGTACAAGCCTGACTTAGAGGATAGTTATTTAATTGTGGTAAAATATTTTGTATTACCACAACTTAATTTAACAAGGAAGTCACTAACCTGCAAGTTAGCAACTCCGGTTGTAAATGAGTAACACAATCAGCCTCAGAGACTTTATTATTTTTCTGCATTTGGAGCATTAAGTTATGTGATAACCCATTGTGCAAAATACCTTTATTTGGCAGCTTGACCCCTAAAGGCAGTGCCTCGAATCTACCACTAGGGATCAGAGCTACCATTTTAACCTGAGAAGGCTCTGGTCATAGCACTATATCAATAGGGAAAGACCAAACTGGGGGACAGGAGGAGTCGGGGGTGGGTAGAAAGTCATTTTCCTCTTCAGGTGAGTTAGGTGTAGGGGGAGGCAGGGGCTTGATGTGACAATAGAGAATTGGGAGTTGGGTAAGTAGAAATGTTACTCCAGGTCAATTGGAGCTATCAGGATGCTACTGGGGGATCTATTGGTAGCAGTGTCTATTGGAGGGTCAGCATGCTGGATAGAAGGGTGTGGCATGGGTCAGGATGCAGAGGGAGGATCTGGGGTCATTTAATGTATGAGGCTGTGATAAATGCATTGGCAGGTAATGCAGATTCTATGCAATTTGCTTATGCTTTTGCTGTGTGCTCAGTATCTGTAAAGAAATGGCCATACCCTCACCAACTACTGCACAGGTATGCTTTTACTATTAGTTTTGCAACTAACGTGAAGTATGTGTAAAAACTTACTAAATTTTAGTGAATATGCCCCAGAGGCCTAAATACATGAACCTAAGTTGTGCGCGGATTGGATATATTCTATATCAGTGTACTTAACTTTTAGGAATGCCCACAATCCGCACATGCTCCTCCTGTGGCCTGCCTCTTTTTCAGATTTGTGCCACTAGAACTGATGTGCACCACTTTATAGAATGTGTCTATCAAGTTGTACACGTAACTTCTAATTATTGCCAAATAGCATTAATTATGAGGTGTTATTTATTTATTTATTCTATTTATTTCAGTTGTATATCCCGTCCTACCCAAGAGCTCAGAACGGGTCACAGTAGTACATTCACAGTGTTTGGGGTACAGGGGTAGCAAGCAGTACATTCTATATTGTAGGGTAGAAACAATATAATCATAACGTTTTAGATCGTGCATATACAGTATACTGCTGGGAGGGGAGAGGACAGAGGGCATTTACAGTATAAAGGAAAAGCATTTGGTAAATACATCAAATGGTGTGAGGGAGGGTGGATGAAGCACACACTCGTGGCTGGGGGCATTAGGTTTGCCGCAAGAATAATCGGCCAGCAGCAGTGGTAGCCATGGTATCTAATCTTGATTGGATTTGAGGGTGGACTTCGTGTTGCTGACTAGTAGAAAGGAGCTAATCTGCATAATATCCTGAAAGGGCTGCTGGGAGCTGTCCACTCACCCTGAGGGAACACCCTGAAAAGGACACTTCCAGAGCAGAAAGCTAGAAAAATAAGAAGCTCCTTTGGAAGCCAAGTAACCCTCAAGGAGAGGAATGCTAGTCTCTGACCTAATCCTCAGTAAGCCTCTTAGATCAGCCTATCTGGTAGACCTTGGAGGTGACCAGGAGGGTATCCCAGGGTTGATGATTGACAGAGGTCTGGTGGTGGTGTAAGAGACCCAGAGAAGAGTGAGTGGCAGAAGAGTCCTCACAAAGAGCGGCTGAGGGACAGAAAGTAGGTTCCAGGAAGAACTCTCAGAGAGATACTGGCTGGGAAGGAATCCTCAGTGTGTGGGTCTGGAACAGTCTTCAGTGCATGCATCCAGGAGAAGGTGACTGAAAGGGACTGGAAGAAGGAGTATCCAGAGGGCCCAGTAGAGCCTGGAGTTCAGGGAGAGGCTCAAGCTTGATGACCAGTGGTGGGACCACTGAAGTGTCCAGGACCTATGGGGTCCAAGAAGCCAGGGAGTATAAGGACTGGTGGTGGCCCCACAAGGAGAGCCAGAAGAAGGTCCAAGATTGAGGGAGTCTAGCAAGCAACTGGCGGTGGGACCGGTGGTGACTGGCGGAGAGACTGGTAATGGCACCTGAAGCTGCCAGGGAAGACCTGAAGGGCCAATGAAGGGTCAGAAGAGGACCTGGAAGAGCTGGAAGAACTATGGAGTCCAGGAAAGACCTGGAGATGACCAGGAGGAACCTGGCCATGCGTTTTAGAGATGTTTTATTTGAACAGATGAAAGACTGTTTTTATCAACTTTGTAATCACTAAATACTGGTTTACTCATTTTATCTTTGGTTGATGTATACAGTTCCATCCCCACTCTTTCACTAATTGTTCTTGTTTCAACAGAGCCTTAGAGATGACCAGGAAGTACCTGGGGGACAAATGTATGATGGGATTTGACATGATCATATTCACACAAAAGGTTAATGATAAGAATAATAGTTCAGATGAAGTTAACATTCAAAATTTCTTAGTGTCTAACTTAAAGAAACACTTAAATTTGGCAGTTAAAATTCCCTTCTACTGAGCACCTAAATTTAATTACCAGTTTTCATTAGGCATCTAAATTTAGCTGTCCAAAATATGGGTAGGAATAGAGGCAAGTTTAAGATAGAGAAAAATGTTAGGTGGCTAACACTTATTTTTAGAGCTAAGCATCTATATTAGGCACTAAAACCTAGGTGTTACCATTGCAGACCTAAATCTGTCAAGCCCAGGGGTAGGCAATTCTGGTCCCTGAGAGCCACAGGCAGGTCAGGTTTTCAGGGTATCCACAATGAATATGTATGAGATGGATTTGCATGCACTGCCTCCTTTAGATGCAAAACCTGACCTGCCTGTGGCTCTTGAGGACCGGAATTGCCTACCCATGGTCTAGCCCAGGGGTAGGCAATTCCGGTCCTCGAGAGCCGGAGCCAGGTCAGGTTTTCAGGATCTCCACCATGAATATGTATGAGATGGATTTGCATGCACTGCCTCCTTGAGATTCAAATCTATCTCATGCATATTTATTGTGGATATCCTGAAAACCTGACCTGGCTCCGGCTCTTGAGGAACGGAATTGCCTACCCATGGTCTAGCCAGATCCTTCAACCTTCATGCCTGATTACAGTATAATGGGTGTTTGTGTGTGTGTGCTTGTGTATGTGTATGTGTGTGTGGGGGGGGGGCTTGCATCAGATTCTGTGATCTCTGCCCCCTCCTGCCTGCAAGATAAATAGGAGATCAACAGTCTCCCCATGAATCTCTCTTCACCTCCTTTCTACTGCCTGAAACATTCTCAAACTAAACTGAGAGGATGATGCAGGCCGTTTTTCACAGCTTGGTGTCAGGATTATTCTGCCAATGAATGCATGTTAATTATGTTATTAGCACAGCAATACTGGATTCCTAGTGAGCGGAAGGTAAGTCTGCATCCTTCTCTTGTTATGACTTTAGGATATTTGGCAGTCTTCAAAGAGGTAGGAGGTCAGGACTTTGAAGTATCGGATAGACAGGAATTAAAAAGGCTATTGGTTCACCCCATCCAAACACATACTCACTTCAGGAGAGAAGGAAGAATCATCGGTTTAGATAAAAATAGATGAGAAATGACAGTTCATAGCTATCAAAATATCTCCTCCTGATCTAACCTCACTCAGGCCCACCTAAATTAAAATTTAGGAGCTTAAAGAAAACAAACACCTAGATTAAGGGCTAAGCAGGAGCCACATTTCCACTGAGACGGATCAAAGCATTACCGGTAAACAAATTAAAACTAGGAATCTATGGGCTCCTTTTACAAAGGTGCGTTAGGGCCTTAATGCGCGGAATAGTGCGCGCTAAAATGCCATGCGCGCTAGCCGCTGCCGCCTCCTCTTGAGCAGGCGGTAGTTTCTTGGGTAGCGCGCGCCAATCCGGTGTATGCGCTAAATCTTCTTTGTAAAAGGAGCCCCATATCATATGAATACTGGCTTCATAATAAATAATAATCTCAAAAAGGATACACTCCAGATTTCATTCACTATGAAATACAAGCTGCAGTAAGGCAAATGAGTTGATCAGTATTATTAGTAGATCAGCAATAGAAGATTCTCACAAGTTATAGTAATCATGCATGATATACCTATCCTTCCCCTCGCTAAAAGGCATTTCCCACACAGGAAAGCTAGGGACCTCCCTCCACTTCAAAATCACTGAGCTCTGGAACAACCTTACTTCCCCTCTTCGGAACTTGAGCTCTCTCCAAGTTTTCCGCAAACATCTGAAAACCTGGCTTTTCTCAAAAAATGTAAGTCTCCCTCCAACTTAGGAATCAAGGAAATTCTTATATCTTGGCATCCCAAGTCCTCTAAATTTTCTTCACACTTCTACCTCTAACCCTCTGTTGTAGTTCCTTCCTATTTCTTCCACTGTAAACCGCGTCGAGCTCTACGAACGTGGAGATGATGCGGTATACAAACCTAAGGATTAGATTAGATTAGATTAGATTACTCTTAATCAGCATCGAAAAATAATCAGCATCTGGACAGACATCATGGAACAAAACCAAGCAGATATAGGGCTCTTTTTACTAAGGTGCGCATGCGTTTTTAGCGCACGCACAAGATTAGCGCACGCTAGCCATAAAATTACCGCCTGCTTAATAGGAGGCGGTAGCAGCTAGCATGCACGGCATTTTAGTGCACGCTATTCCACGCGTTAAGGCCCTAACGCACCTTTGTAAAAGGAGCCCATAGGCCATCTTTTCACATAAAGAATATTAGTACTGTGTATATAAACATGATCATCTTAGGAATTAAGCCATTCATAATTTTTTTTTAAAAAACACAAAAACCATAACAGCCTATTTCCAGTTGACAAAGATTAATTGGAGATTGTCTTGACACTGAAAAGTTATTTTTTTTTTACTATCTTTCCTGAAAGAGAAACTGCTTTATGAGCACTTGTGACTAGGAATGTGCTTTCATTTAAAAGCAAATAAAAAAGGCAAATTATATTTATGTCATTAGTACCATTTTGTTTTCTCTCATTTTTGTTTTAATACTTGAGATCATACTGGGGGTAATTCTGAATAAATATCCTCAAATTAGTTGAGAAGATGATGCGCACTTAGGCCTGGATTCTGAAAGCAGCGCCGTAATGTCACGTACTAGGCCTCTGTTCAAGACAGCAGGGGGGCTAGCCACAACTTTTCATAAGACTGGGCATGCTCACCAGGTACTAAGGAAACCCTTCAGGAAGCTTCAGTCTAGGTGTCTGCCTAGGATAACTGAAGATATTGTGCAGTGCATAAAAATTTCCTCCAGGGAGGTTATCAGTTCTTTTATTCTGACATTCAACTGGTCATAAATCAGAATACCCAATCTTCCCCAAACACCCAAAAAGGAACAAAAAACACTTTCTATTAGTCCATAGGAAATGCAAACCTCTATCAATTGTTCCTGGGCTTTCAGGCTCAAACAAGTAAGTCCTCTTCACTAGGGCACATGCTCCAAAAGTCCCTTTTAACCACAAGTAGAATTTCCTCTTAAGGAAAAGAGAAACCCAATAAAAGTTTAATGCACAAAAAGATACTGCTTTCATTATTTTAGGCACATATTCCAACTGCTTCCTGCACTACAGTTGACACTGAGCTTCAGCTGAGCTCTGAATTGGAGAAACCCCCAGAATCTGTTCACTTTTTTTGCCTGACAAACAAAAACCCAGTGAGTAAAAAACTCCCACCCTGGTAATCACACAACTACAGTCTCTTTTACCCAAACTGAGTTCTCCAATCTTTTAGCAGTTTTAATAGTTACTCAAGCACATGGTTGTAAAGCTCATTCTTGGCAAAGACCAAAATAATAATTTAAAAAAAGCCTGTCATACAGCAGCAATCATGCTGCAAAGTTTCACAGTCGTGTTCAACCCAACTTTCCCAGGCGTTTCCGTTCTGGCTGGATCTTAGCACAACTTGACATAAGTCAGTAACAAGGAAAGTGAAAGAAAAATAATGTCCAAGATGGAAAACACAGTTCACTCCTACTTGATAGGGCTTTTACCTGCACTGAGCAACAAAAAAACCCAAACCAATTCTTTCTCCTTCCTTAATTAAAGGCTACTGCCTTTCTAGCACAGCAAAATAAAGCTTCAAACAGTTAAAGTTATTTCTTCTCACTTTCATGGACCCATCTCCTTGCACTCTGGAAGCATTGCTGGCTCCATTGGCCACTCTGCTATGTCCATCTCCTCTGGACTCTCAGTGGCTTGACTCAGAGATGGTTCTTCCTCTGCCATCTCCACCTCCTTGCCTTTCTACAGCTCAGGTGAACAGCTCTGGCCCTCATGTTCCTGCCTGTCTTCCTGATTCAGAGTTCACCCCTTATGTTTTTCAAAGCCACGCCCCTCCACCTGGGCAAGGGGAAGGGGCTTAGCTCTCTTGGCTGTAGAGTGTGGCTTCCCATGTATTCCCTACACTGAGGTTGTCTTAAGGGGACAGACTTTCTTTTATAGGAAGTAAACTTCTGACTTTACAACAGGTTTATTCTGATGTGGCATTTCCTGCCTGTTGCTACCAGACCAGTCCTTATCCTGCTCATTCAGTCATTCTCACTGTCCGAAGAGTAGGCAGCTGGCTCATGATTTTTAGCACTAACATGGTCAGCTCTCCTGGTCAGGGACTGGATGTTCTTACTTATTTTCCCTGGGACAAAGCCATGGCTGGTATTGGGTTTATATGAAAACGCGGCACTGGTCGCTTGTTAGTCAGATTATGGTGCCATTTTCAGTATTGTGGTCTGTGTCGAAGGTAGGTGCTAGAAATGAAGGCCAGAGTTTTACATGCCTACAGTTCTGGTGCCTACCTTTGATATAGAATCACACTTAGTGGTGATGAATGTCAACCCCACCCATAACCACATCTCCTATCCTCGAGTAAGTCTCTCTTGTCTGTCCCCTTCTCCTCTATTGCCAACTCCCGACTCCATCTCTTCTGCCTTGCTGCGCCGCATGCCTGGAACCATCTTCCTGACTTGGTATGTCAGGCTCCACCTCTGACGGTATTGAAATCCAGGCTTAAAGCCCACTTCTTCAAAGCTGTGTTTAAGTCCTAACCTTACCAACTTGCAAAGCAGAAAAATCTGTTTGCCATTCCCTCTGTAGTTCCTTACCCTTTCTACCTCATTATTCCCTCTGTAATTCCATACCTAAACATACACAGATTCACCATCTGTCCTGTATGTGTCATAATTAGATTATAAACTCTTTTGAGTAGGGATTTCTCTTGCATGTTTAATGTACGGTGCTGCTTGCATCTGGTAGCACTATAGAAAAAATAAATAATAATAATAATAATTTTATTCTTAAATACCGCCAAAGCCATAGTAGTTCGAGGCAGTTTACAATAAGAAGAGCTGGACCATCAGCAAAATAATTACAATGAAAGTCATCGAATACATGTAGGTATTTAGAGAGAGGGAGAAAGTCAGAGAATTAGACACAATGTAGGGTCATCGAGTGCATGTAGGTAGAATACAGAGATAAGGCTATATGAGGTCTTAGGTTACAAATCGGTTAAACAAGTTTGTTTTGACTAGTTTTCTAAAGCTAAGGTAGGATGAGGAGTGCTTAATGATGTTACCCAGCCAATCTTTCTATTGGCCTGCTTGGAAAGCAAGAGTAGTAGTAGTAGAAGTACACTTCCCCCTCCCCATTCGCGGTTCCTGCACTCGTGGTTTCATATAATCACGATTTTTTTCTGGGGAGGGGGAAAATAAAAAAAACAGTCTTTATGTAAAAAAAAAATCCATCTTTTTTTCCTCCCTGCTGCCTTCCCAGCCTTACCTGGTGGTCTAGAGGGCTTTCAGGGCAGGAGCGATCTTCCTACGCTCCTGCCCCTTGCGGATCGCCATGAGGAAATGGCTGCTGGGAGTTCCCGTAGGCTCTCAAGACTACGTCGGGAACTCCCTACAGCCATTTCCTGATGGCGATCTGCACGGGGTAGGAGCGTAGGAAGAT
The DNA here is from genome assembly GCF_902459505.1 of Geotrypetes seraphini. NCBI lineage: Eukaryota > Metazoa > Chordata > Amphibia > Gymnophiona > Dermophiidae > Geotrypetes > Geotrypetes seraphini. The sequence goes on from NC_047085.1 coordinate 458,397,445, forward strand.
CGCTCCTGCCCCGAAAACCCTCTAGACCACCAGGTAAGGCCGGGAAGACGGCAGGGAGGTGGGGGTGGGTCAGAGCCGGATAATTGCGGTTTTTCGGCATTCGCGGTCTGGCTCTGCCCGTATCCCCCGCGAATGACGAGGGAGAAGTGTATATCTTTTATAGAATCACGCTAAACACCTGTGCATCACATAACTTTTAGGCATATCCATTTAGGTCAGCTAAAACTAGAAAAAATTTGTACTGAGTTCAGCACCCTGAATCATTTTCAAAAGTTGGCTTCTATGTCTCCATCTATGTACTGTATCTCAATTTCTATCCAAATATGTGCATAATTAACTCTTTTTTTTAGTGGATAGTGTAATCACATCAACTTTGTAGCTTGTGTAGCTTACATTAGCAATTCTCTTACTTCTGCTAGGAGCACACCTTTACCTTGTTTTTTTTTTTGTTCTTGCTCTGAACTGATGCCTTTTTCATGATCCATTCTACTTTTCACATTTCGTTTGACAGGCAACCATGCTCAAGACTTTAAGAAGTCTTGCTAGTTCACAGCCAGAAATCTTTTTGAAATGCACTTGATAATTATTAATTACTATTCAATCAAGCCAATTTTTGGTAATTAGAGTGCTAATTAGAGACTTCAAACTATGAAAAGTGATTAGTATATCCTTTGAGTCTTATCAACTGACACTGGCCTGCTTAGCTTTTTGCATGTATTAAAATAAAATTAATTGTTAGTCTGCACATCTTTCTTTAGAAAGTGAAGGTCTGCCCTAGATTTTAATACCTGTTCTGATGATTCCCTTTAGACCAGATAAATTATGTTAAATCTACTTGTACAGGGCATACTTACTGATAGCCTGCAAGGTAATTCAGCAACAGGGCAGATAAGTTTAATTCCACAACTTAGTTTTTACAACTTTCAAACACCACGACTTTACAATATGATTTTACAACATTAATTACTAAAAAGATTAAAAATACCTGATGCTGGCATTTGTATCAGTTCCACACATTTCACTTCACTCTTCCTTTATAGCACGGAAGAAAGTGTTTATTAACAACTGGGAAAATTAAAAGTGGACAAAGCCATGGGACCAGATGAAATCCATCCTAGGGTATTGAGGGACCTCAGATACATTCTTGCAGGACCTTTCGTGGATTTGTTTAATAAATCCTTGGAGACAGGAGATTGGAGAAAAGCGAATGTGGTCCCTCTTCACAAAAGTTGAGGATACGTTGAAGCCCTCAGCTCAATGTGCAGCGGCTGCTAAGAAAACAAATAGAATGCTAGGAATCATCAGGAAAGGAAGGGAAAACAAAGATGAACATGTAATAATGCCTTTGTATCACTCTATGGTTCGGCCGCACCTTGAATACTGTGTGCAGTTCTGGTCAATGCATCTCAAAAAAGATATAGCGGAATTAGAAAAGGTACAGAGGAGGGCAACAAAAATGATAAAAGGGAGGGGATCTTTAACTGCTGTCATTTACTATGTTACAATGTAAACTGGGAAGCAAGCAAGAGCAAAGTGGAAATGTCCGATCAGAATGGTGCACAAAAAAGTGTCTTTCAACTCATCTGATAAATCCAATGATAACAAAAAAGTGTCTTTCGCACCCTGGGACAATGTAAACTGGGCACAGCTTTATTATCACTGTCACTACTTATTTAACTGTTAATATCAAAGCCTAACAATGACAAACATCTCCAAAATCACCCCAGATACCCCTTCCTTGCCGTTTCAATTAACTCCCTTTTAAAGCTATGGCTAGTCGGTGTTGATCTAGCTGTCATTATCCCCAAACATTGCTAACAAGACAATTCACTCTGCACCCCCACAAAAGACTGTGATAATGGCAAGCCTCTGCCTACACTTATGGTTTTTTTTTTATTCTTTATTAAATATTTTCTAATACAATGAATTCAATGCAAAACACAATTAAAGTAAATATGCCTCATAATGTTGTTGAACTAATAAAAATAAAACAGCTTGTCGTCACACATTTTGAACATTCCTATTTCCCCCTCCCAAGAAATCTAGTTCAAAAAACCAAAATGATCAAATGAGTCATTCAAACATTTCTTTTTCCAATTCAATATAACTCCCCCATATATCATTACATTTTGCCCATTGATTAGTTAAAGTAGCCGAAAGTCTATATTTTTCACATACTATTCCTAAGCGTTCCCTTACATCTCTCAAGGTAGGTACATTTAGCATACGCCATTGCTGAGCTAATGTTAATCTGGCAGCTATGAATGTCAAGTCTAAAAGTTTAGATTGAGAGGTTGTTAAACCTTCTATTCTTACTCCCAATAGTGCCCTTTCAGGGTTATGCCTTAATGGGATCTTAATTAGTCTGCTTACATACTCAAAGACTCGCTCCCAAAACTTCTGGACCTTTTGACATCCCCACCACATATGATAAAATGTACCTCTTTCACCACATCCTTTCCAACAGCTAACATAACTCCGGTTAGCGTATTTACTAATTAAAATTGGGGTAATATACCATCGGACTAGGAGTTTAATAGCATTTTCCATCAAAGTGGCAGCCCTCGCTGTCTGAAAAAGATGTAATGTAATTACCCCCCACTCATCACTGCCCTCACTCATGGTGATACTAGACATGAGCTGGAAAATCCCTATTACTCCCTCTCACCAGTATTGGGTGGTAATATATTACTTTTAAAAGTAATGAGTAACTGTAAGGATGTTTCAGGCAAAAATAATGAATAACTGTAATAATACTTATTACATTTTTTCAATAGAGTAATATAATATCTAATTACTTTATATAGGGTGATCTGCAATCAGATGGCTGGACATGTTGAAACAACCATGGGGATGATACTGGAGGACCTTTCCGGACTAGCACAAAACCAATTTCTTTTTAGATTTGCAAGTCAAGTCGCTAGGACTTGAGCACAAGTCGATGGCACCTAATAACAACAAGGGACAAATAATGTGCATTATGGTCATAAAACATCTTTTATCTACAACCCCCTAAAAGATTCAAAGCTGTTAACAGGAAAGTGACCAAAATGATATGGGGCTTGTCCCAGTAGAAGTATGAGCAAAGACTTGAAAACTTAAATATGTATACCTAGCAGTGATATGATACAGACATTTAAAGAATAAAACAACCTTGAACAGGCTGCCTGATTCAATACGTCATGCTCTATATCTAGAATATTCAAATTCAAGCTAAAAGCCCACTTTTTTGAAACTTTTTTGAAACTCCCATTGAATTATTTCCTCTACCAGAATCTCCCCAACCCTGAGATTGCCTGTCTGTCTGTCCAAATTAGATTGTAAACTCTTCTGTGCAGGGACCATTTATTGTTAAATGTACAACACTGCGTATGCCTTTCAGTGCCATAGAAAAGCTAAATAGTAGTAGTAGTAGTATACAACTAGAGAGCATGAAATGAAGTTGCATAAAGGAAACTTAAAAAGTGATATCAGGAAATACTTTTTTCCCATAGAGGGCACAAGACGCAGAGAAAACTCTTCCACAGGAACTGATGAGGCCAGTGACAAAATTCAAAAAGGGATGGGATAAACCCAGATGTTTCCTATATGGCAAAAAGATGTTAGAGTACGGTAGATCATTTCTATTCACAGTTTATATGCATATGCCTTGGGTAATTTTAGAAGAGTCAATTTCTGCATGTAAAGTGCTTCTCTATGTGAACTGCCTTTTATTTTATTTTCTTCATTTTATATTTATTAAGAGTTCTTCATACATTACAATATTAGAAATTATCAGGAAATGGGTAGTAAAAGAAAAAATTTTAAAGATAAGAAACAAACAAAAACAATCATCCCATGAAGCTCACATCATGGGGGAGGAAGAGAAAATTTGTAAGATCTAAACTATCAGGAGAATTTCTCTTGTACCACGTGGAATATCCTTATCATCTAGGACCAATTGTAGCACTTCTTTACATATACGAGGTGCGTGCCCCTTTGAACATGCCCCTTCGGGCACGCACCCATGTTCCGGGGAGCGGACGCACAGATGTACTGTCGTGCAATGGACCCTTCAACGTCGTCAGGAAGTAGGGCAGCCAGCCAAGTGCCTGCAGCTCAAAGGCTGTCTTCATGCTTCCCATGAACTGCCATTTAAAATTACCCTTTGTGTCTTCATTCTTGATAACTTTTATTTGGGTGTTCAAAGTTGACATGAAAACTACTGAGCCAGAAACAGTGATGCTTTTAAAGTGTTCAAAGATCAAAACTATCATTTCTTATACTCTGATTTCTAGGTAATACTGTGAGCCTACTGCTAGAGGTCATGGTACCAGTTTGAAACCAAGGGTTGGCCTGTATAGGAGCAATAGAAAAGGTAGGGAATGATTGCTCTTAGAGGGGGGGCAGGTCAGGTAAGGCACATATTCTTGAAGGATCAGGTTTAGAAATGGAAGATGTTATGATGACCTGACAGATTCCCTTATGCTGATTCTAGCTAAGGCAGTATAGTAAAACCAGGTTTGGACCACCCTGCTTTGGAAAGATGGAGTCCGTGGGCAGGAAGGAATATTAAATAAAATGTTTAGTTCACCTGCTTTCTTCAACATATCCTCAATGATTACACCTAGATCCTTTTCCTGCATCACAATAGCTATAGATCGGGTTCCTCTTTCCCACATGCATCACTTTGCACTTGTTCACAATAAATGTCACCTGCCATTTTGATGCCAAGTCTCCCAAGGTCCTCTTGCAATTTTTCACAAACCTCTTGCAACGCGGAAACAACAGAGCTAGCTCCAAGCTGGGAAATGCTTTAAAATTCAGGGGACTTTGTAGCAAGAAGGGATCTGTTAAGGAAAGCTGGGAGGCCAAAAAGCAGGAGCAAGACACTGATGAAGATATATTCTCTTATCTTGCAGCTGTACTAAAAGTCTAACGTGTGACATGGAAAAGTAATGATGTGTAAGATCAAAGGAATGCCTTGGGGAAAAAACCAGCAGACAGAGATGTACAGGTACAGAAACAATATAAATATTACTGAATCCTTGTCCTCTTCAGAATTCTTAGAAGTCAGAAGAGAGCTCTGTCTGGCCTATGCCTCATGGTAATTATATTCTTACTGTATTTTTGTGCTGTCCCTTGTACTTATATTCCAGATCCCTGTCTTATCTTGGTACCTTTGGAAAATTACTCTAGCTATATGATACATTTTAAACAAGATGATCTTTAAAAAACATTTTTAGAACTTAAATATATTCGGGGTGATTTTTAAAGGCACTTATCCACATAGCAGTGCCTGCTATGTGGATAACTACTGGTGAGACAATATTCAGAGGCACTTAGGCCCGGATTCTCTATAGGGCACGGATATCGGCCGCCATGTAAAAAGCAGCTGCCGATCACGTGTCGATCACATGACGGCCTCTATAGAGAATTGCACCTCCGTGAAAGATAGGCACCGGAAATGTAGGCCTGGAAAACCCTGGTCTACATTTCTGGCACCTATTTCTGTCATGAATCGTGCCTATGTAGGCGCTTTAGGTATGCCCATAGTGGCGTTAGGTAGCCAAAGCGCCTATGTAGACACACTTCCAGCATGTATTATTTAGGCCATTAGGTACCTTAACAATGTGGATTTTTTTGCCATTCTAAATGGCATTTGTTAATTAACATGCAACAGTAGGATTTCCTATGGCACCTAAATTTAGGCACTGTTTCTAGAATTTCTCCCTATGGGGTTTTGATATAACTGGCCAGGAATAGCCCCTGGCTAGTTAAATCACTTGTGTGGAGCTATTCACTGATATTCAGTGGTACTTAACTGGTTAGTGCCACTTAGTATCAGCACTAACCATCAAACACAAAACTGGTTATCTTGTGGATGGTCCAGGGGCATAAGAAGACCGCTTAAATAACACAGCATAAAATACAGTCTTACCTTTATGTGGTTCATCTTATGTGGTTAAGTCCTATACATTGTGCTTGACTATATTTGTTTTAGATTTCTGCATACATTCATATACTCATTGCCTGGATATGGTCCAGCATTGAATAACAAGGCATAAAGCTGGCGGGAGACAAAAAAAAGCGCCGATGCCATCAGTCAAATATTGACCCCCCCTAACTGGATAGTGCCACTGAATATTTCCAGATAATGCTGAGATGGTCTTTGGGTGAAGCTTGGGCAGAAGTGATCTTGTTAGTGGTGATGTTAATGGCTGCTACCCGAATAACTATCTGGATAACTTAGGACAGCTAGAAAAGCTAGCTGGCTAGTAGCTGCATATCTAGAATGATAGAAAAGGAAACAACCTCACATAGAGACTGAAGAACAGAACTTTAGACCGAAGCCCTGATGTTCTAAACTTACCGCGCCTTTAATGTTCATCACTAAACCAGTTGTAACCAGTTCTGCGTACAATGAAAGATTAGGTTTTTACCTGGATTATCTTCTTTCTGTTAATCCTCTCAGGAGTCTGTACGTATGGGGGATCAATCCCTTCCCGCGAACTGAACTTGCAGAAGTGTGAATGCTTACAGTTATGAGCAATGACGTAGTGAGAGGGGATGAGGGGGAGGACCACCTTGGGCGCCGTCTTGGTGGAGGCGCTGGCACCTCTTTGCCCTGCCACACTCATGCCCTCCCTTCCTGGCCCCTCCCGTACCTCTTTAAATCTTTGCCAGTGCAAGCAACTACTCTGGCCTGCTGCTTGTGCCGGCCTGGATCCCTCTGAAATCGCTTCCAGGTTGTGGGGCCAGGAAGTAATATCAGAAGGAAAGCCAACGCTGGTGCAAGCAGCAGGCCAGATAAGCTGCTGGCAGAGGTGAAGATTTGAAGAGGTACGGGAGTGGGAAGAGAGGGCATGAGTGTAGCGGGAGTGGCATGGAAGGAACAGGGGTGTGTGTGTGTGATGTGGAAGGAGCAGGGGTGGAGAGGAGGGTGTGCGGCACCAGCACCCTGGGTGCCTCCTAACCTCGCTACGTCACTGGTTTTAAGCACCTCCCACATGGAAGCGGAGCACAGTGTCCCCTTCCTTCTCCTAAGCATTTTGTTTTTAATATTCAGGTCCAAAATTTTTTCTGAGCTATATATTTCAGTGAAATATACAGTGCCTAAGACTGCATGAAATGAATACATGTCTATGGTTATTTTTTATAGGATGATTAGATTAACCTATTGCATTCACCACCTACACAGAGATATTTTTATTGCTTTCCATCCTATGTAGAGGTGTAAATAATTATATGTTAAGTACAGCTTCATCACAGAGCACAATGGGCTAATATAGAATTTATGATTCATATGTCTTCTAAAGTGGTTGCGCTGTAGGCACAAGTGATATATTAGGAACGCTGAAACAGATAAGCCAACACTAGAGAGGCATATTTTTATTAAACAACGGAACTCTAATATTTACGAGATAGTACAGGGGAAAATAACTACTGAAATCTTTCAGATCATATGGATTTAAGAGGATGGTCATCTCCCTTACCCACAACCCCCCTTTAGTGTCATTCCCCTTAATTTCTAGTTCATGTTTCTGCGTGGCGGATGTTAACTTGTGTTTCAAAATAGTAGCTATGGAATTAAGAAAGGGAACTTTAGATTTATCTTATGCGCGTTATATTCAGATATAGCATATTCTCCCCTTCTCATAGGGCTTGCAGCCTATTTGTACCTGAGACAACGGTAGATTATATGACTTGCCCAAGATCACAAGGAAGAGCAGTGTTATTTGAACCCTAGCTTCCCTGGGCCTCAGCATGCCAAGCGGGCTGCTCTATCAATCCAGTATGCTAGAAAGAATACCTTATTCAGACACATCGAAAGGTGGTTATAGTCCAGCCGTCACCAATGCTGGAATGCAGGGATCCACCAGAGAAATCTGCATTCAGCATTTGTGGCCAAATCTGCTTGAAAGATTTCCAAGACTCGAGGATCCTAGAGTGAGTGGTTAGTAGTCTATGGGCTCCTTTTACTAAGCTGTGCTAGCGGTTTTAGCGCGCACTAGATGCTAATGCCAGAATTGAGCTGGCGTTAGCTTTTGACGCGTAGCATGGAGTTAGCGTACGTGGCAATGCAGCGTAAGCTAAAAATGCTAGCACATCTTAGTAAAAGAAGCCCTATGTGCATCTATCACTGATGAGAAGGGGTATAACAGCTATATAGTTCTATCCCACGTCTACTGGACCCAGTGGAGAGTGCTTTGAGGAAGATTTACCTGGACCAATTTTCAGATCTCAGGAGGCAAGCCAGCTAACTCTTGTGGTCAGCAATGACTGCGGATATTTAATATCGGGCCATTTCCGATGACCAGCATTGAATATCCAGGCTTTTTTTGGGGGGGGGAGGGGGCTGCTTAAAAGTTATCTGGTTAGTCAGCACCAGTCAATTAACCCCCTCTTCTATGAAACCGCGCTAGCGTTTTTTTTTTTTAGCACAGAGAGCCGTGCTGAATGGCTCGAGCTGCTCCCGATGCTCATTGAGTTCCTATGAGTGTCGGGAGCAGTGCGGGCCATTCAGCGTGGCTCCCTGAGCTAGAAAATACTAGCGAGGTTTCGTAGAAGAGGGGGTAAGTTTATATTGTCCAAAGACAGGACTGCTAAACTTTAGAGTGTCCAATTTGGCTGCTAAACATATCCAGTCAGTGCTGAAAATTGCTGGTTATTATGCAATATAGCCATTTAACTTTTAGTTGCTAGCCGGGAATATTCAGCACAAATAACCAGTTTTCTCACCACTGAATATGTTTACATTTAACCACTTAAGCACTATTTAACCAATCAGTGTCATTACTGCCTGGTTAAATAGCAGTAAATATCAGACAGACTGTGTCCCCACAGAAGGAAGAAAGAGTAATAACAGACATTAGAAGAAAATTTATTTATTTATTTTTTAAATTTCTATACCATTTAAAACTAAACGGTTTACATAATTTACATACAAGAAATTGTAAAAAACATAATTAGACAAAGAAACAAATAATCCTCAGAGAGAATATCTACAAAGTAACACCAAAGGCTTATACAAAGGGTCATGAATGATTCAGCAACAACAATAAAAAAATTAACTAGTAAAAGGCATCTACAAATAATTGCGTCTTGAGTAATTTTCTAAAACTACCCTTTTCATGGCATTTTTGTATTTGGCCCACAAGGGAGTTCCATATTTTAACACCTGCACAACAGAAGGTCATTTTACCAGTCTCCAAAAGCTTCGGGTTAGCATTTGTTTTCAGGAGAGCTAAGCTCTCAGAACTTAATGATCTATTTGGTAAATAATTAGACATATTGGGCTAGATTCACTAAAGACAAACAAATCAATCCTATTCGTGTCCTATCCGTTTCCGAGTCATTCTTGCCGATCGATTCAGTAAAGCTTGTCCATGCAAATGATCAAATCGTAAACACGCCCCCATGTCTCACTCTAACAAAGATTGACGCGCATGCGCACTGTCTTCTTGTTGGCTTTGAAGCACATAACGCATGCGCTAGCTCTTTAGGACTTCACTGCGTAGAAATGGGGCGGGGTTTAATCACGGACGTCATTGGCGGGCTCCGAATGTGCCTACTGCATAGCGTTGTCGTTGTAAAAAAAATGCAATATAAGAACTGTCGTTTTTACCAACCTCTCTTTTTTTCTTAAGTGCTGTTGCAAGCTGTATAAGCTGTGACCGTAGCTTTTTGAAAAATTTGTTGGAGAGGTTTAAGAAGAAATAGCATTGGAGGTTTGTGAGTGAGTAGTGGAATTCTTAGAGTTCGTCCTTTTTTACAGATCAATCTCGAAGTTTATTGTGCGCTTCCAAACAGCTTAACATTTCTCTCAGGAAAAAAACTGTTAAGTTGCTAGAAGGCACAACAGTTAACAGCAGTTGAATGCGCTGGGATCACGCGCTGTTATATACAGCCTACGAATCCCAGGAGGCTGTGCGTCTCTTTCTGCTGTAAAGCACAAAGCAACCAAAGGCGACCCCATGACGACAGATGCACGTAAAAATCTAGCTGAAAGGAAGGGAGGGCCCTTAAAACTTATTTTTGATTTTTTTTTTTTTAATTTGGCATTGATATATGAAGTGTAGAATGTGCAAGGAGAGCACGGGGTTAATCCACGATTTTCTCGCCATGCGCATTACAAATCCGAGATTCACTCCCGTGCTCGCTGTGCGCATTCCAAAAAAATCCAAAAATATTTCTAACGCTTATGTACATGAAAGTTTACATATATTTAAAGTTTAGATATATTTTGGATTTTTTGCGGGGTACATATATATTTTTAATGGGATTCTTAACATGCACGCGGCAGTTGCTAGGCAGGAATAGTCGGTGAGGATGTAAATGAATGATTCTCAGCAGTCAAAACTTTTTGGAATGGAAAGGCCAGTTGGTTTGGACAAAATGGTTTCATGAATCGATGCTTTAAGAAATTTATATGCCTTTTTACTCATTTGCATGCGCAGATCGGATCGGGTGCAGATGGGGTCTGGAGGAAGGTTAGTGAATCAAGCTATAGTCGGAAAGTGAGTGCAAACCAATCGGTACACAATCGGTTCCATACAAAAACTGATGGCAAATCATTTATATTGTATTCTGAAAACAACTGGTAGCCAGTGCAATTGTTGGAGATAAGGTGAAATGTGATCATATTTCGATAATCCCATTATCAGTCTTGCTGCTGCATTTTGAACAACCTGCAATGCCCTGCACCTCGCTTTTGTTACTCCAAGGTACAATTGGGTAGAGCAAGAAAGAAAGATAGCTAATATTCATAACATATGCATCTTCATGCCCCCTTTATCTTAAGGTAATACGTAGAAATAAAACAAAAACATAAAGGAAAAAAATAACACCTTTTTTATTGGACTAACTTAATGTAGTTTATGATTGGCTATCGACGGTAACCCTTTCTTCCTCAGATCAGATTATGTTATCCTTGAAAGCCAATCACAAACTACATTAATCCCCCCTCCCTTTTACAAAACGTCGCAAGACTATTTTAGTGCCAGCTGACGTGCTAAATGCTCTGCGCTGCTCTGATGGTCATGGAGTTCCTATGTGCAATGATTCTTCATCAAACACTCAAAACCACTGGTGAAAACCAAAATGACACTGAAGGTAATTTATCTACTAAGGAGCAAGCCTCAAATTGTCGAGCATCACCCACTTTGGGTTTTCTTGAGAAGAAATTCCAACTTGGGAAACACTGATCTAAACCATCCACCGCTATAGGCTGCATGAAGACTGATGCAAATTGGAATTGTGTCAATGGAGACTCATTAGCATAGACCCTCCTTTTGTAAAAACAAAAAAACCAAAAACCAAAAAAAACCTCCTTTTGTAATTTTCCTTGATTGTCTCATTTGCCTCCAATTATTGTATTTCTATCCCACTTCCCGTACTGGTCCTGTCTGTCTTGAAAGTCATGTATTTGCTATATGAACTTTTGTTCCCCTGTATATTGTTATAAACTGTTTTTAGAATTGTGCAACGTCGTGAATATATGATTGGGCGACCAATCAAATTTTAAATAAACTTGAAACTTGAACCAACCAACACAATACCCCTGCAGGCTGCATCAGCCTAAAGAACTGTGCATACCACTGAAGACAAATAACCAAACTAGGAAACCTTTCACAAGATGATCCTTGTTCCTTTCCCCCAGTTGATTAGTCTTAGCCTGATGAATCCAATAATGCACCTGCCATGGTGTGACATAAACATCATCCCTCTGCAATTCCATCCCACTAGTATCTGACTTCCATGCTACAACCAACTATCTCTCTTAGTGCACCAAAAAATACACAATGCTTTGAAAGCACAAGATAACATTTCCAACCTATCATGCTGAATCAGCAGACAGAAGAACGAATAGCTTCCATGACTTCCTGACCACAAAAAAAAAACTTTTGACAATTTCTTCACTAAAAGGCAAGAGGTAGAATTAATAATTCCATCCAATTTACACAGAAAATGGATGTTTGCCAAAGCAGACACCACTAAACTGCCAGATCAGCCAGCTAAACATGCAAATTGAATAAAATCCAGACCCACTGAAACAAAAAATGGGCCAGACTCCAGCAAATACCTATTAGCCAAAAACACAGCAAATTTCATTCAACCAGACTCGTATGTCTACTTAAAGATGACTCATCAGGCTTTCTAGGATTCTTGAATGATACTCCAGAGCCCCATTGGTATTGTCAGCAATTCATCTCCACAGGGAGCCAAAGCTTGAAGCCCAGGCTGCTAGAAATGCTCCTGGAATATGTTTTACTGATAATTTTACATTTAGATGTAAACAACAAAACTCTCAAAACTTCCACCAGTAAAAGGCAAGATTCTGTCTACTTATTGATATAATTAGCTATTGCCATGATATCCAACTGCCACACTACAACCCAATTAGCAAGCTGCTCCCTCCTGTGGTAACATGAACGAGGACAAACTAGAGCCCAGATAAAGTGGAGTCACACACTGGGGTTGGGTTTAGGTGAACAGAAAATAATACTTTATTAAAAGTGCCAGGTAGAGGCCCTGTTTGATTCACAGGTAAAGTAGAAATGTAAAATTAGTTCTTAGATGTAAGCATCCTCCTGTTGCATGCTCCTGAAGGTCATGCATAGTCATTGCCACAGGGTGGCAAGAGGCATATAAAAAAAAGAAATGGTTTGCTACCCCTTTGCCACTCCAAATTGGCTCATCATCTTCCTTCCCTGAGGTCTGGTTTCTCTCCCTCTCCCCAGCACAGACCCAAACTGCCTTCTATTCCCTTCTTCCACCCCCCCCCCCTCCTCCGGCAGTCCTCCAGTGTTTTAGTATGTTGCTGTTAGTGTCAGGCATTGGGCAGGCTACTACCAGCCAGCAGAGGTGTTCTCACTGCCTTGTTCTACCCCCTCTGCTGCAACTTCATGTTCCCATTTAGGTAGGATAGGGTGCATAAAATGCTTCTTGAACTGGTCAATAGTATCTTGCCTGAATGTCTAACATTGCTGGTAATGCACCGAATGGATAGAGGACCATCAGGGAGAGGGACAAGAAGATAGAAATAGGAGATATGGGGGTGCTTTGGGGAAAGACAAAGATGCTACGCCTATGGAGGATGGAGGGGGAAGGGAGATAGGGATGTCTGAGAGAAGAGAGAGAGATCCTGGATGGGGGATTGGAGAAGTGAGAGATTGGGTGAGGGGGTGGGAGAGAATGTGGGAAAGATACTAGAACCATGAGGGAAGTTTATAGAGAGTGAGTGAGAGACAGAGAGGTGCAGGGATGGAAAGGGGTGAGCAGAGGCATAAAGAGAGACTGGATAATAGGGATAGGGGAAGAATGGGGAAGATACTGAACTTCTACCATTTTATGTCAAAGAGGGAGTGTATTCATGTAAAAAATAAATTATTGTTAATACACCCTGGTCCAAATTTGGAAGCCTAATACTCTAATTCAATCTATAAACAAAGAGACCAAAAATTGGGAAAAAAAGACCTCAGATAAGCTTCAAGGGTCTTAAAAATACTCCATTTTTAAAACTGCTCTTATGAATGAGAATAGTGAAAATGTCTTTCTTTCAGATGCACAGAAAAATAGTTCTTAAAAGTAAAATCAGTAAAGAAAAATAAAAGCTTCACCACATTGAACATTTCATTTAGATAGAAAAACAGTGATTAACCCAAGAATTAGCTCCATTCTAACTTCTTTCCCCAGCAGGGGACGAGTTACGATGACTTAAACACTAAACTGCCATCTCTTCAAAGCAAACTGCTGAATACCACAAGACTGAAACATACCCGACAAAGATTCCCTGTTTCACCAATTGCTGCATCAGGGGTGTTCACTGTGTAAATCCAAATTCCAAGGTGGCATTCAGGCTAGCTACCAAGTTTCAAATCACATTCTGTAGCTCACATACTCTGCCTCCAATTCACTCTGCTCCCAATGAACACTGTTTCTTCTCAAAAAAAAGGCTGCCCATTCAATACCCGTATTGCCTTAAAAAATGATGCAAATTTCCTCACCTCACTGATAACTTACAGTGCTCCAAAACCACGCACTGCAGTGAAAAAAAAGAGTCATTTATTTATTTATTTGATTTTCTATCCCGTCCTTCCAAAAAAGCCCAGAACTGGTTACAATTGGCTCATCATCTTCCTTCCCCTAAGGTCTGGTTTCTCTCCCTCTCCCCAGCACAGACCAAAACTGTCTTTGTGGTAATAACTGGATGCAGGATGATCACCCACTGTAACATCAGAAACACTATCCCCATTTGTAAGCTCTCTCTAAGTCCTGCATGGGTTCCAATACCAACTGCTGCAACAGTTCTAGTACAGAATACAGGATCTCCCTACTTCTAGAAGACCCTGCAATAGGTACCATATATATTTGAATATAAACTGCGAGGCAACCTTTTTTTCCTTTCCCCCCAAAAAGGAGGAAAAAAGGTTGATTCAAATATAAACCGGTGTGTGTGTTAATATTCAAGTGCCCTGCCCTGCCAGGCTCTGCATCCATCCCCTTCCCTCCCTCCCCTCCCCTGCCCTTCCATTCTCTGCTCCCTGCCCTGCCAGGTTATGTACCCTGTACCACTCTCTCCCAATGCCTTTCAGGCCTCCACTGTGCCTAATGTAAGTCCTGGTGGTCCAGCGGTGGGCTGGGACATCATAAGAATTCATGGCAGCCAATCAGCTAGCAGCTCTGCACAGGCAGAGGCAAAGAAAGATTGTTCCTGCTGCAGTTTATCGCTGGACCAGCAGGGATTTGAAAGGTACATGAGGGAGGCGGGAGGTAAGTAAAAGTTCTTAGAGTCGGCTGGAACAAGAGGCGAGAGGGATCCCTCCTGTCCCACCGTTGGAACACCAGGGATTTAAAAGGTATGCCGGGGGGGGGGGGGGTGGTGGGGGTGGAGAGGGACATAAAAGTTGATAAAGTTGGCCAGGACAGGAGACAAAAGATATTCCTCCTGTCCTGGCCCACCAGGGTTTTAAAAGGCACACAAAAAAGGGGGGGAAGGAGGGGGGGCTGGAGGGAGATAAAAATTATTAAGGCAGGAGATGGGAAGGATCCATCCTGTCCTGGTCCATCACTGGCCCATGAGGTCTTATGGCAGGCCTGGCAGAAGCCTGCAACAGGTTCAGGAGGGGGACAAGTCAACTGACCCAAATATTTATTTATTTAAAAAATTTCTATACCGTTTACAGCTAAATGGTTAACAGGATATACGTACATAGTTTTAAAACATCATAAAATAAACATACAAACAAGCCTTTAAATTCATAGCTAAAAAATACTAACATAGCTTTGCATAGAAACAGAGCTTAAGAGACATAGATAAAAAAATTAATAGCATGTCACAGGCATAGATTAATAGCATATCTGTGGATCATAAATGGTTCATCAGGTTTACCAAAAAAGATATGTCTAAAAGAAAGCATCAACAAATAACTGTGTTTTAAGTAGTTTTATAAACATACCCCTCTCACAACAGCGACCTCCAATTTGGGCCATTTTTTTGGGCCCAAAAATCTCGGTTTCTATTTGAGTATATTCGGTATACCCCAATCAACATCTGGCATATTAAAATCATCTTTTAGTAATGCGTCCCTTGTATATCACACCAGTATAAACACATTTTCCATTCCCTCTTTCCAGATTGCTCCAAAGTGCCTCTTCCTTACCCTGCAGATCCTGCAGTTGTGTGACAAATATGATCTTTAACATATAATGCCACTCCCCCCTCCTTTTCTTCCTACCCTGTCTTTCCTGAACAGTTTATAACCTGGTATAACTATATCCCAGTCATGGTTCTTCATGAACCACATCTCTGTGATCACCACTAAATCTAACTCAGCCTCTACCATCACAGCCTCTAGATCCAGAACCTTGTTTCCCCTACTTCAACCATTAGTATATATTGTTTTCCAGACATTGCCCTCTTTTCCCATTTGTGCTGAGGTATTTAGTGATTCACTTACCTGAAGGCTTATACTCACCTGAGAGTTTTAATCACCTTGCCCCAATGAATCTAGTTTAAAGCCCTCTTCAGTAGGTTAGCCATTCTGCTGCTGAAGACATTTTTTTCCCTTCTTTGATAGATGCACACCATCCCTGCTCAGCAGTCCTTGGAAAATCATCCCATGGCCTAGGAAGCCAAAACGCTCTGAAAGACACTATCCATGCAATCACTGATAGGATTCGAGCTTCTCTGCCCTGACTTTTACCCTCAACAGTGAGGATCAATGAGAATACCACCTGCACACCTGACTGCTTCACTTTCTCTTCCAGAGCCACAAAGTCACTTTTGATACATTTGGAGGAGTACTTAGCAGTATCATTAATGCCAACATGGATGAGTAGCATCAGATAATAGTCATTAGGCTTGATGAGTTGCTGCACACTGAGCAGCTTAGCATTAGAAACATAGAAACATAGAAATAGACGGCAGATAAGGGCCCACGGCCCATCTAGTCTGCCCACCTTAATGTCCCTCCCCTACCTTTGCCCTGTGAATAGATCCCATGTGCCGATCCCATTTGGCCTTAAAATCAGGCACGCTGCTGGCCTCAATCACCTGTAGTGGAAGACTATTCCAGTGATCAACCACTCTTTCAGTGAAAAAGAATTTCCTGGTGTCACCTCGTAGTTTCCCGCCCCTGATTTTCAACGGATGCCCTCTTGTTGTCGTGGGACCCTTAAAAAAGAAGATATCTTCCTCCGCCTCGATGCGGCCCGATTAATAGCAATGCCTTTTTTCAAATGTGCATATGCTCAAGTTGCTATGGGCCACCCATGTATTTGCAAATAATAAACCCCCTAGATGGTGTTGGCACAGTACCTGTGTGTGTGTGGGGTGGGACACATGAGACACAGGTAAAGTTGGGTGCTTCTTAGCTATGTGTCATCTGATGTCAATAAAGTTGTGACCATGGACCTATCAGATCTGAAATCCTATTTATGTATAATCAATATTTGTAGCCCCAAAACTGACAGCAGGGATATTTATCCATTTAAATTAGGACAGCTATTTGTGCGGTCCAGCTTAGAAAAACTGAATATCTCTGCTTTCTGGTCAAGATAATGACCCGACTCAGAATGCTTACCTCCCTCTTATAAGCATATATCTTTAGGCCAGACAAAAAAGAGAGGATTCTATAAATGGCACTCAAAATTCAGCGCCAGATAAAATCAGCGCTAACCATGATTCTATAAAGAAAACATGCCCTTTATAGAATCATGCTTGACACTAATTCCCATGCTTATAAGTGTTGTTGGTGCCTAATTATTAATAGTTAAGAGCTTGTTAGCCAATTAACTTATGTTAACATCTTGATAAAATGCCCAGATTTGGGTGCAGAAATTTGGGCACCGAATCTGGGGGTAAAATGTATGTGGTGATAAAAACATAGATAATACCAGATACATTTGATTACTACAAAAACAAGTTTAAAATGCTCAAAAACTGATTTCTATTAAATTATGTAGTGCTATTGTGAAGTGCTCAGACCCTCAACCATAACGCCAAGTGATATAGCACGGCGGCAGTTGCCAACCGGGTTATCATCGTCTTCATTTACTTAAACAAATAATTACCACTTATCTGAATCTCCTTGGTGGTATTGATATCTGGCAGCCGCACTACATAATTTAATAGAAATCCGTTTTTGAGCATTTTTAGCTTGTTTTTAAGTAGTCAAATGTATTGGTGATTACTGGATATTATCACCAGATGACATTACCAGATGATAGTATAGTTAGTTTCCTATTAATGTTCAAGTTCCAGTTTAATTTATTTAATAGACCATAAATATAAAACCAAGAGGCAAACCTAGGCGGTTTACAATAAAAAAATTAAATAATAATAAAAAAAATTAGGGTAAAAACAAAACAAACAATCAACAAAAAAAGTAAGTCAAAACATAAAGAAAAACAATTGAGAACATGGGGAAAGAGAGAATCAGTGGATTACAATAAAAATAAAAAGGTTGGAGAGAGGGATGAACAATGTGGTGAGGAAGGAAAAATAATTCAATTCTGCCCACACAATAGAGAGGTAGCCATCAAGAAGAAGTATATTAAGAACTAAAGGCCAAAGAGAAATAATATGCCTCTAATTCAGTGGTCTCAAACTCAAACCCTTTGCAGGGCCACCGCAAGGGAAGGAGTTGGCCGGTGTGGGAGACTAACTCCGCCCCCAACAGCCCTTGCTGAGCCGTTCTTCGAACAGAAAAAACAGCCACCTTTGCTGCTCAGCCCTTCTTCGGCTCCAGCCACCTCAAGGGAAGGAGTTGGCCGGCGTGGGAGACCAACTCCACCCCCAACAGCCCTTGCTGAGCCGTTCTTCGACTGCAAAAACAGCCACCTTTGCTGCCCAGCCCTTCTTCGGCTCCAGCCACCGCAAGGGAAGGAGTTGGCTGGCATGGGAGACCAACTCCACCCCAACAGCCCTTGCTGAGCAGTCCGCTGCCTCCACTCTGCCTCTCAATTGCACTACCTCACCCCGCCAATTTCTTCAGTTTTAAGTTCCCCTTTGCCATGTACCTTCATGGAAACTGTGCAACCTCACCCTGTCTTAACAACTTGGTTTAAGTTTCTATGCTAAATTCCATTGTGAACTGTACAGTTACTAGATTGCATTACTAAGGTTCCACCCGATTAGCTGCTGTTAAGTTCCCTCCCAGAATTTGTCCAGATACTAGACTCTACTCACTGCTAAGGCTCTATCTTGATTAGCCCTAAAAAAAAAAAAAAAATAAACGCGTATTCCCCCACCCCTATCTTACTGCCTCAACTAGATACTGTGATATCCTCCTGCTTGAAACTTTCTCTCAGAGATTAAATAAGTCTCCAGCCCCCCCTGAGCTGACACCACTAAGCCTCCCCTCTGCTTGGAGATTTCATATAAGCCAACCAAATAAGCCCCACCATGAAGCCACCCCTTTGGCTCCTCCTTCTCCTACTCTGCTCATCTCTCAACACCTCTCTCTGCCTGAAACCTCCCTCTCCCAACCTACTTGACTCCCCAAATGTCAGCAATATCTGCTTTGGCCCCAGAATCCCCACGCTGTTGCGCCCCAGAAATCATCCTACCAACCCCCCCCCCCGTAAAGTCAACCATGCCTCTCTAAAGCCTGTCCCCCAAGCTAACCTTCCCGACCATGCCTCTAACTCTCTCACCCCTGTCCCGACTCTTTACTGCAACGCCAGATCCGCATGCAACAAGATTCAAATTCTGAAGGACCTCCTCGAGGATTCTGACCCTGGATTCCTGTGCATCACGGAATCATGGATTTCTAAAGATGACCTTTTCACACAAAATGAACTCTGCTCCCATGGCTTCCAAGGCCTCTTCTCACCTAGAATCAACCGCAAAGGAGGTGGCCTGGCACTCCTCTACAAATCCTTCTTCGATGTCCAGCTCCTCAAAAAAGGCAGCCATGCCTCACTAGAGTATATGCTAGCCTCAGTCAACGACGAACTCCGCCTTCACCCACTGGGCATCCTGTTACTATACTGCCCACCTATCCCTTGGTCCAAATCATCCGATCTCGTCCTCGAGACCATAACTAATGCCTTCCTCAAATTCCAAAGATTACTAATCATTGGAGACGTCGATCTCCACCTTGACGACACCACCAGCAAAGACACGACTGAATTCAATGACTTCCTCACCTCCCTAGGTTTCTCCCCCCCCTGCATCCACTCCAACCCATGAAAAGGGGCACACCCTAGACTTCATCAGGTTCCTCGATCTCACCGCTTATAAAACCTCTACCGAAGACATTCGTTGGGAACATGTTCCCTGGTCTGACCATTTCCTAGGGGCCTTCTGCCTCCCCATCTTCATGTCTCATCTTGGATCCCCACCCTGCTCCCCGAATTCCATTACCTTCTGGAAAAAAATCACGAGCGATCTGTTCTGGACCAAATTCCTCAACCATTTCTCCCCCACTCCCAAGCTTGCAGACTCAGAAAACAATTGGCACAACTGGATCGTCCTCTCCAAGTCTACCTACCACTACCTTGCCCCTCAAACCTCTAAATCCATTACCTACCTCCATAAGGCCCCTTGGTACCTTCCACTCCACAGAGAAGTGAAACAGAAATGTCGAGCTTTAGAGCGCAAATGGAAAAAAATCCAAATCCCCTTCTGATAGACAGGCCTGGAGAGTCAATATTAAGCTCTACAGCTCAATGTTAAAAAAAGCAAGGAAGAACTTCTACGGTGACAAGATCTCCAGATCCAACAACCAGAATAGCACACTGTTCAACATTTGGCGCTCCTTAACCACTAAAAACGATTCCACCCTGCTCCCCT
This sequence comes from Geotrypetes seraphini, assembly GCF_902459505.1. Classification (NCBI taxonomy): domain Eukaryota; kingdom Metazoa; phylum Chordata; class Amphibia; order Gymnophiona; family Dermophiidae; genus Geotrypetes; species Geotrypetes seraphini. The sequence goes on from NC_047085.1 coordinate 458,417,726, forward strand.
CCTCTCCTTCAGCCGAGGTTCTAGAAAAATTCTTCAATGATAAGGTCACTACCTTAAGAGGCTCCTTCCCGCCCGCAGTCTCCTACAACTCTCTGGCGCCCTTCAACCCCAACCCTACCATAGCTGCCTTCAACCCCATCCCTGCCGACAGATCCTGGACTGCCTTCGAGCTCGTATCCGATTCTCAGATCCTTAAACTCTGCCTCAAATTAAAATCTTGCAACTGCACCTTGGACCCATTCTCCTCCTACCTATTTGAGAAAATTCCCACACAGGCCATCGCATCTCTTACCAAACTCATAAACTCTGCCCTACTATCGGGCTTATTCTCTACTGAAATGGGACACATCGCTCTGACCCCACTACTGAAAAAAGCAGACCTAGACCCCTCCTTACCATCCAGCTATCGTCCAATAGCAAATATCCCTCTCCTAACCAAGTTGCGTATCATATCTACCCAGCTCTCTTCCTATCTAGAAAGATTCTCCATTCTCCTACCTTACCAATATGGCTTCAGACCCAACTTCTGCACCGAATTCCTATTGGCCTCACTAATCTCTAAGGTTCAGCAACTGCATTCTCGTAACAAGTTCGCTATTCTTCTACAATTCGACCTCTCTGCAGCTTTGATGTTGTCCACCACGATATTCTAATTTTCCAACTCTCCGAGATAGGCATTAGCTCCACAGTTCTAGACTGGTTCTCCAAATTCTTATGTTCCCGCTCTTACACGGTTAAGATGAGCGGCACCTCATCCTCCCCCTGGATCCCGACTTGTGGTGTCCCGCAAGGCTCACCCCTCTCTCCAATCCTTTTTAACATTTACATGTCTTCCCTGAAACTCCTCCAATTATCCCCCCTTGAAACACTTTACACTTACGCTGATGACATCCTCGTCCTCCTTGAGATCGACTCGTACCTCACTAACCTCTCTACGAACATATCCTCATGCATAACAAACCTCCAATCCTGGGCACTCACAGTACAAATGAAATTGAACGAGTTCAAAACAAAACTCCTTTGGCTCGGCCCAAAATTGGACCATTTACCATCCTCCATCCCATTGTCCTCCGGCTCCTCACTACAGCTCGAGTTTTCAAGCAAAGTTCTGGGTGTCACCTTGGACTCCTCTCTATCCTTCAACGACCATCTCCACTCCTTGGTAAAAAAATGCTTCTTCAGCCTTCATATGCTAAGGAAAGTCAGACCCTACTTTCATCAAAAACACTTTGCCGTCCTAGTACAATCCATCATCCTTTCCAGATTGGACTATTGCAATTCTATCTACCTCAGCCTAACCAAGAAAAGCCTCCATAGACTTCAGCGGATTCAGAACGCCGCAGCTAAACTTATTTTCGCAAAAAGCAAATTTGATCACGTCTCGCCACTCCTTTCTAAGCTCCATTGGCTCCCAATAATCCCCAGGATCCACTTCAAATGTGCATGCCTAGCTTTCAAGATCCTACATGGCATCCTTCCTGCCGTTATTCCCCTTTCCTGGAACTCCGCAACTCCTACCTCCTCCAGATCCTCCCAAACTCTTAAACTATCTTTCCCTTCCACAAAAGGTATCTCGCATGCAGGCAAACTAGGGTCATCCCTCCCCTTTAGAATCACTGAGCTCTGGAATAACCTTACCTCCCCGCTCCGAACCTCAAGCTCCCTCCAACTCTTCCGTAAACACCTAAAAACCTGGCTATTCTCAAAACTGTAACACTTCCCTCTCTTTGGCCTCTCCCACCCATCCCCACTCTCTTACACCTAATCCTTAAACCCTCCACTGGAGTTCCTTTTTCATCCTAAATCCTGTAAACCGTGCTGAGCTCTGTGTCTACGGAGATGGTGCGGTATATAAACCTAAGGTTTAGTTTAGTTTAGTTTAGGTACTTGGAGGGCCTCAGAAAAAAATAGTTAATGTCTTATTAAAGAAATGACAATTTTGCACGAGATAAAACTCTTTATAGTTAATAAATCTTTCCTTTTGGCTAAGTCTTAATAATAATATTGTCATTTATAGCTAAAGAGACAGATGATCAAGAAACTGTTTTATTTTACTTTTGTGATTATGATAAACATACCGAGGGCCTCAAAATAGTACCTGGCGGGCCGCGAGTTTGAGACCACTGCTCTAATTGTACCTTGAAGGTGGCAAATGATTTCTCTGAACGAAGGTAAAAAGGCAAAGAATTCCAGAGCATAGGAGCCATAACACAGAATGAGGAATTCCTGTGGAAATCTAAGAAAAATTGTCTAAATGAAGGAATGACCAATAACTGCTGTTGTGAGGAGTGTAAGTTCGTTGATAGAAACATAGAAACATGATGGCAGGTAAAGACCAAATGGCCCATCCAGTCTGTCCATCTGCAGCATCCATTATCTCCTCCTCTCCCTATGAGATCCCATATACAGTACGTATTCTATGCTTTCTTGAATTCAGATACTGTTTCTACCACCTGTACTGGGAGACTATTCCATGCATCTACCACCCTTTCTGTAAATAAGTATTTCCTTAGATTGCCTGTGAGCCTATCGCCTCTTAACTCCATCATATGCCCTCTCGTACCAGAGTTTTCCTTCATTTGAAAAAGGCTCACCTCCTGTACTTTAATGCCACAGAGATATTCAAACGTCTCTATCATATCTCCTCTCTTCCACCTTTCTTCTAGAGCATACATATTGAGGTCTCTAAGTCTGTCATCGCACACTTTATGACAAAGACTGCTAACCAATTTTGTAGCAGCTCTCTGGACCAGCTCCATTCTGTTTACATCTTTTTGAAGGTGCAGTATCCAAAATGGCACACAGTATTCCAAATGGGTCTCATCCTCCTTTTCCTATTGGTCATTCACCTCCCTGTGCATCCAAGCATCCTCCTGGCTTTGACTGTCGCTTTTTCTACCAGTTTTGCCACCTTGAGATCATCAGACACAATCACCCCTAAGTCCCCCCTCTTCTTTCCTACACAGAAATACTTTGCCCCCTACACTATACTGTTCTCTTGATTTTTTTGCAGCTCAAGTACACGGCCCTGCATTTTTTTAAACATTAAATATTAGTTGCCAATTTCTGAACTATCCTCAAGCTTCACTAGATCCCTTCTCATGTTATCCACAACGTCCAGGGTGTCTACTCGATTACAGAGTTACTGATGAGCCCCAGCATCTGAGTGCAAATATTTTACATGGTTAATTCTGAAGTTAAGCACATGAATCATTTTTAAAAATAACAAGCTAATTTGGGATGAAGGGATGCAAATTCTATAAATGTGGTGATTTGGAAAGGTGGGCTAAAACAAACCTAATTACTTATATATATTTATGTTGCAAATTTGTTCTAACCTCTGAAAAGTGGCATTTTACAGAATCACGCACTCCATTATTTTGTTAAGGGGTGATTCAAACCTTTGCTTGCAAAGGGTTACAACGTAGGTAGAGCAGGTGTTTTTTTCTGTGCCAGAGCACTTTCAGTACCTGAGACGGTGGAGCACAAAATGACTGGCCACAACGAAAACCAGAAGTAGCAATTGCAGGTGAATTAAAATTTGAGCTCTAGCTTTTCTGGCTCTCAGCCGAGGACTCTAGCCATTATGGCCTAGATTCACTAAACTTACCGATCTGGGTCGATATTGAGTGATTCTTGGCTGAGTTTTGCCGAGCGACCGATTCACTACAGATTCTAAATGCAAATGAACTGATTGGACACATGCCCTATAGCGATCCCACTGATTGCTGTAAGAGCGATCAAAACACATGCATAGAGTATCCTTGTTTATTGATGCAATTTACGCATGCACTAGGTCTTCACTCTTACTACGTAGTTAGTGGGCGGGGTTTATTCCCGCATGTCATTGGCGGCAAAGCACAAGTGAGCTCAAACGAAAGGGGGAGGAGTGGCTGCAGTGTACTATTGCTGGCCCTACGAGTTGGACATTTTAAAAAAGGAATGACTTGTGACTGACGCAGTGGATTATTTTGTGTAGCCAGATTATCGAACAGAACATGCTTTAAACCCACGGGTTAAAACCACAGGCTTGCAATGCGCTTTTTACAGAATATGTAAAAAAGGAATTCTTACACATATGCAAAGATATTTTACAGTTTAATTTTTAATTTTGATGATTGTTTTATATGGGGTTGTAACCTCGATACTGATATTTCAGGGTGGAAGAGGGCAGGAGAGTCGGCAACTGGTCCTCAGCAGTCGCTTCTTTTCGGATCAGCAATCCCAGTCGGTGTTTCTTCTTCTGCTTAGTGAATCGGTGGCTTCCTACTTTTGCATGCCATTTCCCCCCATTTGCATGAGTGGATCAGATCGGAGATTGATCGGGAAGCTGTTTAGTGAATCAGGTCGGGGAACAGGATTGGAAGGGACAGGATCGGAAGGTTTAGTGAATCTAGCCCTATGTCACTACTGCATTATGGATTACAAAGAGATCTACGGTACCTTTACAAGATGAGTAGGGCAAACACTGAGAAGCAGATGCTATAAAAATTAGTGCTTTTATTGGCATGACATAAGGTAGGTGAGGATGTCTTTTATGGAACACATCTTTATTATTCTCTGCTTGCTGGCAGACAATAGGAGAAATCAAGAGAGCAAGGAGGAAAGGATGCATTTGTGTGTAACAAAATATAATACTAACCACAATTAAACCTGGCATTTTAACTGGACATTTTTTATCATTTGGGCTAAGCAGATTGTTCGGGTGCAGATTTTCTTCTTTTGCCATACTCCTCGGGAGCTCTTGCATAATTTGTTTGTCAGTTCTTGCTCACCAATTGCACTCCCCTTTCTCAGCTAGGTCTGCCTAATGAGATGCTGATTGGGGAATCTCGAATTTGCTTGCTGATGATTATGTGTTATTTTAACAGGAGAATGACAATAATTTCCTGTAATACCACTTGTTAAGGTAATTATGCTGTAATTGCCTTATCAAGGTGTCATAGAAGAGAGGCAAAGAACTCCAAGATTTCACAGCTGCTGTCATGCTCCTGTTAAGTGTTATGTTGAAAATGCATTATCAGTCATCAAGCTAAACAGCTTGTGGTTTGTTGGAATCAGACAGAGGTCTCCTACATATTGACTGCCCAGGCATATGAATTTAGAAGCTGAGTAACAGGTTTACTTTTGACATGTGTTGTTGACCTCTCTACTTATACACCTCCCAGAGAACTCTGTTCCTCAGATAAGCTACTCTTAGCTGTACCCTTTCCTCCACTGCCAAATCCAGACTTTGATCCTTTCATCTTTCTGCCTCCCTATGCCTGGAATAAATTACCCGAGTTTGTCTGCCAAGCCCCTTCCCTTCCCTTGTCTAAAAGCAGACTGAAAACCCACCTTTTTGATATAGCCTTCAATCCATATCCCTACTCCCCTCTGCCCACCTACCCAGCCAGCAGATTAACCGTTCCCCTTAATTCATGACATCCTGTTTGTCTTTGGGAAGCAGAGCTGAGCTTGTGATGTCATAATGCCTCCTTCTACCAATAAGAGCCAACCTCATCAGTGATGTCACAATGGCTTGATTGTCCTGTACTCCCCTCTGCCCTCCATTCCAGCAAGCAGATTAACCATTCGCTACATTCGAGCAGGGACTGTCTTCTTTGTGACTCTGTACAGCGCTGTGCATGTCTGGTAGCACAATAAAAATAATTAGTAGTAGTAGTAGTAGTTGACCTCTGCACTTGTTAGGGAAAATTATTCCATAGAAAAGACTGGTGCCGAAAAATCCTTTTGAAAGCAAGGGAATTTTAAAAATGGCATTATGGAAGTGACTTAGCAAATCACAATTGTTTTAAGAAATATATCTTTTTGAATCATAGAGAAGATCATATCCAAGTAATTTTCTCTGGTATAATTGCTTTAACTGTAGGTATGTGATTTTACAAAATTCTCTACCATGTGCACGTAACATAATCTGCATATACAACCCATACATGCCTACGCTTACCTGCAGCAATTAGAGACATGTCTGTGGTCAGAATTGGGTAGTATTTTCACTTAAGCACTCAGTTTTGAAACGTTAGCATGCAAATTAACCCATAAAATTAGTGAGTCTGATCATAGGCAGCGGAACCCTTTTTTGTTGGGGGGGGGGGAGGGCCCAAAAGCTTCACCTCAGACCTGCCCAAGCCCCGCCCCAAATCTACCCATGCCCTGCCCCAGACCCCACCTTCATAATAATAGTACCAATTGAAAATGCCATTTCTTCCATTCATTTTTCATATACACACAATATAATCTTATTAACAATACACAATGGTAACCACAAAATGAAACTACACAAAGCACATTCTTTTCACTTCCCCTCCCCACCACTGCACTGTGCGTCTTCCTCTCCCTCACTGTCCACCATCTCTCTCTCTCTCTCTCATTCCTTCCCTTGCTGCAAAGGGAGTGGGGAAAAAGAGAGAGGGATTCAGGGTGCAACTCTTCACCCCCTCTATTGCCACATCCAACATTTCTCCCTCTCTTATTCCCCAGACTGTGTGCAGCATCTTTCACCTCTGCCCAACAGCCCCATGCCCAACATTCCTACTTCTATCACCCCTCTCCAGCTCCATGCCACATCTCTTCCTCCATTCCCTCCACCAATATGTCCAACATTCCTCCCTCTTGCATCCCTTTCATTTGTCTCACTGTTCCCTTTCCAGCACCAAATCCAACATTTCTCCCTCTCTATCTCACTCCTCTTCCACCACCATGTCCAACAATTGTCTCCCTCCCTATGTCCAATTCTTCTCTTTCTTCCTTTCCCTCTTGGCTCAACAATTATCCCTTTCTATTCCCTCCCCCACCTCAGAATCTCTTTCCCCATCCCTCCTTCCTTCCAACCTTTGTCCCAAGTCTGTGCTCCCTTTCTCCCTTCTGTTTCCCAAATTCTTGCCCCTCCAACCTTCCTTCCTTTGTACCCAGTTCATGCTCCCTTCCTTTCTTCCGTGTCTCAATGCACTCCTCTCCCTCCCTCCTGTGACCCAATGCGCCTCACATCTCTCCCTCCTGCCCTCATTTGAGTCCCAACATCTCTCCCCTCACTCCCTCTCCCAAGTCCTATATGCTCCCTCTCTCCGCTGAATCTGAAATGTCACCTGTCTACCGGCCAGCATGCCTGCTGGTCAACACTATCGGCCGCGTCTCCTTGTCAACTTCTACTCCTTCCTACTGCGTGCGCGTATACCTTTAATTTCTCCTAAACGTGCAGTGCCGTCCTGACATCGGCCCCAGCGTTTTCCCTCCAGTGTGGTCCACCCTAGCGATAACAGGAAGTTGTCAGAGAGGGTGGGCCGCAGTGGAAGGAAGATGCCAGGGCCAACATCAGGACGGTGTTACACATTTAGGAGAAATTAAAGGTATACGCGTGCACAGTGGGAAGGAGTAGAAGTCAGTGAGGGGCCGTGGCCGAGAGTGCCCCGCTTCTTTCCCTGCAGGATCGCTGCAATTACTGGCAATTTTTGGGGAGGCTATGGCCCCTGTAGTCCCCTCCCTGTTCCGACGCCCATGAGTCTGATATTTAGAGCAATTTAACCAGTTGGCAACGGCTGCTGAATGGTTAAATTGCATATAACAGGCTATTTATGAGTATTCAGCTGGAGATAACCAGTTATGCCTGCTGAATATTTGTGATTAGTGCACTACTGGGAGCTGGCTATCTTGGGGACATTTTGGGGGCAGGTCACACTTAGGGCCTAATATTCAGTGCTAACCAGGCAATGTTAGCACATATATAGGACTGCATGAATAGCTGTCCTATCTTAATGCACTAGCCAATGAACAGTTAGCGCTGAATATCAGCTTAACCAGTTATCGGCTGGCACCCAGAAATGAAAACAGATATTTAGTCTTGGTCCCTGGAAATAGCCTGGCATTGAAAATCCAGGTTCAGCGCCAGTGGCAGGCAATGTAGCTAAAACCTGCCGCTGGCTAAAAATCGGGCTGAGTGTGTCCCAAAGATGAAGTGTAAAAGTAAGAGATAATTTTCAAAGTGTGAAAATCACCATTCTACCATCTAGGCACATATTGATGATGTCACAATGATGTCAAGATTGTGCATCACACATTTCCACTTGCTCTGAACCACAGCCATTATGAGTAGGGTTTCTTTTCTTCTTTTCTTAAACTTTGGGAATGAGGTTTAGTATACAATACATTTATTCATGTGCTTTGCTTGAGTAATGCATAAATATCTTTTAACCTTAATATCAAACTGGAGTATTCTTTACCCCAAAAAACAAAACTCAAAGCACTTTTTCTGGACGCCTCCAGCACACCTAAACCATGCCTAACTTGCACCCAACTCTCACCCAACTCTGGTTTTGCAACTCCTACATTTTAAATGAGAATATAGACGTGTTAGGACGCTGAGCACCATTCGATTCTATAAATGGATGTCCATATTAAAACCTCACTCATGCCTATCACATTAGGCATAGCTTTTTTCTATGGGCATCTGAAATTCTGGATGCCTATTCTGTGAATCGCGCACAGCTTTTGGACATCTAACTTTCAATTATTGCTTGTTAAAAGTCATTAATTGTGCTTATTAATCAATCTATTTGGATGCCTAAGTTGTTGGACGTCCACATTGTGCGTCCTTTATAGAATTTGCCCCTTAGTCCAGTAATTTTCCATTTTTTTGTTACATATTTTTCTGACGGAACAAAAAAGTGGAAAATCACTAGACTAAGTATATAGCCCTCGATGGAGACTGCTCCAACTATGTTGATTGGGCTGAGAACTTTTCAGTGACCCGTTGTAAAGATAGGACTGCATTTTGTACTATCCTATTTATTTACATTACATTAGTGACTTTTATTTCGCCATTACTTTGCGGTTTAAGGCGGATTACAAAAGATGTTATCTGGACAATTCCAGAAGAGTTACATAGTTGAGCAAGTTATTATGGAGGATTGAAATGCTTCCTGTGGAGTTAGTTTGTCTTGATGGATTTCTTGAATAGCAGGGTTTTTATTTCTTTTCTAAAAGTTTTGTAGTCTTGTGTCATGATCAGTAGATTGGATAGTTGGTGGTCAAGTTTCACTGCCTGCATGGCCAGTAGGCCATCATACATTTTTTTGCGTTCGACGTCTCTGATTGGGGGTGCGTGAATGGTGTCTGGGCTCTCCTTATCCTGGTTGTGGCAGTTTGGATAAGGCGGTTGTTCAAGTAGACTGGGCTGTCTCCATTCATTGCTTTAAATAGTAGACAGTAAAATTTGAATTGTATTCTTGCTTGTATTGGGAGCCAGTGTGAATCGAGGTATGCGGCGGTGATGTGATCGTATTTCTTCAACAAATAGATCAGTCTCAGGGCTGTGGTTTGTACTGTTTGTAGTTGTTTTATCATAACAGTGGGGCAGGGAGATAGAGGATGTTGCAGTAGTCTAGAAGACCTAGGACTAGGGATTGGACCACGAGCTGGAATTGTTTTCTGTCGAAGAATTTTCGGATTTGCCTTAAGTTTCGCTTGACCGTGAATGATTTCTGTATTGTTTTGTTGATTTGTGGTTGCATGGTACAGCTTCTGTCTATCATGATTCCCAGAAGTCTTAGAGTGGGTTGAATGGAGTATGTAATTGACTTTATTACTAAGTTTATTATGATTGGGGGTTTGTTTTTTTTTGAGAAGTATAAATTTTGCTTTGTCTGGGTTAAGTTTTAGTTTGTGTTCTTTCATCCATGTAGCCAGGGCAGGATTAACCAAAAGGCCATGTAGGCACGTGCCTAGGGCCCAAAATGGTCAGGGGGGCTGGATGAAGGAGGGCATCAGCATTGTTTTTTTGAAACGGCGATGGGCCCCTCCAGCATTGATTGGCAACGTGGGCCCCCCCCCGTCGGCAACGCGGCCCCTCCCCATCGACAGAAAGTAAGACAAGCAAGTAACACGGGTAAGAAAGGCAATGGGAACTGTAATTGTGCAAGCGGTGCTGTTTGCCCAAAGCTTCCCTCTGACGCAGCTTCCTGTTTCCGCTGGGCGCATGGTGGGGTGGGGCGGGGCAGGGGGCCCAGTATACTTGTGTGCCTAGGGGCCCTCAACGAATTAATCCTGCCCTGCATGTAACCACTGTTTGCAGTGTTCTATGTAGTTTGTCTGTCATGGAGTGTGTTGGTTGGTCAAAAGGAAGGAGGATGGTGATGTTGTCTGCATAGCTATAAGAAGTTAAACCTAGTTTGTCTAGGCATGTGCCGAGGGATGCAATGTAGAGATTGAAGAGTGTTGGAGATAAAGGCGACCCTTGGGGTATGCCTCAGTGTTTGGACTATGGTTCTATTTTTCTTGGTTTGTCTTTACTCTGTAAATCCTGGATTGTAGGAATCCTTGAAACCAAGTGTGCACCTTTCCTGTGATTCCTATTGTTTCTAGTATTTGTAGTAGAATATCGTGGTCTACCAGGTCAAATGCTGCGGTGAGATCTAGTTGTATAACCAGCATTTTTTTCCCTGTGCTGAGGTGTTGTCTTGCTGTATCTAGGAGGGACCCTAATAGTGTCTCTGTGCTATAGTTGGTTCTGAAACCAGACTGTGTAGGGTGGAGTATGTTGTGGTTTTCTAGGTAGTTGGAGAGGTGTTTAGCTACGAGGCCTTCCATAACATTAGCATTCACACTTCGTCATCTCCAGTCAACCTCTAATGCATTTACTCTAATAAATCACAGACATTGTGTAACTGGAAAAATGTTTTGGCCGCAGCTTTATTTATAACCTCAACTTTAAACATTTCAACAATTAATTCTTATATTGGTAACATTTCACCACAATAAAATCGACTGGACTAGAAATCCCTCTTTCCCCACCCCTCCCCCCATGAGCCATTCGGTGACGAAACTAGCTCATCCCTTCAGGCAACTCCTTGCCACTTTACCCCATAGCATGACCCACGGTATTGTCAGGTCACACACACCCCAACTCATGGCGGTGACGCCCATGAGTAATTCCTTTATTTCCCCCATCACATGTATTCAAGCCCCCTTCCAGCCACATCAAACAATATCCCCATGTTTTAAGCACACTTCCCTTTCCCCAGCTGCGACCGCCGCACTCCCACCACATCACCCCCCCCCCACCCCTTTACCCTATCCAAAATCATCAGCTAACCCAGACCACCACAGGGAGGGAGGGCAGGAAACACTCCTTCCACCCCTCCTCCCTCACATCCATCCTCTCCCACACCAAAACCCCAAAATGAATTAAATCGCCAAAAAAAAAAACCCCTCAACATTCTAACCTCTCTCCTATTAACCAATCCCTATCCTTCATTCAACTATCTCCCTTTCCTAACAACTATTTCCACCAATCCCGCATCTCTTCTATCTTTTCTATCAGTTCACCCTCCTCCCCCACCCACCCCCTCACCTCTTACCCCTAACCTGTCCTTCTCTTCCTCAGTTCAGCTAATGTTATGACCCTGCCAGCTAAATCCGGCAGGGTACTCTTATCTTGACATATAATGGTATTGAGTCCACAGGTCTGTAGTTGGATGGTAGATCTGTTGTTACTTTTGGATCTTTTATGATTGGGGTGATGATGATTTCACTGAGGTCTTGAGGGAAAAGACCTTCTGTGAGCAAGGATTGTTTCCATTGTATAAGGAGGGTTCGGAATTTTGGGCTGGAGGCTTTTAACAGGTATGGAGGGCGATGGTTGAGGTCTCAGGCTGCATAGCTGTATTTTTTGTAGAGTCTGTTTAGGTCGGACCATTATTCAAGCCACAATAGTATCATATAAGTAATAATTCATTGAAGCAAGGTCCTCAGAAGTGCCAGTATTAGCCAAGTGTTTTCAATGGCTACAGTACTTTCGGCACTGGCCTCCTCATTAGACCCGCAGTTAATTCTTTTAGTATATTTTTTTTACTTTTCTATAGAGTACTTTTTATGCCAAAAAGTGCTTCTTTTGTTAAAGTGCTATATTCAATAATTTAATCTCCAAGAGCTAAAAACTTATCTTTTTGTTTCATTGTTCATATCGGGAAGGGAGCTGTCATTTGACTTGTTTCACTGAAAGGCTTTATCAAGAAAAGTCCCCCCTTATCACATTATACTGCACCATCCCGATCTGTTAGGTTGGGTTTTTTTTTAAAACAATTATTACATATATGATACTATTGTGGCTTGAATAATTGATTGAAATATGGTATCAGTACATTTGGATGCATGATAGTATTATGTCCTATTTATTTGGTCATCTCATGAGGTTAAGCACTAAACTATCAGAACTTAACTGCATAAGTGCCAACTCTAGTCCCAGAGTGTCCACAAAATAGCTGGTTTTAGCTTAGGTGCTAACCCAGGGGTAGGGAACTCCGGTCCTCGAGAGCCGTATTCCAGTCGGGTTTTCAGGAGTTCCCCAATGAATATGCATTGAAAGCAGTGCATGCAAATAATCTCAAGCATATTCATTGGGGAAATCCTGAAAACCCGACTGGAATACGGCTCTAGAGGACCGAAGTTCCCTACCCCTGTGCTAACCAGTCATATTCAGTGGCACAGTCCATTTTCTGGTCATATAAATTCCTTTGAATATGAATCCCATGGTTTCCAAAAACTCCACATGACTTATATAACTATTGTGCAATCAGGCCTTTAACACCAATCAGTGCCACCATAGCTAGACCTACATTTTGATAAGGATATTCTAGATTTTATTTGAAAATAAAGAGCAAAGAGGGTTTTAAAAAAATAAATAAATAAAATGACTGATACAATACAAAAGCAATTGCTATGCAATACAGAAGTCGCAGTAAACATTTTTCAGAGGATTACAGACAAGGCTGTCAAAAGGTGTTAGGTAATTACAAGTGAAATACAATTGATCTATTATTTGCAATTGTTTTGGCAGCTTTTAAGACAGCCTAGTTTGAGATGTAAAAATATACTATTCCAGATGCAATAGTTGGCTTTTGCTACTACACATGTAATGGCAGAGAGAAATAAAATGTTATATTCCTTAAAATCAAGGTATAACTCCCCCCCCCCCAAAAAAAAAGAACCTTTTGGTTCTATGCAGTTTACAAAAGAATTAAAACTGATTAATGTCAGCGAGCTACAGCATAACTTGGCAAAGCAGTTAACAAAGAAATTTATAAAGGAGGTCTGACCGGTGTCAGAGAGCTACCACATAACTTGGTAAAGTGGTTAACAATAGAAATTACATCCGAAAATATCTTAAGAAGGACTGCTGAATTTAGAGAAAAGGCGCTGGTAATGTAAACCATGGTTTTACTGGCCTACATTGCTGGTGCCTAACTTCTTTTCAGAATCGCCTTTGTGATATCCTAGAGCGTGGTTTAAAGCGCCAGAGAATAAATGGTTCAAAGTATGAAGATGAAAATATAAGAATTGATGTGGGAGCCTCGACCCTGAAGAAAATAGAATTGAAACATGATCGTGTCGGGAGAGGCGCTCCTCACATAGAGCCTAAATATCAATCTACACATGTAAGTACCAACACTTACCCCCCTTCTACGAAACTGCGAAACTGCAGTTTTTAGCGCAGTGAGCCACGCTGAATGGCCCACGATGCTCCCGATGCTCACAGAGTTCCTATGATTGTCGGGAGCAGTGTGGGCCATTCAGCATGGCTCTCTGCGCTAAAAACCGCTAGCGCAGTTTAATAGAAGAGGGGGTTAGATGCTTATGATGCCATGTTACCTCTGTTGATGCTTTGAATGTTTATAATTATAAAATGGTTGCTTTCAATGATGTAGTAAAGGGGGGCAGAATGCTCTGAGTGCCATCTTGATGAGGGCAATGCCCAGCAGCGACATAGCAGCGATGTGGCTTGTAAGGATCCTCAAGACCCACCAGATGAAGATTCCTAGCATTTCACCTCTCCCTCCCTCCTCTCCAGCATTGAAAGGTCTCTTAACTGTACTTCCCCTCTCCAGTACTTCCTTAAATCCATCTATTCATTGCCAGCAGAGAGCAGGGATTCCTACCTAGAAACATAGAAACATAGAAACATAGAAAAGACGGCAGAAAAGGGCTATAGCCCACCAAGTCTGCCCATTCCAAATTCCCCCCCTCTGATATTACTCCCTTAGAGATCCCATGTGAACATCCCATTGTCTCTTAAAATCTGACACGCTCTTGGCCTCAATCACCTGCAGTGGGAGTTTGTTCCAATGATCCACTACTCTTTCAGTGAAGAAGTATTTTCTGTAGTCGCTATGGAACTTCCCTCCCCTGATTTTTAACGGATGCCCCCTGGTGGTCGAGGATCCCTTGAGGTAGAAGATATCCTCTTCTGACTCGATACGGCCCGTGATATACTTAAATGTTTCAATCATGTCTCCCCTTTCTCTTCGTTCCTCAAGTGAGTACAGCCGTAGTTTATTCAGTCTTTCTTCATACGTGAGATCCCTGAGCCCCAAGACCATCCTAGTGGCCATACGTTGAACCGACTCGATTCTCAGCACATCTTTCCGGTAGTGTGGTCTCCAGAATTGAACACAGTATTCCAGATAAGGCCTCACCATGGACCTGTACAGCGGCATCACTACTTCAGGTCTCCTGCTGACAAAACCTCTACGAATACAACCCATCACTTGCCTTGCCTTGGAGGAAGCCTTCTCCACTTGATTAGCAACCTTCATGTCATTACTAATGATCACCCCTAGATCACGTTCCGTCGTGGTCTTGGCCAAGGTCTCACCATTTAGTATGTAAGTTCTGTGCGGGTTTCTCTTTCCCAGGTGCATTACCTTGCACTTTTTAGCATTGAAGCCTAGCTGCCATGTTGCTGACCACCGTTCTAGCAGCAGTAGATCCTGCGTCATATTATCAGGCAAGGTGTTTTTACCTACTATGTTGCAAAGTTTGGCGTCATCGGCGAACAGTGATACCTTTCCTCTAAGTCCTTGGGTCATATCTCTTATGAATAAGTTGAATAGAATCGGGCCCAAGACCGACCCCTGCGGCACTCCACTAATTACGCCTGACGTTTTGGATGGGGTACCGTTTACCACCACCCTCTGAAGTCTACCACTCAGCCAATCCTCAATCCATGTAGTTAGAGTGTCCCCTAATCCTATCGACTTCAGCTTGTTCAATAACCTCCGGTGTGGGACGCTATCAAAAGCTTTACTGAAGTCTAAATATACTACATCCAGTGACTCTCCGGCATCAAGTTGTCTAGTAACCCAGTCAAAAAAGCTGATTAGGTTAGATTGGCAGGATCTGCCCTGGGTGAATCCGTGCTGGTGGGGATCACGTAGGTTTTCCTCGTCTAAGATTGTGTCAATATTTTGTTTGATCAGTGTTTCCATGAGCTTGCACACTATAGACGTGAGACTCACCGGTCTGTAGTTTGCCTTCTCTGTCCTGCAGCCCTTTTTGTGGAGTGGGATAACGTTGGCGGTTTTCCAGTCCAAGGGGACTCTTCCTGTGCGTAGGGAAAGATTGAAAAGAACAGATAGTGGTTCTGCCAGGACTTCTCTCAATTCCCTGAGCACTCTGGGATGTAGGTTGTCCGGTCCCATGGCTTTGTTTACTTTGAGTCTTGATAGTTCATAGTAGACGCTACTGGGCGTAAACTCGAAGTCATGAAATATGTCCTTATGGCTGTCTCCCATCTGAATCTGTGGACCAGCTCCCGGCGCTTCACGAGTGAAGACTGAGCAGAAGTATTCGTTTAGTAATTCTGCCTTGGCAGAATCTGATTCTACAAGATTACCGTCCGATTTCTTCAGGCGTTCTATCCCATCTTTGTTCCTTTTCCTGTGACTAATATAGCTGAAGAAGGATTTATCCCCTTTCTTAATATTCCGTGCTAGATCTTCTTCCATTCTGAGTTTGGCCTCCCTGACTGCTGTTTTGACAGCTTTTGACCTTTCCAGATAGTCTTTTTCCGCCTCTTGTTTTCCTAGATGTTTGTAGGTGATAAATGCTTCTTTTTTCTTTTTAACGAGGTCCGAAATTTCTGCACTGAACCATTGGGGTCTTTTGTTCCTCCTGCGCTTACTTACTGTTCTTATGTGGCGGTTTGTTGCTTCATGTAGGGTGGACTTCAGAGTCAACCACATATCCTCCACATTATTAGGTTGTGCTTGTTTTTGTAACTCCTGATGGACAAAACTTCCCATGCGGTCGAAGTCTGTGCCTCTAAAGTTGAGAACCCTCGTTGCTGTGTTTGACCTTGAGAAACCTTTCTTGAGGTTAAGCCATATCATATTATGGTCACTGGAGGCCAGTTGATCTCCAACTGAGACATCCGTGACGCTGTCTCCGTTGGTGAGTACCAGGTCTAGTATCGTCTGGTCCCTGGTGGGCTCCAGTACCATTTGCTTGAGTCGTGCACCCTTTATGGAGTTCAAAATTCTTTTGCTGCCACATGTAGTTGCGGAGAGTGTGTTCCAATCTGCATCGGGCATATTGAAGTCTCCTAACAGCACTGTGTCTCCCCGTAGAGTGATGTTCTCTATGTCTTCGATTAGTTCTATGTCTTTGTCTTCCTTTTGTCTTGGAGGTCTGTATAATACCCCAAGGTATAGGCATTTTTCATTTCCTCTGGCCAGATTCACCCAGAGGGATTCCCCAGTGTATCTAATATCTGTAATTCTGGTAGTTTTGATGTTATCCTTAGTGTATAGTGCTACCCCTCCCCCTAACTTGCCCTCTCTGTCGCGACGTAGTAGGTTGTAGCCTGGTATAACCATATCCCACCCATGCGAGTCCGTGAACCAGGTTTCTGATATTGCTACCACGTCTAGGTCAGCGTTTATTATCTCAGTCTCTAATTCTAGAATTTTATTTCCCAAGCTGTGTGCATTGACGTACATAGCCCTCCATATTTGTGAAGAGATTACCTTTTGGGTTAGAGAGATTCCTAAATTTTTATTGCTAATTCCCTTTAAATTATCGTGGATAGCGTGGGTACTTACCTTTGACTTAGAAGTGTGGGTGTGACTCGCTTCCTCAGGGTGGTTTCTTACTGCTCTGGGATATAAGTATGTACCCTCCCCCAACATACCTACTGCTCACAGCAGCCCCAAGTCCTCCCTGTGATGTAACTTCCTGTTTGCAGGATCAGGAAGTTATGTCAGAGAGAAAGCTTGAGCTGGTGTGAGCAGTAGAGAGATGCACGGGGACAGAAATCCCACCCATCCCCGCCATCCCCGCTAGGATCCTCTTCGTCCCCACCCGTAGCCGTCAGGATCCTCTCCGTCCCCACCCATCCCCGCAAGGAATTACCTCCATCCCCGCCTGTCCCCATAAAAAGCAGCAATTACTTCTGACAGGATCATCAATTCCACAGTTTCTTTTGTGTTTGCGCTGCTGTTTTCCTTGTGGAATCTCTTTGGTGGAACCCTTTTTTTGTTTTCTGTTCAGGTAATTAACATATAAACCCCCTCTTTTACTAAGGCTGACGTGTCCATTATATTATATGGATGAACCCTGCTTCCAAAGTCTTCCATCCCCGTGGGAGTCCCGTGGGCCAGAGAGGGGTCCCCGTGGGAGTCCCGTGGGTTAGGGAGGGATTCCCGTGGGATTCCCGCGATCCCCGTTCCCATGCAGACCTCTAGTGTGCAGTAGGTAGGAATCATTGCTCACTGCCAGTGAAGAACAGAAAGATTAAGAGGTTCGGGGGAAGTAGAAAGTACAGTTAAGAGACCCCACCCATTACCACTTGGAAGAGGGGGAAGGATGTTGGGTGCCTTATTCTTTCTGCCCCAGATGTCAACCTCCCTTGCTATGCCACTGATTGTTCCCACTTCACATAACTGATACATAAATATTTATAACTATGTTGGTAGATATTTTCCTAAAAGACTGGACACATTCTGACTTGGAAGTCTCAAATCTTATTTCCATATTCTATCTAAAATGGTCTTTCAGGTTTTATTTGTTCACAAGTGTAAAGATCCTAAAGGAAAAGTCTTATCCAAAATACTTGGGGCTCCTTTTACTAAGCTGCGGTAGCGTTTTTAGCACGCACTGCAGATTAGCATGCGATAACCCCAGCGCTACGCGGAAAAACTAATGCCAGCTCTATGGAGGCGTTAGCATCTAGCGTGTGAGGAATTGTAGCGCACGCTAAGCACGCGCTAAAACCGCTAGCGCAGCTTAGTAAAAGGAACCCTTAGAGAACTGTAAACCTTGTTCAATGAAGGCTTGTTTATTCCTATATAGAGTTTCCTCAGCTCCATTTGAATTCTTTTATCCACGAAGTCATAATGCCGTTGTACAGATCCATGGTGAGACCTCATCTGGAATATTGTGTACAATTCTGGAGACCACATTACCAAAAAGATGTGCTGAGAATTGAGTCGGTTCAACGGATGGCCACCAGAATGGTCACGGGGCTCAAGGATCTCCCGTATGAAGGAAGGCTGAATAAATTAAAGCTGTACTCACTCGAGGAACGAAGAGAGAGAGGAGACATGATCGAGACGTATAAATATATCTCGAGCCGTATCGAGGTGGAAGATGATATCTTCTTCCTTAAAGGACCCTCGGCCACAAGAGGGCATCCGCTGAAAATCAAAGGAGGGAAATTTCATGGAGACTCCAGGAAGTATTTCTTCACCGAAAGGGTGGTCGATCGTTGGAATGAACTTCCACCACAGGTGATTGAGGCCAGCAGCGTGCTAGATTTTAAAAGTAAATGGGATATACATGTGGGATCTCTAGGAGGGTAAAGCCAGGGGGGGTGGGTCATTAGTGTGGGCAGGGGGGGTCATTACAGTGGGCAGACTTGATGGGCTATGGCCCTTTTCTGCCATCTTTTTCTATGTTTCTATGTTTGTCTTCCAATGAGTAAAAATATTCAGCCAGCATGGAAATAAAAGATATGAAGCAGGCCCTTGGTGAATTGGTTGGAAATTTAATTGTCTACTATTCTTTCACTTTATTCAAGTCATGTCAACAGAAATAGTGGGCACAGTAAAATGTACAGTATTGTTATTGATTTGAATAGTGGTTAATTTTATATATGATGTCACTATATTCAGTTATAAAATATTAAGATAGAGAACAATGCAGCAAAACATCTTTAGCTATCCCACCTCACATTCTAATATAATAACTATACATATCTATGTGCAACACTATAACATTTCTATTAAATTTTAGACAGGTGGCAAGCTTCTTTTACTACATTTATTTCTTTTGCTTTATTGCCCAAAGCACCGTGGTTATTATACTCCTGTAGTAGTCATACTAATAAAACTAGATTTCAAAAGTTGTTCTACTTTCTGTGTGATGCATTCGTTTCAGACTAGTGAAGCTTGACAAAGCACTTATATTATTTTAAGAGAAAGCAGTTTGATGGAAACAGGAAACTAGGCTTGATGGATCTTCGGCCTGTCCCAGTATGGCAATTCTTATGTTCTTAAGGTCAAGATTTTTATTTGTGGCAAGAAGAATCAAAAGATGAGAGCTTCTACATTCCTAGTTTGTATGCGAACATTTAGTTTACGGTAATTTAATGTGGTGTCTTATATACCGCTAAATCTCCCAAAGGATTCAAAGCATTTTACAAAAGTAATGGCCAAAAATCTAATCAGGTACTTTGAATTTCCCTCTCTAGTACCTATGAAAGAAATAATTACATTTACCTATATAAAGAGAAGGAAGAAGGAAAAGATAATATAATAAATTCAATGCTATAGGTACGTACAAGGCACAACAGAAGGGAAAACGTCAATATCAAAGAACCCCAAAGAAAAATTCTAAAAATAAAAGCAGAAAAAAAATTAGCAAAAATGAAACAAGCCCAACAAAAGTAAAGCAAAAATCAACCCCAATCATTCTCACCACCCTCAGTCTCAGTCAGCTTTTAATCCCATATCCCCAATCGAGCCAAGCCAGCTCGGAATGGTATCACAAAAGCAAGTCCTCTGCTTCAGTTTCCCTGCTCCTGAAAGGCTGAAACCAAAGGCTGCAGCACCGCCGGCCCACTTTGAGATTGCAGAATGAAGAGAGGTGGACCGTCCTTCCATGGGACTCCAGAAGAAGTGGTAGGCTGGGAGCTGGACGCAAGTGGAGGCTCTCTGGGCAGTGCCGCTGCAGCACCAGCCATGAATGCTGATTCATTTTAGATGGTTTTTTTTAGATGACCCCTTTTTGGATGGTAGATTGCACATCTGTGTCCCTCCGTGCTGCTGTGTTGAACCAAGTGATAGAATCCCCAGGAAGAGCAGTTTGGTGCCTTTTTTAAGGCTTTTTACATTTGTGGTTCCTTCACACTTGAATTGCCATTTGTATCACGAGAGTTTCAATACATTCACCTTTTTGTGTACTGATACATCAAAACATTTGACTCCTTTTGCAGGCCTGTTGACTGAAACACGACTCGCGTAGAGTCATTTATGCTTTTATCGCAGTGTTGTCCAATAAAACCTGACTGATAATTGTTTCCATTGGTCCACTGTCCACTCCGTTTCTTCTGTTGCTAGTGTCTTATTCACAGAGAGGTTTTATTCTTCTGTTTCTTCTTCTAAGTACATGCTAAGTCATTGTTTAGTGCAGTTTAGTAAAAGGGCTTTTACATGATCAAGATTCTATCTTTATAATGAAAAGGAATTCATGGAGGATATTACAGTGCTTTCCACTTCTTAATTTGAGTCAAACAGATATTCAGTTTTGGAAAAAGATGGAAATTGCATGGCACTAAATGTAGGATGTATGGTGCATGGGGTAAGATGCTGACAATCTTTTCATGCAGCATTTGGATTGAATCTTTTAGTGCAGTATCACAAGCCTGAGCCATTCATTCACATAAACCTTATCAGCGCCATCTACTGGATCACCAGTCTACACTTCACAATCTACCCCTGAGGAAGGCTTTCTAGTGAAAGCTGAAACACGGACTGTGTTGGGTCCAAAGATATGAGTGAAATAACTCTATTTGTCTTACATATTTTATATATGTGATATGTTTTTAAGGTTTGGTATCTTATATATTTTATATATGTGATATATTTTTTATGATTATTTTCAATAAATTATAATTGCCGAAAGGTTGATGTGCACAGCCCCTTCCCCACTTTTTTTTTTGTTCTGGTTTGCTTTGCGTGTGGTTGAGTTTTCCTGTTTGTTTTTTTGTGGCAAGTGTAAGACTGTGAGACCCACCTTCACAATGACCTCTGTGGTGTTCTTGCTGTAGGAGGACTAGTATTATCATTTTGTAACAAAATTCCTTTCTTGCGTTTCAGAACTCTTCTTAATTATTCTTACAAAGTTTTCAAGTTTGCAATGCAACATTTTAAGTGATCTTCTGATTGTTTTATATGTGCTCATCAACTTTTCTTGGGTGAAACTTATCTTTTGCTGTCACAGGTCATCTACTTCATTTTTGATCACGCAAATCAGCCCTTCCCAGGCAACAATCTTGACCCAGCGATTCACATCAACAGAGTTATCACCATAAATAACCTACTTGTTATGTTGAAATTCTATCACAGCCTGTTGCATAAATCTCACCAACGAATGCTCACTGCATGCTTTCATTTCACAAGCAATACACAGATACTTCCTGCCAACCAAGTTGAAGGAAGAGAGTTCAAAGAGCACGTGATCATCAATGCTGCCGTCTGTTGAATTGTGGAGGTACAAAATAAAAATAAAATGTTAAGCAGATGTTCAGTTCTCTTATATCTTCCTGCCAGTTACTGGGCAGACTTGCACGGTCTGTGTCTGTGTATGGCCGTTTGGTGGAGGATGGGCCGGGGAGGGCTTCAATGGCTGGGAGGGTGTTGATGGGCTGGAATAAGTCTTAACAGAGATTTTGGAAGTTGGAACCCAAGCACAGTACCGGGTAAAGCTTTGGATTCTTGCCCAGAAATAGCTAAGAAGAAAAATTTAAAAAAATAATTTAAATTGAATCAGGTTGGGCAGACTGGATGGACCATTCGTGTCTTTATCTGCCATCATCTACTATGTTACTATGTTACTATGTTACCTACATCCTTTTCTAGAAGAGAAGACAACTGAATATTTTCTGCATATACATAAATAAATAACTCCAAAATCATCATACATTGACCCTTGGTAGTTGTATAAAGATTTTAACAAAGAGTAAAGATAATGGTGACTCCATTCTATAATTTTTTTTCCCTATTACCAAATAGTGTCTTTGATCCTAGTGGTAGTCTCATGGTACACACACATGCACACAAGGTCTGTACTGAAAGCAATGCAAAAGTGGGCATAACTGTTATATTAACTGACATAGGTCATTCAAATTGCACAAGTTGATAGAGTAACTCTTCCTCTATACAGAGGTACTACTCCACAAAGACTCCATCACAAGCAATGCATTTGTGCTATCATTGAACCCAACTCTCAAATCCTCTTAGAAAAAATTTAGGTGTACACTGTCGTACCCACTTCTTCAGTCACTTTCACCTTGTCTGTGCCATTAAATTATATTCCCCGAAGACTGTCCTTCATTGGACCAAACAGGTGGAAGTCAAAGGGAACCAGATCTGGGCTGTATGGTGGATGGTGGACCACTGACCAGCTGAATTTGCTGATCGCCTGACTTGTTGCAAAGATGTGTGTGGTTGTGCATTGTCATGGTGAATGTGGCCACATTCCAGAAAACCAAGGAGAATGATGCCCTTGTCATCCTAAAAAACAGTCACCATGACTTTCTGTGCTGCCATTCCATGGACTAATTCTTTGTTTCTGGATCATAAAGAATGACATGGTGTGGTGGCCATGTTAGTTCACTCTTCAAGGTAATATGTTGAAATAGAAAAACATGAAGGAAATTTTTTTTTTTTTTATTGGACTAATTTAATGTAGTTTATGATTAGCTTTTGAAGGTAACCCCTTCTTCCCCAGATCAGAAATAAGCAAATGTTGGCAAAATCAGTATATATAAGGGAAACATGAAAGCATTTCAGTAGAAGCTAGAGGTAGAGAGGTGACAAAGCAGTTTAAATTCCTTTGTAGTGGGAAAGAAAGTCAAGGTCCTTGTTAAGTCCTGTCTGGTGGGTATCAAAATATTTTATCATTTTGATTTCAAAAGTCTTATGTTCTTGGATTGTCTTAACATTTCCTTTTAGTATTCTTACCATAAAATCATTATGGAAGTGGTCAGCTTTTCCAAAGTGCTGTCCGAGGTGACGTCCTGGTTAGCATTGTAATTTTTAATATGATATCTGTGTAAGTTGATCCTAGTCTTTAGCATGTGGCCTGTTCTTTATCTCCAACTACCAATGAAATGCTTTCATGTTTCCCTTATATATACTGATTTTGCCTACATTTTGCTAATTTCTGATCTGAGGAAGAAGGGGTTATCTTTAAAAGCTAATCATAAACTACATTAAATTAGTCCAATAAAAAGGTATTATTTTTTCCTTCATGTTTTACTTCTACATATTACCTTGGATCATAAAGATAAGCCAGTGTTTTATTCCCTGTCAGCAGATTGGAAAAAAACCCCACATCTTAATTGGCTTCTAGCAGATCAGAACAGACTTCTACCCTTCTCTCCTTCAAATCAGGTGCTAACTGCGGAGGTACACACTAGAGAATGACATGGAGAAAAAATTTGATCCCGCCCTGTCCCTGCGAGCTTGGTCCCCATCCCCACAAACCATCTGATCCTATCTGCATAAGCCTCGAATATTTACGATTTTATATTGAACGTATTTTATTAAAGTTGTGAAAGAGTAAGGAGTTGTCTTCCCCTAATGCGGCTATTCCACCTCCATATAGCATGGGCTGCTAGCCCAAGACTGAGCGGACTCCATGTCCCAGACATCACTGGGCTTTACAGCTCAAGGTTGAGCTACTTTAAGGTAACCCTGAGTCAGAGGATGGGGTTAAGCAGGGAGGTGTTTATCTGCCACAGAGGAGAATCATTCATGGAGGTCCCTGGTGAAAGAAAAAGAGTCCCTAGCTTTCCCCTAGACATGGATGTGGCAGAAGCCTGGAGAAGCTAGCTCCACTTGAGCTACGAGAGATTGTGCAAGGTGAAGCAGTTACTGACAGCTTGGCTGAGGGTATCTGGGCTGTATGTGGGGACCAGTTTTGCCACATGTGGAGGCCCCAGAAGGAACATAGGAGCTAGGGAAGCTGAATGGAAGAGCTGACCTGGTTTGCTGATAGAATCTGCTGAAGGTAAGTTTCTCCTATGTGGGAAAACTCTACCTATATTCCAATGCCTGACCAGAGCTGTGATTGAATCATGCATAAAACTGTTTCATGCAACTATGATAAAGACTGATTTGGGGCGTGGCAAGCCCTACTGAAAAAATGACCTGTGTTTAATGAAAAGACTTGTGAAAAGCATAGCTGTTTCTTGGGAAAAGGAACCATTAAGGGAAACTTGTGAAGGAACAAGCTCTTCTCTGCTGTTTAATAAACACTACAAAGTGTGATTTCTTCCTCTCTCATCCCCTGAATCATGTGCAACATTTTTCACCATTGCCCACCAGCCCCATCCTCAACATTTCTCCTTCTATCTCCCCTCTCCATCACCATGCCACACGTCTCCCTCCATCACTATGTCCACATTCCTTCTCCTTGTATCCCCTTCAATCTGTCACTCTGTTCCTTCTCCACTTCCAAATCCTCTCTCTCTCTCTTGATGTAGTATTTTTGGAGCTAAATGGCAAGGAAGTCATATTAGTAGTGGAGGGAGGGAGATTAATTTTGCATATGCATATGCAATCTAGCATATGCAAGATTTAGAACATGCTACTCTCCCATGTCCTTCCCAAATGACCTTATTTTAATAAGTAGCCATTGCAGAAAATACAGCAAAGAAACAGCTGGTGCACAGTAACCCTCCCCAATAGCACATTTGTCTATGAGCTCCTTTTACTAAGCTGCGATAATGGTTTTAGCGCATGTTAAATTGCCACGTGTGCTAGATGCTATTGCCAGCATTGAGCTGGCATTAATTCTAGCCACGTAGCGCGGGTTTAGCACGCGCGGCAATTCTGCGTGCGCTAAAAATGCTATCGCAGCTTAGTAAAAGGAGCCCAATGTGTCCTGAATAGGAATAGCAAAAATAAAACAATATAATTGAGCAAGGGACATCGACGCCTTTGTGAAAGCTTCAGGTTTGAAAATAATAATACATGCAAAATGACACCAGCGCAAGGTTTTTAAAATTATAACCAAGATTTATTGAATTATTGTTTCTATTTTTCCATTATGAGATCAAAAGCGTCAGCATAATTATTGCTTAACGGTTGCGCTAATGGGAGATCGTCATAGTGGCCAAATGCTGGCCTTCTCATAACGGTCTCGATCTTACTAGCTCCGGATTTTCTATTATATACTGTTGGCTCATTCTGACATCATCAAGTTTGATAACCAATAACATTTCACCAAAGAGGTGGTCTTAAAAGTTTAGACAAAGGAAAATAAATCCCTCCATGTTTCCATGTTTAAAAGTTTAGAACAGTACATTTGATTTCTGAATTAACATTATAACGTATTCAAGAGAATCTACAATTATTAACATGGTGCTGAGAAATTCTCAGCCCTAAAGGAAAAAACTCTTCCTAAGCTGACAGGTTCAAACTGCATAGCCTTACACAGAAACCTTACTCTGGAGGAGGAGGGGGAGGTCTTCCCCCCTCTCTCTGAAGACAGCTTCATGTTACACCGACACAGTGTTAAGCGTGGGCTTCCAATGCCCCTCTTCCTATGCTGGAGACTGATACAGCATCTCAGATTCTAACTTAACTACTTCCAGATGTTATCTTAAGATTTTCCTTAGTGTTTCTTCAGGTTTAAAATATATTAAATATTAGAAATTAAGTACACACCATTCTTTCATATATCTCTCATATATCAATCATTCCTTCGTTCATTCGGGGCCCCCTTGCACACATTCATACTTAATGCATTTTATCTCTTAGTTTAGGACACGTGATCTTCCTAGCCAGTCTACAGTACATGTGGTATTACTTAACACCACGCTGCTGGGAGCGGGAAAACTCAGAGAGGACAAAGAAGACAGAACAAGATGGTGTAGAGCAGCTATAGTAAACACAGAGAATCCAAAATGGATTCCATGTAATCATGTAATCATGATTTCCACCATGATTTGGCTCAACAGCAAAGTACACAAGAAAACACCATTCTTTCCCTTATTTTAATCTTTAGTGTGTTTTTTTTTCTCTGGCCTTAGCTACATTATATTTAAATTTTTATTCACCTGTTTTTCCGTACGCTTCTATTTGGGCGTGGTCCTTAACTAACACAGATGTTTGTATCTAACTAGAATTACCCAGAATCATACGAAAAACTGGCGCTTTTGTAGATGTCCTGACATCCATTCCCATTATCGTCCCATAACCAGCACCCCCTGCTGGCCACGAGCCACTACTCCTCAAACAGTGAACAATAAATTCAAAGAATGCATTCATAATATATGTAGCTTTAAGAAAAATAGGGCAAAATTTAGTAAATGGACCCAAATGGCACTGAAAAAATTTAGCACCCAATGCTAACATTCTGGGATGAACCCTTTTAAAGAGTAGCATTGGTCAATAAATTCCATGCCCAACTTTGGGCATGAGGACTTATAGCAATTGAAACCAGGTGTAAATCTTGGCATACATCCACAGAATTCTATAATACTGCAAGCAATTTTCCAGAACGACACTGACCCCTTCTATGCCTCTCCTTTGCAGTTGCATGCGGATATACTTAGGTACTATCCTCTAATTGGGCACATATGTGCATTTCCACGCCAGGCTGCAATTTTAACCCCATCCATTAGAATGCATTTCTGAACTGAATGTTTGGTGCAGAATTAGCATCATTTTTAGAATTCCCCAGATAATGTTTATGGTGTAAAGTGGTTGGTTTTTTTTTAGATTTAGAAGAAGTAGAGAGGAATTGTCGACAAAGGAGGTGGTGGTTTATTCACTTTCATAATATTTCTGTGACCTTATTAAACATTGTTGATGCTGTGAATATTAAGAAACAAATGAGGCTGGATTATTAAGCTATTATATGGTAAAAAATGAAGAAGAATTAATTTGTCATGTGGTGTGATTTAATTTAGATAAAGTGAACAGAAAATATGTTCTAGACAATGCAATAAATTTGCTTTTTGTGATATCATAATGCTTGCATAATATTGCATTTGCAAATTATACTTTTCACTTACTTTGCTAGTTTATACAATAGGAGTTTCCTTAGGGTACTAGCATAGCACCCTTCCACTGCTGTCCATGTGTAGCCCTAGTCCCACTCACGTTCAGTCTGCGGGCTCTGGTCAGCTCTATGGGTCATGCACCCACCACCAGAACTCACAAAAAGAGACTTATTTTCTGTGGGGCTGTTCTTTTAAAAGTGTCACAAGCTGAGCATAGGCCAGGGTTGGACTTTTTCCGGAAGGCCAAAGGATCACAATCTTAGGGTTCAATCTCTCTTACTCATTCCTCACTCTGTCTTCTGGTTTAAAGAAATCAAACTGAGACTAGGTGCAATTGATAACTGGAACTTTTTACTTAAACTTGATTGAAGAGTCAGTGTATAAACTGTTTACAACTTTCTTCAGGTGTGGAAATATTGAAACTGGTTTTGCAAAAGGTTTAGAATAAAGTCACTTCCGAAACACCTCTATTGTGTTCCCCAGTCTTTTCACTCATATCTTCCTTACATGTGGTGAGCCACTCTTAGGACCCAACTTCTTTCCTCAGCCTGGGACTACTGTATTTTCCTGTCAAACTGAAACTCTCCACACAGGCACTGACTTACACAGAGTCTGTTCATTCAGTTTTCCTTTAGAGATAACTTTATAGTTTATTATTTATAGTCCACCTTTAAGCAAGGCGGATTACAACCATACATACATAATTTATAAGAACATAAGAATATAAGAATTGCCGCTGCTGGGTCAGACCAGTGGTCCATCGTGTCCAGCTCACGCGGCAGCCCTCTGGTCAAAGACCAGCACCCTGAGACTAGCCCTACTTGCGTACGTTCTGGTTCAGCAGGAACTTGTCTAACTTTGTCTTAAATCCCTGGAGGGTGTTTTCCCCTATGACAGACTCCAGAAGAGCGTTCCAGTTTTCTACCACTCTCTAGGTGAAGAAGAATTTCCTTATGTTCATACAGAATCTATCCCCTTTCAATTTTAGAGAGTGCCCTCTTGTTCTCCCTACCTTGGAGAGGGTGAACAACCTGTCCTTATTTACTAAGTCTATTCCCTTCAGTACCTTGAATGTTTCGATCATGTCTCCTCTCAATCTCCTCTGTTCGAGGGAGAAGAGGCCCAGTTTCTCTAACCTTTCACTGTACGGCAACTCCTCCAGCCCCTTAACCATCTTAGTCACTCTTCTCTGGACCCTTTTCAGTAGTACCGTGCCTTTCTTCGTGTATAGCTACCAGTGCTGGACGCAGTACTCCAGGTGAGGGCGCACCATGGCCCAATACAGCGGCATGATAACCTTCTCCAATCTGTTTGTGATCCCCTTCTTTATCGTTCCTAGCGTTCTGTTTGCCCTTTTCACCGCCGCCGCACATTGCGTAGATGACTTCATCGTCTTGTTGATCAGAACTCCCAAGTCTCTTTCCTGGGAGGTCTCTCCAAGTACTGCCCTGGACATCGTGTATTTGTGCATGAGATTTTTGTTACCTACATGCATCACTTTACACTTATCCACATTGAACCTCATCTGCCATGTTGATGCCCATTCTTCAAGCCTGATTATGTCACGTTGCAGGCGAAAATGCAGATAAATCAGATAACATAAAAATTGTTAAATCTTGTAAAAGTATTAACCATTATACTTTAATAAATTGTTAACAATTTATTAAATTTACCCAGATCTTTCTGTTGCCTAATATATATACAGAGAGCCTGTTCCATTCTGCGAGCCCCACACATGAAAAAGTACTAGATCTCACAGTCTTTAAGTATAGTTTCTTATGAGTAGGTACAACCAAGTCACAATGTTCAGCAGATCACAAAGATTGAGGGGGTACATAGGGTGTCACATAATCCTGCAGATATTTTGGTGATAAATGATGTACACTTGTATTTCACTCTGTATTCCATGGTCTCCATATACTCTTTGTTCTGTCCTCTCCTGATGACCCCTAGCAAAGTAAAGCCCTGTATGTTCTCTTGTAGTGGAATTCTCCAAGTTCCCTTTGTTCTCAACTCTTGTCATCTACTCTGCTGCAAAACAACTCAGGCTCTTCCCTCCACAAGCAGTCAGTATTTCAGGAGTCTCCCTCAATACGATGACTCTGGCTGGAGATCAGGATAACCAAAAGCCTAGAACTTACTTTTAACTTCCTTTTTATGCTGTACTTCCTCCCACTTGGGCTAAGGGGCCTCCAACTCCTTCCACTGTTCTGTGCTGTTCACAAGCACAAGTACTCAGTGAGCCCCCTCAAAAATCCAGTGTATCTTGTTCTACAGCAGAGGCATTTTCTGGGGGGGAGGGGGGAGGGGGGAAGGTGTCATTCATGATATATACAAGTGCATGTCTCGGGTTTAGGACCAGATTTAAGGTGTTTTGGGTTTTTTTTGTGTTTTTTTTTAGCAAACCAAGGCCAATAATGCCTTCAAGCTACCACATCAAATTTACCAAGGATTAACATTGCCATACTGGGTCAGACAAAAGGTTCATCAAGCCTAGTGTCCTGTTTTGAATAGTGGTCCATCCGGTTCACAATACTTGGCAGGATCGCAAAAAAGTATATAGATTCCATGCTGCTTGTCAATAGGACTAAACAATGGATTTTTCCCAAAGTCACCCTAATAGTGGTTCAAGGGTTTTTCATTCAGGAACTTGTCTAAACTGTTCTTACACCCAGCAACTCTAATAGTTTTAATCACAATCTGTAGCAACAAATTATAAAGCTTAGTTATGTAACTGATATGAGGAAATGAAACCACAGAATAAACAGTGAGTGGACAGGTTATACATACATTAGCTGCTAAATGTCTCATTGCTAGTCATTGGAAGCAGACAGAGGCCCCCACCATCCTGGAATGGTCTCTAAAATTTCACAACATGTGTGCTATGAAGCTTTCGATAGCTAAGTGACATGGACATTATTTTTCATGTGTTCGGACTTGGACTGTTATTATGGACAAGGTAAATACTTTGCTTTAAGTTTACTGGGGGTGCAGGGGAGTCTGGGGGATTGGTGCTGTGGGGATGACTTCCTGAAGGAACAACAGGGGTTGTCCGCATGAGTTGTGTCAGTTTACTGTTGAGGTGTGAGGGGTGTGGAGTTCCATTGGAGGGGATATCCATTTCTCTGTATTGTGATTTGTTTTTGCTCTTGTGTGACTGACGTTTGAGCTATTGCTCTGTTTTGCTCCTGTTTTGGAGTTTATTTGTGCGTTGATATCCACAAATTTTGTTTGTATAACTTTTCTGTCTCAAAATTCTAATAAAATATTTCAAATATTAAAAAAAAAAAATACATTTTAAATAATAATAATAAAACAAAAATTTATTCTTGTATACCGCCAAACCACAGAGTTCCAGGCGGTTAACAACAAAAAGTTGTACAATCAGTGAAAAAAATACAATCAGGTAAAATACAATCAGTGAGAAAATACATCAGGTAAGAATAAAGAAAAAGATAAAAGAAAGATGCATAATTATTTGACAAACTTATCAAAGAAATTTGTTTTAAAAAGTTTTCTAAAAGCGTTATAAGACTCCACTTGACAAATAAGCGGACTTAACCAAGAGTTCAATTTGCCTAGCTGAAAAGCAAATGTCCTATTCAGAAATTTCTTGTAATGACAATTCTTAACTGAAGGATACATAAACATTAACTTATTATGAGTGTTTTTTAATTAGCTGTAAAAATGAAATTGAGAGGTTAGATATCCTGGAGCCAGACCAAAAAGTGATTTAAAACAGAGACAGCAAAATTTAAAAAGAATACGTGCCTCAAAGGGCAACCAATATAATTGCTGATAAAATGGGCCGATATGATCGTATTTTTTTAGACTAAAAATTAAACTAACTGCTGTATTTTGTACTAGTCAAATACGTTATAAGTTTTTCTTGAATGATGCAAGATAGACAATGTTACAATAGTCAAGGACAGACAGAATTAAAGACTGCACTAAAATTCTAAAAGAAATCAAATAAAAATATCTTTTGATGGTTCTGAGTTTCCATAGGATCATAAAACATCGTTTTATCTTAAGGTCAGTATGATCTTCAAATGTTAACTGTCTATCTAGTGTAACCCCTAAGATCCTAATAGAAGGAACAATTTCAAAAGTTTGATCACTGATTAGAACCTGTTTATCTGAAATGATATCATTTGGGCTGGCAAGAAAAAATGTGTTTTACCTGTGTTAAGTTTAAGTTTAAATCTAAACATCCAAAGTTGTACTTTACTAGACAGATGTTTATTAGTCAATCTAATGGCTAATAAGGCTGAACTCCTGAGTGCAAACAAGAGACAAAGATCAAGTATTGAAAAATATCCATTCTTATAGAAGGGGATATTTGCCAATTCTCTCATAAAGGTGTTTTCAATGTTCTAAACATTGATATTCACAGCAAGAGGCAAAGCTCTTTTATTCTTTCCATTGTTGCACTTCTTACTGCCTTTTTTTGTCACCACCAATGATTAACTCTCAAGGAGTTTTATTTGACTTCTGAACAGTGACATACCTGGGGGGGGGGGGGGCGGTCTGCCCCGGTGACGGCACTCAGCGGCATCAGCGCCCCCCCACCTCCGCGACGGCACTCAGCCGCTGAGTGCATCGCTGTTGCAGCCCAGGAATTTTCCGGACCTGGCCGGCTGTGCACCCCCCCTAAGGCTGCACCCGGGGCAGATCTTCCCCCCGCCTCCCCCCTTGGTACGCCACTGCTTCTGAAGGAGTCTACTCATATATGAATATCTTTGATTTAGGCCCCCTCTCTTGCCAAATAGATCCTAGGGATATGCACAAATGTAGAGACTGATTTGTTTTAAGATCAGTTTAATTTATTTGGTGTGGTTTGTTTACAAAGCTCTGATTAATCCATTCAAATTTATTAAAGTTAAAGCTAAGCTTAGAGGCAAAGTCCCCAACAGCTGAGGATAAACTGGCCCTGGTCTGGAGCCCTGGTGGGGATTTGGTGGCATTTAAGGGAATGGGGACTGGGAATCGGGGGTTTGAAGGGGTGGGTAGGAGATGTAGGGGGTAAGACACCTTATTAGTAGCACTACAATACAGACCCTGACTAGTTTGGCAAAGGGATTGGGACTTGTAGACTGCCTTTTTTTTTTTGTAGTTTTACAACCACACTCAAAGCAGTTTATGCATAAGTACTTCAAGCATTTTTCCTATCTGTCCTGGTGGGCTCACAATTTGTCTAATGTACCCCGGGCAGTAGAGTATTAAGTGACTTGTCTAGGGTCACAGGGAGCAGCACGGGGTTTGTACCCACAACCTCAGGGTGCTGAGGCTGTAGCTCTAACCACTGTGCCACACTAGTTAAAACTCTCCTGCAAGAGTCTATTGCACTACATTCTACATACATGGTTTAAAAGTCAGTATAAACTCTAACTTAGTTGCCAAGACCTGTGAGCAGCCAGGGAGATGTCTATGAACTACATGAGTCATGCAGCTCTTGCGCTTTATCACCTCAAGAAACTGTGTATTCGAGTCAAGGACAGTACCCTAAGTATTATACGTAAAAGATGACGTTCTTGGGATTTGCAGAGCCAAAATACCTGGAACCCAGAGCACTGTGTGATAACCTTTGGGATAACAGTTTCTTCTGTGAGCTGAATATAAGGAGCCTCTTGGGAAGCAAAAGGCTATCTGATAACAATTGGATCTGAGCTGTCAGTGCATCAGAGTTAATCAATACCTGTACATAAAACCTCATCCCTGCACTATTCTGCATCTCCCCAGAGACAGACCTATCACAACAGGCCAGCCTGCCTGCACCTGCTATACATCCAGGTCTTGAGAGAAAGCTGCACTTCTCAACTCTCTTGCCAGCATCTTCTGCCAGCTCCTCCACCTGCTCTTCTACTCCAGCATCCAAGGGAGGAACCTACTTCATTGGCTAGATTGCAACTGTTCCAATTCTGATAATGC
Organism: Geotrypetes seraphini; assembly: GCF_902459505.1. Classification (NCBI taxonomy): domain Eukaryota; kingdom Metazoa; phylum Chordata; class Amphibia; order Gymnophiona; family Dermophiidae; genus Geotrypetes; species Geotrypetes seraphini. Next base: position 458,450,724 of record NC_047085.1, read on the forward strand.
TGGGGATAAATAGCCAGTACAACAGTTGTGGGCCTAGGGTAGTAGGTGAGTGTTTTCTCTAATTTGCCTGACATTGTTTTCTCTTGGTAATTTTGCATACAAACTTATGACTTGCCATACTGAGACAGACCGAAGGTCCGTCAAGCCCAATTTCCAAGAGTGGCCAACCCAGGTTCAAAGCACCTAGCTAGATTCCAAGTAGCAAAACAGATTCTATGCTGCTTATCCTAGGAATAAGCAGTGGATTTCCTCAAGCCTTCTCAATAATGGCCTATGGACTTCTCTTTTAGGAAATTATCCAAACCTTTTCTAAAGCCCACTAAGCTAACTGATTTCACCACATTATTTTATTTATAATACTTGGGCCTTGTGTCTGTTACTTGTCAGTATAACCAGGCCTGTGAGCTTGGATCTAGGAATCAAGGGATGTGTGATATTTTTTAAAGTCCAGAAGTACTAATTATAACAGATTGCATGTCCCTACCTGCATTGTCCTCTAGGAGGTGGTGTAATCTGTTGTCTCACAGAGAAGTCAAATGTTATTGATTGAAAAGGAAGATGCAGGAATGGTAGTTTGGAATGTGAGGAGCTTGGAAAGATGAGGAGGTCAGAAGTATATAATATAATGAAGAACTAATTGGAAGAACTTTACTCCTTACTACAAGTGGCAGTGAACCCCTACCCTCTCTCCCTTTATGGTATTTAGAAAAGTCTGTTATTGATATAGAATGGGTATAAGGCTATACTGATGAGTTCATGATGAGCTATGATGGCCACTGAGTGGTGGCAGGCTCAGCTCAGGATGCATAGACAATTTTGGGTTCAGCATGGGTCTGGGTCTGGGTCAGGCTCTAGGGCCTTTCCCCTGCCAGAGTCACTCCTTCTAATGCAACTTCCTGTTTTGTGAAAACAGAAAGTTACATCAGAAGGAGGAACTATGGCAGGGGAACTCTAGAGGAAAGACTCTAGACCAGACCTGTGAGGATTGGTAGCAGGTCTCTGAGGCTGTGCTGTGTTGCTGCTGTTGGATCCATGTGGCAGAGAAGTGTTCCACACTACAGTACATCCATGGACTACAACTGTTTGGATTAGCAGCGTGGATGGACTTTTGCAGATAAGTATTTTTTGACTTTTTTTGTGCTGAGCTGATAGTGGACTGGCTATAGTGAACACTGAATTGTCATTAAGCTACATTACCAACTGCTGATCTGAAAATTTACAGCCTACATCAGTTACTTGCTAAGGAGGAAGCCGGTGTGACTACATTGTTTAAAGTTACTGAGTGGAGTTTTTTTTGGCCTGTGATGACTGTGGGTGTACGTTGACAAAGCCGTGTGCTGTTTGGTATTTTCCCTGCTGTGCTTTGAGGTCTTTTTCTCCACTCTTAGAGCATGTAATATATTCTATGCTAGTCAACTGGTATTCCCCCTATTAGCGGAGAGTTGCCTTTTGGTTTATATTGTTGATTTTTCCAACTCTTTCCTGTGGTATTAAGTTCTGGTTATCAATAACCCATATGGGCTCTGCTATTTGATATTTATAGCACAGACTCAACACCAGATGTCAGTAACAAGTTTCATATAATACTCTGCCAATTGTTCTGAGGCCTATTAAGAACTAACTTCACATGGTTTCTACATTGGACTGGAATAGCAACATATCAGCAGGAAACATCTAAGTAACACTCCTTTCCAGTGTTCTATGGCTGAGGCTCGTCTAAGCACTTGTCACATGCCACAGCTGGGCTCAATACTGTTAGTCCTAAGATCTGTTTCAGTCTCATGCATTAATCTTCAGCTATGGTCTCTGTTATTTTTAGGGACTTTTCTTGCGCAAACAGCTTCTAACTCTTGTTCTAGAAATCTCGCTCATATCCAGTGCTACTTGTAACCCAATTTTCCATTCTGACCCAATAACATAAAGTGTAAGTATGTTGACCATATAAAACACTGGTAGACACTGTAAATTAAGGCGGTATACTGTTGAGTGTTGAGTCTCCTCCACTTGAGATTGCTAATAGTGGGTCATATAAAATCCAGATTCATGCTCTATTGCAGGGGTGCCCACACTTTTTGGGCTTGCGAGCTACTTTTTAAATGACCAAGTCAAAATGATCTACCAACAATAAAATTTAAAAAAAACACAAAGCACACTGTATGCATAGAAAATGTTAATCATCATTCCTATTCCAGGGTTTTTCAAAGAGGTCAAAGCAGATGACTCTAAGCACTATCACCTCAGTAACAACCATACAAAAATAGACAAATATACCCCCTCCCTTTTTACTAAATCACGATAGCAGTTTTTAGCGCAGGGAGCTGTGCTGAATGCCCAGTGCTGCTCTCGACGCTCATAGGCTCCCTGCGCTAAAAACCGCTATTGCGGTTTAGTAAAAGGGGACCTTAGTGTAAAATATAGACAGCAGATATAAATTCAGACACATTTTGATCACTAAATTTAAAATAAAATCATTTTCCCTACCTTGTCTGGTGATTTCATGAGTCTCTGGTTGCACTTTCTTCTTCTGACTGTGCATATAATCTTTCTTCCCTTCTTTTAGCCTGTATGCTTCTTCTCCTCCAGACCTCATTCCTTCCCCCCAACTTTTCCTTCCTCTTCCCTGCCCTTTCTTTCTCTCTGCCTCCCTTTCATTTTTTTCTGTTTTTCTTCTTTCCTTCTGTCTCCCTGCCTGCCCTTTTTCTTTCTTTCTCCCTGCCCTCCCCCAAGCCACTGCCATTACCATCGGGACCAGGACCCAAACGCCACCAATAACAGGCCCCAAGCTCTCCCTGCTTCGGCCAACCAGCATTCCTCTCCCCGACGTCAATTCTGCCGTCGGGAAGAGGAAGGGTGATCAGCCCAAGATCGTGATCAACCTATTGGGGGAAATGCTGCCGGGTTCTGCCTTCGCGGAAACAGAAAGTAGGCAGGACCCGGCAGGAACAAGAACAAATGCTTCACTAACCTATCTCCCGCATTAGCCCGTAGCGAACGCTTGCTTCAGGGCTCTCAACATGTGCGTGCCGGCTTCCCTTCTCCCCCCCCACCCCGGACATAACTTCCGGTTTCGGAGGGAAGAGAAGAGAAGCCTGCACGCACACGTTAGAGCCCGGAGCATAAGTTCGCTAGGGGCTGAAATCTTCAAGACGGTTTTTTGGGTTTTTTTTTTAATGTTCAGCAGCGGCAGATGACAGTTGGGCGGACCGCCCAGCTAAAAGGCCCTAGGGAGAACACTAGAGAGGAAGGCTGATCGGCCCGTAGATCAGGACGGCAACACGAGTGCGATCGACTCGAGTTGCCTTCCTGAGCTACTGGTCGATCGCGATCGACGCGTTGGGCACCCCTGCTCTATTGTTTCACATTTTTTCCGAGCCACTGTATTTTCCCTTCCCATCTTATTTGCTTTTTATGCCAGTCTGTCTATCATCTCTCAGGCCTGTGTCCCAAATCACTTGGCACCTTGAAGTCCCCACTCCAACTTGCTACTCTCTCATTAATATGCACAGGGCAGTCAGAAAACCTCAACATACTGAAGATGTACCATCTGCCAATACCCAGCGTGACAAGTGGCATGAGCAAAGAAAGTGGCCACACAGAGGATGAACAAGTAAAGCAGCGGAGAGAAAATAGAAAGCACAGTTACTTACCGTAACAGGTGTTATCCAGGGACAGCAGGCAGATATTCTTTACGCATGGGTGACGTCACCGACGGAGCCCACGGTACGGACCTTTTTACTAGAAAGTTCTAGTTGGCCGCACCGCGCGTGCGCGAGTGCCTTCCCGCCCGACGGAGGAGTGCATGGTCCCCAGTTAGTATAAGCCAGCTAAGAAGCCAACCCGGGGAGGAGGGTGGGACGTAAGAATATCTGCCTGCTGTCCCTGGATAACACCTGTTACGGTAAGTAACTGTGCTTTATCCCAGGACAAGCAGGCAGCATATTCTTTACGCATGGGTGACCTCCAAGCTAACAAAGAGGGAGGAGGGATGGTTGGCCATTAGGAAAATAAATTCTGAAGTACAGATTGGCCGAAGTGCCCATCCCGTCTGGAGAAAGCATCCAGACAGTAGTGAGTAGTGAATGTGTGAACCGAGGACCAGGTGGCCGCCTTGCAGATTTCCTCAATGGGTGTGGAACGGAGGAAAGCAACAGAAGCGGCCATAGCTCTAACCCTGTGGGCCGTGACAGCACCGTCCAGCGACAGACCGGCCCGAGCATAACAGAACGCGATACAAGCTGCAAGCCAGTTGGATAGCGTCCGTTTAGAGACCGGTCGACCCAAACGATTCGGGTCGAAGGTCAGGAAGAGCTGAGGGGACAAGCGGTGAACCCGGGTACGATCAAGATAGTAAGCCAGGGCACGCTTGCAATCAAGACTGTGCAATGCCTGTTCTCCGGGATGTGAATGAGGCTTCGGGAAGAAAACAGGCAACACAATGGACTGGTTGAGGTGAAAAGCTGAGACCACCTTTGGAAGGAACTTTGGATGGGTGCGCAGAACCACCTTGTCATGGTGAAAAATAGTGAACGGTGGATCGGCAACCAGTGCATGAAGCTCACTAACCCTCCTGGCAGAGGTGATGGCAATGAGGAAAAGCACCTTCCAAGTCAGGAATTTGAGCGAAGTTGTGGCAAGTGGCTCAAAGGGAGGTTTCATGAGGGCAGACAAAACCACATTCAGGTCCCAGACGACCGGAGGAGGCTTCAGAGGTGGTTTGATGTTGAAGAGGCCCCTCATGAATCGGGAAACCAGAGGGTGAGCCGTGAGAGGTTTTCCTAGGACAGGTTCATGAAATGCCGTGATGGCACTGAGATGGACTCTGATTGAGGTAGACTTGAGGCCTGCGTTGGACAGGGAGAGTAAGTAGTCCAGAACAGTTTCCACCGCTAAAGAGGTGGGATTGTGATGATGACGGAGGCACCAAGAGGAGAACCTGGTCCACTTCTGATGGTAACATTGAAGGGTTGCCGGTTTCCTGGAGGCGTCCAAAATGAGGCGGACAGGCTGAGACAGATTTCCTGGAGAGGTCAGCCCGAGAGAAACCAAGCTGTCAGGTGGAGCGAAGACAGATTGGGATGTAGTAGAGACTGATGTTGCTGTGTAAGTAGAGTAGGAAACACAGGTAGAGGAATGGGCTCCCTGGAGCTGAGCTGAAGCAGGAGGGAGAACCAGTGTTGACGAGGCCACCGGGGAGCTATGAGGATCATGGTGGCTCCGTCCCTGCGGAGTTTGGATAAAGTCCGCAACATCAGAGGTAGAGGAGGAAAGGCATAGAGGAACCGATCCGTCCAGTCGAGAAGGAATGCATCCGGGGCCAGACGGTGAGGAGAGAAGAGTCTGGAGCAGAACTGGGGCAGCTGATGGTTGTGAGGAGCTGCGAATAGGTCCACTTGCGGAGTGCCCCAGCGAGCAAAGATGGAGTGGAGCGTGGGAGGATCCAAAGTCCACTCGTGAGGTTGAAGGATGCGGCTGAGATTGTCGGCCAGGGAGTTCTGTTCGCCCTGGATGTAGACAGCCTTGAGGAAGAGACTGCGGGCCGTGGCCCAGGTCCAAATGCGAAGAGCCTCCTGACAAAGGAGGCGAGATCCGGTGCCGCCTTGTTTGTTTATGTAGTACATGGCAACCTGGTTGTCCGTGCACAGAAGAAGAACCTGAGGACAAAGAAGGTGCTGGAAGGCCTTGAGAGCATAGAACATGGCTCGTAGTTCCAGGAAATTGATGTGATGTAGACGCTCCTGCGGGGTCCAAAGACCTTGGGTGCGTAGGTCTCCCAGGTGAGCTCCCCATGCATAAGGGGAGGCATCCGTGGTGATGATCATGGAATGCGGGGGCAGATGAAAAAGAAGGCCCCTGGAAAGATTTGAGGAGTTCAACCACCATTGTAGAGATCGCTGAAGAGACGATGTTACAGAGATGGGATGAGAAAGAAGATTCGAGGTCTGTGACCACTGGTTGGCCAGAGTCCATTGAGGTGTCCTGAGGTGGAGTCGTGCCAGGGGAAGCACATGCACCGTCGAGGCCATGTGGCCCAGGAGGACCATCATTTGTCTGGCAGAAATGGAGTGATGAAGGAGCACCTGACGACACAGGCGGAGCAGAGTTCGCTGACGATTGGAGGGGAGAAACGCCCTCATTAGTGTGGTGTCGAGAACCGCTCCGATGAACTGAAGTCGCTGTGTGGGAAGCAGATGCGACTTGGGGTAGTTGATCTCGAACCCCAGAAGATGGAGGAGAGAGATGGTATGATGAGTGGCTTGCAGCACAAGTGGAGACGTAGGTGCTTTCACCAACCAATCGTCCAAGTAGGGAAACACCTGGAGGTTGTGAGACCTGAGGAAGGCCGCCGCCACAATGAGGCATTTGGTGAACACTCTGGGTGATGAAGCCAGGCCAAAAGGTAGCACTTTGTACTGATAATGGCGATGGTGCACCTGGAATCGTAGGTAGCGACGTGAGGATGGATTGATTGGGATGTGAGTGTAGGCCTCCTTGAGGTCCAGGGAACATAGCCAGTCGTTCTGAGAGAGATGAGGGTACAGCGTGGCAAGGGAGAGCATTCTGAACTTCTCCTTGACTAGACACTTGTTGAGGTCCCGGAGATCGAGAATGGGACGTAGGTCTCCTGTCTTCTTTGGAACGAGAAAGTAACGGGAGTAGAATCCCCGGCCCCTTTGTTCCAGAGGTACTTCTTCGATGGCATTGAGGAGAAGGAGGGATTGGACCTCCCTCAGGAGGAGGGGGGTTTGAGTTGAAAGAGAAGCAGACTCTACGGGAGGATTGTCTGGTGGGAGAGTCTGGAAATTGAGAGAGTAGCCGTGGCGGATGATGTTTAGGACCCACTGGTCCGATGTGATGACCTCCCAACGGCTGATGAAGATGTGGAGCCTGCCTCCGATTGGCTGAGGAAGAGGCAATGAGGGTGGAAGACTGGCTAAGCCCTGGAGAGAGGAGTCAAAAGGGCTGAGATGGTTTGGCAGGAGGAAGAGTCTTGGCAGGTTGATTAGACTGGGCACGAGCCTGGGCGTGCTGGTGTTGGCGGGCCCGCCTAGGTTGCTGTGGAGGTGGATTGAGCGGCCTAGCGGAGAACCTGCGCTGATAAGAGGTCTGAGGTCTGTAAGGCCGAGCAGGTGGAGCCTTTTTCTTAGGTTTTATGAGAGTGTCCCATCTGGTCTCATGGGCGGAGAGTTTTTGCGTGGTGGTATCCAGGGACTCTCCGAATAATTCATCACCAAGACATGGGGCGTTGGCTAATCGGTCTTGATGGTTGACGTCCAGATCAGAGACCCTGAGCCAGGCCAGGCGGCGCATGGCCACGGCAATGGCAGATGCACGGGAGGTGAGCTCAAAAGAGTCATAGATAGAGCGCACCATAAATTTTCTTAGTTGAAGCAGGCTGGAGACGTGCTGTTGGAAAAGTGGAACCTTATGTTCTGGCATGTACTTTTGCATGGCGGAGAGTTGCATAACCAGATGTTTGAGGTAGAATGAGAAATGGAACGAGTAGTTGTTTGCCCTGTTGGCAAGCATGGCATTCTGATAGAGCCGCTTGCCAAACTTGTCCATAGTTTTGCCCTCTCTGCCAGGAGGGGTGGAGGCATAGACACTGGAGCCTTGAGTCTTTTTTAAAGTGGACTCCACCAGGAGAGACTCATGAGGTAGTTGGGGTTTATCAAATCCTGGGATTGGTATAACCCTATAGAGACTGTCCAATTTACGGGGGGCCCCAGGAACAGTCAGCGGGTTCTCCCAATTTTTATAAAAAGTTTCCCGTAAGATATCATGCACGGGCAACTTTAGGAACTCTTTGGGAGGTTGATCGAAATCTAATGCCTCCAGGAAAGCTTGTGACTTCTTAGAGTCAGATTCCAGTGGCAAAGACAAAGCACCCGACAACTCCCTGAGGAATTTTGAGAAGGAAGATTGTTCAGGTTTAGATGTGGTATCGGGTGCCGAAGGCTCTTCGTCCGACGACGATGCATCCTCCTCGGTACCGGTAGGGGATTGTTCCCATAGGTCCGGGTCTCTGACATCGGTATGTGCGTGTCGAGAGACTGGAGTGGAAGGCTCGGTATGGTGCGTTTTTGACAAAGACTTGCCTGAGCGTACCGAGACGTTACCGGGTGATGCAGACCTGTGTCTGTCTCGGTCCCGGGAAGTACGGTGCCGGTCAGAGTCGTGGGGAGACCGGTGCCCTGCCCGGTCCCGAGGAGGATCGGTCGTCGTCAAGACCATAGCCTCGGCATGGGAATGGAGATGTGGTGCCGAGAGAATGGGCATGGAGGAGTCCATAGGTACCGATGGAGTGGATACCGGTTGGACGGTGCGGGGCTCGGGCCGGTCTGGTACCGAGAGCAGCGGTGCCAAGATAGAGGGTAAGAGCTGCTTAAGTTGCTTGTGGAGTTGTTCCTGCAACTTGTCCTGGAGGATGGCCGCAATGCGGTCATCCAGGGGAGGCACTGGAACCACTTTTTTCTTCTTTGGTTCCATGGGTGCCGCTCTACACTCCGGCGATGAGGGGGCCGATGACGAGGCACTCACCGAAATCGGAGTGGAGCGTTTTTTGGCTCGGCGTGGAGCTGAAAGGACTGGTGTCGTCCCAGAGGTGGGAGGGCGCTCAAGGGTGGAAGGCTTCTTAGCCGGCTTACCTGGCGCCGGAGGCGCCGATGTCGACTCAGGTGGTGTCGAAGTGGTCGGTGTCGATTTCGACGGTGCCGCCGATGAAGAGGTCGAATCCATAGTCGGGCCGGTGCCGAAAAGTAGATTTTGTTGGATTTGACGATTCTTCAAAGTGCGTTTTTTAAGAGTGGCACAGCGGGTGCAGGAATCCGCCCGATGTTCCGGTCCCAAGCACTGTAAGCACCAGTTGTGTGGGTCAGTGAGGGAGATCGGGCGTGCACACCGCTGGCACTTCTTAAAACCGGGCTGCGGGGGCATGAATGGGAACACGGCCTTCGCAAAATCAAACCCCGAGGCCTGGATCGTGCCAACAGGCCCCGCCGGGGCAGGAACGAAAAATAAAGCAAAAAGAAAGGATTTTTTTTTTTTTTTTTTTTTAGAATTGAAAGAAAAAAGCACCCGAAGGTGAAAAAACCGAAAAAAGAACGCGAGCGGGAAGGCAAAAGGAGGATTTCAACGACGTTGAAAAACACACGTCTTCTTCGCTCCGCGGAAACGAAGAAACTGGGGACCACGCACTCCTCCGTCGGGCGGGAAGGCACTCGCGCACGCGCGGTGCGGCCAACTAGAACTTTCTAGTAAAAAGGTCCGTACCGTGGGCTCCGTCGGTGACGTCACCCATGCGTAAAGAATATGCTGCCTGCTTGTCCTGGGATAAAGTTGGTTACTTTAGAATAAAACTCCATATCTGAATTATACTCTGAGTCCAAAAGCAATTACTGGGTTTGAGCCAGAAATTGCTACAGAGGAAATACTGTCTAGCACGCTGGTTGATAGTGAAAATACCGAGTATCAGCACGTACCAAATGTGGGAGATTTGACAGATCCTCAACCAGTGTCACACGCAGCAGGGCAAGTCAAAAGAATAATGTTGATGCCACCACTGACAGTTCTCTAAATGAGTTGAGTATTTGCATAAAATCAGTTTGCAGCTTGACATATTAAATGAATATGCCTACAAAGGTTCTTTCAAGGGTTTTCCAGTCATTTGCAATAGATGTAAAATGAAAAGGTAGCACATTTCTGGCTGCTTGTTGAGTTGTAGCTAGGGCTCACAATTCGGAAAGCCCAGTTCAGATCCTAAAGCTGTTCCTTATGATCTTGATCAAATTACTTTAACTCTCTATTGCCTCTGGTGCAAACTTACGCTGGGTTTTACTAAACAGCACTAGAGGGTTTTAGTAAGGTAAATGCTCCAACACTCTAAGGAATTCTATGAGCATTGGAGCATTTACCTTGCCGGCCCGCACTAAAAAACCTCTAGCGCCGTTTAGTAAACGAAGCCCTTAGATTGTAAGTCCTCCAAGGACAAGGAATTAACTAAACATGTAACTCACTTTGATCTACTACTGAAAAGGTTATGAGCTAAAGCCAAATAAATAAGGCTAGGTGATTGAGTAGGGCAGCAGCTTCTGGCAGGGGAAGCAATTAACAGCTGTAGTCAAAGCAAAACAGTAAGTCCTGACAGCCACACATACTCAAAGACGTTTCAATGCATACATATTTCTGCTAATTTACTAATAGCCCATTTTCATTAGTGAATGACTTGGATAATACCTCTCATTATCCCCCAACTGCAGTCCAGAGCACTAAGGGGCAAGTTCTGTAAATGTTGTCCCGACTGTAGGCAGCCATAGGCGTCCTACTGCTATCTAACCAGCCAATCGGGGTGAACATTTTTTTTTTTTTTTTAAACCAAAACCCCCGAGGCAGGCCACCTACACTGTAGATATCTGTTGCAGGTGCAGGGAGATGCAACAGGATACTTAAGCTCACCCAAAGCTGGGGGTGGGTGTGGTTTCGCCCAGAAGTAGCCTTGGGCGAGCTTAAGTGGCCCTAGGCATTTCCCTAAGGCTGCAATAGATGCCTGAAATGTAGGCCAGCAAAATGCTGGCCTACATTTCAAATAGATGTGGCCGCTAAATTGATTGCAGCAAGGAAATCTCCCTGCCATGATCAGTTGAGCAGCCTTGGCTGCGGCAAGAAACCCCCATCCCCTCGAAGTTCCCCAGCAGGAGGGATGCCCACTCCTTCCTGCTGCCGAGCCCCCGAACCCTTCAGGGATGCCCACTCCTTCCTATCCCCAAACCTTTGAACCCTTCAGGAAACAGCTGGGCAGGAGGGATGCCCAATCCCTCCTGCCACCACCCCCGATACCCCGCACCCCTAACTCTACCCATAGGCCCCAACCCCTGTACCTTGTAGTTGAAAGTCCGGCCAGAGAGATGCCCATACTCTCTGGCTGGCAGAACCGTCACTCCAAAATGACGGGCCTTCCCCTTCTAAGTACATTCTGGGATGCATTGGGGAGGGGCCTAAGGCTCTGATTGGCTCAGATGCCTAAGGACCCTGCATATGATGAAAATTAGATCTGCATATGTGATGAAGAGAAAGTTAAGTTTTTTAAGACTAAGATTAGTGATGTGAAAGAGTTGTTTAATGTGGTACACTCTGGTGGAGGGATATGATTCTGATATGCAAAAGTGTTTGAATGTAGACAAGTACGCTGATAATTTGGTCAAGAATGTGGAAGGATTGGTGAAGGATGAGGACGATACTGTGCAAAGTGAATGGATGAATGAGGTGAGAGATAGTAGGGAGGAATGGTCTACATTTACATTAGTAAGAGAATCTGAAATTAAGTCGGTGATCAGTGGTTTAAGACCAACAAGGTCTGTGTTTGAACCATGTTCATCTGTGGTAGTGAAAGCAATGGCTGAGGAAGGAAGTGAAACTCTGAGGATGATCGTAAATAAATCAATGCAGGCAGGGGAAATGACAGTTGTTTGTAAGACAGGACTTGGATAAGGAACATTTGAATAACTATAGACCAATTTTGATCCTTCCAGTTGTCTCTAAAGTTATGGATAATGTACTATGGGAACTAGAATTATTTGTAGAGAGAAAGGATTGCCTGGATGTCCATCAGTATGGATTTAGAAAGGGCCATGGGATAGAAACTCTTTTGCTATTTACTTTGGATGTGCTTAGAAGAGGGACTGATATGGGTAATACATTTTTTGGGTGTCTTTGGATATGCAAACCACCTTTGATACAGTAGACCCACACTTGCTGCTGAAAAAATTATGATTGTAGGGAGTAGGTGGTACAGTATTGCAATGGTTTCAATCATTTTTATTGGAGCGCAACTTTAAGGTGGAATGTGGCTCAAATGTCTCTGATATGATGGGGATGAAAAAGAGAGTTCCCTCAAGGATCATAATTATCTGTGTCAATAGGGAAGCTACTTCAGGGACTTGGAGTACATTACCGCATCTATGCGGACAATATTCATTTCTTCTTCCCTGTAATGGAAGGTATAGAGTATGTGAAAAGAAAGTTAGCTGAGTGTATGGAGAAGGTAACATCATGAATGCATGAGAATAAATTAGTCTTGAACTTAAAAAAGACAGAAATAATGTTTGCCGGGTATGATGAATCTTTGTTGAAGTTGGGGAAGTTGAAAGTATATAATATGATCTTTATAATATCATCTCACGTCAAGCTGTTGGAGATATTTCTGGAAGCGCAGCTTTCTATGTAGATGCAAATCATGTTAAAGGAGTGTTTTTTCAATTAAGATTATTGTCCAGGGTGAGAGCAATGATGTCTAGATCAGATTTTCAAACTGTGGTGTGGAGTATGGTTATATCCAAGCTGGATTTTTGCAGTGCTCTAATGATGGGTATTGCAAAAAAATAAAATTAAAGCACTACAGATAGTGCAAAATGCAGCAGTGAGAATTGTCACGGGGGCAGCTTGGAATAATCATATCACACCAGTATTGAAAAGTCTACATTGGTTGCCTATCCAGTCAAGGATTAAGTATAAAATCCTTATAAGAACATAAGAACATAAGAAACGCCTTCGCCAGATCAGACCGAGGTCCATCTAGTCCAGCGATCTGCACCCGCGGCGGCCCATTTAAGTACTTCTTTTTGGAGACCCAGAATTACGATGTACACTATGATTGTACACTAAGCACTTTATGGGGTGACACCATGGTACTTAACTCAAAAACAAATAAGGATACTAATAATCATAAGTGCATAAGTGCATAAGTGTCAAGTTTATAAACTTGACAAGCAGAGCTCAGAACCATCAGTTGTTGTGGAATTCACAAACAGGGGCAAGCCCTCAAATGTGTTTCACTGTGTCTATCATTGCTCCGTCTTGAATTAGTATAAAGATGTTTCATATAATTTAAACATTGATTCCTAATAAAACTATTTGAAAGTCCATTTTAAATACTCATAAAGAAACTCTTTTTTGAATTTTTTTATATTTAAACTTTAACGTGAGCTTATATATGAGTCAAGAACAGGCTGAAGTTATCTCCCTGCGGCGGGGTCTGACGCGTTTCGCCAGGACGGCTTCTTCAGAAAGCCCGCTCACACTGGTAACTTCACTGTAACAAGAAAAGAATGAAAAAACCATTTAACTATGTTGAAAAGCACAAAATTCAAAACAAACTTACAGTGCTGCTGGTGGATACCTTACAAACACTCTCCTGACTTCTCTAATTTCCGGTTTGAATGATGTCACTCCAAGCTGAAATCCCGGTTTATCAATCAGTGGAACTGTCACTCATTTATGGAGAAACGCCCATCATTCAATCTCACGGTTCAATCCCGTCGGAGTTACCGTTTGCCAATGGTATATCCACGATTGCTCTTTCTTCCACAAGAAAGTTGACATATTCCCCCCCTCTTTTCAATCGTGGCGCTTCCAAAACCACGAACTTAAGGTCTTCCAAAGTGTGTGACTGAGTGTGCCAATGTTGTGAGAGGGGAGCTCCCATATCCCCCCTCTGAATCCTACTCAAATGTTCAATAACCTGTACCCTTATGGATCTCATTGTATAGCCAATATAAAACAAGAGCACATGATCTTGTAAATGACTCCCTCAATATTACAATCCGTATTATACTTAAGGGTATGTTTTTTTTGTAGACGCGAGTGCTTAATCTCCTGAGTTTCCATGGCATGAGGGCACACACTACATCTGCCACATCAATGGTGTCTCCCTAGTGCTTAGCTGTAAACCTGGGTCAGTGCACAAGAATTGAGAGGAGCTAACACGTTCCCGCAAGTTTTGTCCTCTGGAATATGCAAATGTAGGTAACTGAGCAAGGCTTGCATGGTAGTGTAAAATGTGCCAGTGGGATTTAACAAATCTCTTAATTTCAAAAGCCTTATGCTAATATGGAAGGGTACATACCCTTTGGCTCGGCTTGACTGTTAGTACCCTGTAAGAGATGATCTCGCTGGGCGTATAAGGCCTTCTTATACGCTTTTTAATAACTGTCCTAGGGTAGCCCCTTGCAGCAAACTGATGCCAAATGTCTATGGCGCTATGCTTATATTCCTCAACAGTACTGCAAAGGCGATGTAGCCTTAAGAATTGTCCCACCGGTAAATTGACTCGTAGATGTCTAGGATGATGACTATCAAAATCTACAGAAATTAACCACCAATATTGTATTTTTTTTTTTTTTAGATTTATTAACTGCCTTTTCATGAAAAGATTCACCCAAAGCGCTTTATAATTCGTTGAATAGTAGTCAGGTACTCAAGTAATTTCCCTATCTGTCCTGTCAGGCTCACAGTCTAAAGCAGGGGTGTCAAAGTCCCTCCTCGAGGGCCGCAATCCAGTCGGGTTTTCAGGATGACCCCCAACGAATATGCATGAGATCTATTTGCATGCACTGCTTTCATTGTATGCTAATAGATCTCATGCAATTCATTGGGGAAATCCTGAAAACCCGACTGGATTGCGGCCCTCGAGGAGGGACTTTGACACCACCTGGTCTAAAGGGAGTGTTAAGTGACTTGCTCAGAGTCACAAGGAGCAGGCTGGGATCAAACTCACCATCTCAGGGTGCTGAGGCAGCAGCTCTAACCACTAGGCCACCTCCAAATATGGCCCTGCACTTAATATCAGGGGCTAATCTAGTCTGTGTTAGAAAAAAAATACTGACCACTGCAGGTGAATATTGTGGGTGTGGGGGTGGGTGTGGGGGGTAATTTTCACTCTTAAATTTGAGAGTTTGATCACATGGACATATTATCTGTTTTTCTTTTTTATTAATATGTTTGCTACCTGTTTGTTCCTTGCTATTGTATTACTGTATTTTATAACAAAATAATATGACAATGTTCATGGTTGACGATACCAACTTATTCTTGCTTTGAAAACTCAGTAAATAAAATGAACAAAACGATTACATTTGAAATGAAGAGAGCGGGGAAAAATTGTGTTTCTAGCCGTTCCTGCTTGCTGTAAGTTAACATCTTGCTTGCTGCTTGCCCTGGAAATGGTCATCATACTCACTAGAGAATGACACGGTGACAAAATTCATCACCGTTCCCGTCCCCGTGGATAACCGCGGGAAATAATCCCATGTCATTTTCTAGTGTCTATTTCAACCTCGGTCCTTCTACACCAGCATTTTTCAAAGCAAAGCTTGCGGGTCAGTGGTTGTGGCCATTCATACTCTGATTCTTATGTGAGCCAAGGATAATGAAGCCATTGTGACATCACTGATGTGATTGGCTCTTAGGCACTGGTGGAATGAGGCATTATGACATCACAATATCTGCTCTGGATACCAGAGACTGTCATTCTGTAGTGTCTATTTCATCCTCTGTCCTTCTACACCAGCATTATTCAAAGAAAAGCTTGCGGTTCAGTCACAACGGTCATCCACACTCTGATTCTTCCCTCTTTCCTTAAAGAATGACATGAAGATGGTTCCCGCGGTTATCCGCGGGGACGGGAACGGTGATGAATTTTGTCACCGTGTCATTCTCTAATACTCACCACAATCTCCAACAGTGGCACCTTGCTTTCCAGGGTTCCCCCCATTCCCCGACCACGGTTATGTCTAATCATCAAACATTTATTTGCACCCTGAATTAAGGGTTCCTTTTACTAAGCTGCGCTAGCGTTTTTAGCGCGCGCTAACCCTCGCGCTATGTGAAAAATACTAACGCCAGCTCTATGGAGGCGTTAGCGTATAGCGTGCGCTAAAACAGCTAGCACAGCTTAGTAAAAGGAGCCCTAAGTAACATATTTAGGCCCACAGGAGCATTTTTCTTTCTCATGTGCAAAGGGCAGAATCTTTGAGGTATACGTGAACTTAAGTGTTTATTTATCCAAATTGTCTTTATTTTTCCAATTTCTTCGTGCCTTCATCTTTGGGGCTAATGTGGGAACAGACAATGAAGGACTGATAGAAAAAGTCATTGATCAAAGTACAATTTCTTTGAATTTTTTTATTTGTTCCAAAATGTGAAACTTAATTACAGTACAGCACAGTTACTTACCGTAACAGGTGTTATCCAGGGACAGCAGGCAGATATTCTTGACTGATGGGTGACGGCACCGACGGAGCCCCGGTACGGACAATTTTAGAGTGATTGCACTCTAAGAACTTTAGAAAGTTCTAGCTCGGCCGCACCGCGCACGCGCGAGTGCCTTCCCGCCCGACAGAGGCGCGCGGTCCCTCAGTTAGTATAAGCCAGCTAAGAAGCCAACCCGGGGAGGTGGGTGGGACGCAAGAATATCTGCCTGCTGTCCCTGGATAACACCTGTTACGGTAAGTAACTGTGCTTTATCCCAGGACAAGCAGGCAGCATATTCTTGACTGATGGGTGACCTCCAAGCTAACAAAAAGAGGGATGGAGGGAAGGTTGGCCATTAGGAAAACAAATTTTGCAAAACAGATTGGCCGAAGTGTCCATCCCGTCTGGAAAAAGCATCCAGACAATAATGAGATGTAAAAGTGTGAACTGAGGACCAAGTAGCAGCCTTGCAGATTTCCTCAATAGAAGTGGAGCGGAGGAAAGCTACAGATGCTGCCATTGCTCTGACTCTATGGGCCGTGACAGAACCTTCCAGTGTCAGTCCGGTCTGAGCATAACAGAATGAAATGCACGCTGCCAGCCAATTAGACAACGTACGTTTAGAAACGGGACGTCCCAATTTATTTGGATCAAAGGACAGAAAAAGTTGAGGAACTGATCTGTGGGGTTTCGTACGCTCTAGATAGTAAGCCAGAGCCCTTTTACAATCCAAAGTGTGTAAAGCTTGTTCTCCAGAATGAGAATGAGGTTTTGGAAAGAAAACAGGGAGAACAATGGATTGGTTGAGATGGAATTCAGATACAACCTTAGGGAGAAACTTTGGATGTGTACGCAGAACCACCTTGTCATGGTGAAAAACCGTAAAGGGAGGATCTGCGACCAGTGCATGAAGCTCACTGACCCTCCTGGCAGAGGTAAGGGCAATAAGGAAAAGCACCTTCCAAGTAAGAAACTTGAAAGGAGAGGTAGCCAAGGGTTCAAATGGAGGCTTCATTAAAGCAGAAAGAACCACATTGAGATCCCAGATAACAGGAGGGGCTTTAAGAGGTGGTTTCACGTTGAAAAGCCCACGCATGAACCTGGACACCAGGGGATGAGCTGAGAGAAGTTTTCCATGGACTGGCTCATGAAAAGCTGAAATGGCACTGAGGTGGACTCTGATGGACGAAGACTTAAGGCCAGAGTCAGACAAAGAGAGCAAATAGTCCAACAACGTCTCCACTGCCAGGGAAGTGGGATCAAGATGATGAAGAAGACACCAGGAGGAAAATCTCGTCCACTTCTGATGGTAACATTGCAGAGTGGTTGGTTTCCTGGAGGCATCCAGAATGGAACGAACAGGCTGAGATAAGAGAGTATCATGAGATGTCAGCCCGAGAGATACCAAGCTGTCAGGTGTAGAGACTGGAGGTTGGGATGAAGGAGGGTTTCCTGCTGTTGCGTAAGCAGAGAAGGAAACAGAGGAAGAAGAAAAGGTTCCCTGGAACTGAGTTGAAGTAGAAGGGAGAACCAATGTTGCCTGGGCCACCTCGGAGCAATCAGAATCATGGTGGCTCGTTCCCTCTTGAGCTTGAATAAGGTTCTCAACATTAGAGGCAGAGGAGGGAAGGCGTACAGGAACAGATTCGACCAGTCGAGGAGAAAAGCATCCGCTGTCAGACGGTGAGGAGAGTAAAGTCTGGAGCAGAAGAGGGGCAGCTGGTGATTGTGAGGAGCTGCAAAGAGGTCTATCTGAGGAGTGCCCCATTGAGTGAAGATAGACTGCAGAGTTATAGGATCGAGTGTCCACTCGTGAGGCTGGAGAATTCTGCTGAGTTTGTCCGCTAAAGAATTCTGTGTTCCCTGAATGTAGATAGCTTTCAGGAAGAGATGGTGATCTATGGCCCAATTCCAGATCTTTTGGGCTTCTTGGCATAGAAGGCGAGAGCCTGTCCCACCCTGTTTGTTGATGTAGTACATCGCAACTTGATTGTCTGTGCACAACAAGAGGACCTGAGGAAAGAGAAGATGTTGGAAAGCCTTGAGGGCATAAAACATCGCTCTGAGTTCCAGGAAATTGATTTGATGCTTCTTTTCCTGGGCTGTCCAAAGACCTTGAGTCTGGAACTCGTTCAAGTGAGCTCCCCATGCATAAAGAGAGGCGTCGGTGGTGATAACCAGGTGATGAGGGGGCTGATGGAACAGAAGACCTCTGGATAGATTTGAGGATACCAACCACCATTGAAGAGACTGACGAAGAGATGATGTCACAGATATGTGTCGTGAGCAAGGATCCGTCGCTTGGGACCACTGAGTAGCAAGGGTCCATTGAGGAGTGCGTAGGTGAAGACGTGCGAGGGGCGTGACATGAACTGTAGACGCCATGTGCCCCAAGAGTACCATCATTTGCCTGGCTGAGATGGAAGGCAGTGAAAGTACCTGTTGACATAGAGACTGAAGGGTCTGAAGACGATTGGATGGCAGGAAAGCTCTCATGAGGAGTGTGTCCAGGATCGCTCCAATGAATTGAAGTCTCTGAGTAGGGATGAGATGAGATTTGGGTAGATTGATCTCGAACCCCAGAATTTGTAGAAACAAGATGGTTTGGTTGGTGGCCAGAAGAACTGCTTGAGCGGATGTGGCCTTGATTAACCAGTCGTCCAGGTAAGGGAAGACCTGGAAGTGATGAGAGCGTAGAAATGCCGCTACCACAATGAGACACTTGGTGAAGACCCTTGGAGAGGAGGCAAGGCCGAAGGGCAGCACCTTGTATTGGTAATGAGAATGATTGATCATGAAGCGTAGGTACTGTCTGGAAGCCAGATTTACTGGTATGTGAGTGTACGCTTCTTTGAGATCGAGGGAACATAGCCAGTCGCCTTGATTGAGAAGAGGATAAAGAGTGGCCAGAGAAAGCATCTTGAACTTTTCTTTGACCAAATATTTGTTGAGATCGCGGAGATCTAGAATGGGTCTGAGATCTCCTGTTTTTTTGGGGACTAAAAAATATCGGGAGTAGAACCCCTGCCCCTGCTGGTCTAGGGGAACTTCTTCTATGGCATTTAGAAGAAGGAGGGATTGAACCTCTTGGAGAAGAAGGGTTAATTGAGGACTGGAAGCAGACTCGTTTGGTTGACTTGGAGGAGGTAGTGACTGAAAGTTGAGAGAGTAGCCGTGGCGGATGATGTTGAGGACCCACTGGTCTGACGTGATAAGTTCCCAACGGCTTATGAAATAAGTAAGGCGTCCTCCTATAGGTTGTGGAAGTTGGGTAGAAGGAACAAAACTGGCTATGTTCTGGAGAATTAAGTCAAAAGGGTTGTGTAGACTTTTGCACTGGTGCAGGTTTTACCTGTTGTTGTTGCTGAGGCTGTCTAGCAGCCGGCCTTTGTTGTCTCTGGCGTCGTTGCTGGGGAGCAGCTTGAGGCAGAGGACGAGCCACAAATCTACGCTGGTAGGAGGATTGTGGACGAAAAGGTCTGGTTGTTGGCGGCTTCTTAGACTTAAGAAGTGTATCCCATCTAGTCTCATGAGCCGATAACTTTTGAGTGGTGGAGTCCATGGAATCTCCAAACAACTCATCCCCTAGGCAAGGTGCATTGGCTAGCCGATCCTGATGGTTAACATCGAGTTCAGAAACCCTAAGCCAGGCCAGCCGTCTCATTGCCACTGAGATGGCTGTAGCCCTAGAGGTCAGCTCGAAGGTGTCATAAATGGATCTAACCATGAATTTCCGGAGCTGGAAAAGCGAAGAACAAGTTTGGTGAAAAACCGACCTTTTCCGATCAGGGAGATATTTCTCAAAAGCAGAGATATTCTGAATAAGCTGCTTTAAGTAGAAGGAGAAATGGAATGCATAATTCCCTGATCGATTCGCCAACATTGCATTTTGGTATAGTCGTTTCCCAAACTTGTCCATAGACTTTCCCTCTCTGCCAGGAGGGACAGAAGCATACACACTAGCCCCCTTGGACTTTTTGAGGGTGGATTCGACCAAAAGGGACTCATGATGTAACTGGGGTTTATCAAACCCAGGGATAGGAAGGACTCTGTATAGAGAGTCTAATTTTCGGGGAGCCCCAGGAATGGTGAGGGGAGATTCCAAATTTTTATA
Organism: Geotrypetes seraphini; assembly: GCF_902459505.1. Classification (NCBI taxonomy): domain Eukaryota; kingdom Metazoa; phylum Chordata; class Amphibia; order Gymnophiona; family Dermophiidae; genus Geotrypetes; species Geotrypetes seraphini. Next base: position 458,470,861 of record NC_047085.1, read on the forward strand.
GAACGTCTCTCTCAAGATATCATGGAGAGGTAACTTAAGGTATTCCTTTGGAGGCTGATCAAAATCCAGAGCATCAAGAAAAGCTTTGGATTTCTGTGACTCAGCCTCCAAAGGAATAGAGAGAGAGTCACACATTTCCTTTAAAAAGGAAGAAAAAGAAGATACTTCTGGTTTAGAGGAGGGCCCCAAGGCAGAGGTGTCCTCTTCACCAGAAGAACATTCTCCCTCAGAAAGGAGAGGGTCTTCTGAGTCGCCCCACAAGTCAGGGTCTTGAACTTGGAAGCTCCGGTCCCGAGAATCCGGCGTGGAAGACTGTAAGTGATGGGATTTTCTATGAGATTTCCCTGACCTGCCTGACTCGGTACCGGGGGATGTGACTGTATGCACCGGTGCCGAAGTCTGAACAGCTTGATGGTGGGATCTCGGCTCCGGTGCAAGAATCGGCATGGAGACAGAGGAAACAGACTGTACCGGTACCGACGAAGTGGAAGTTGACAAAGTAGGACGATCCACTGTCGGTACCGGCGGCTCAGACCGGACTGGTACCGGAAGACTCGGTACCAGGAGTGAAGGCAGAATGTGCTCTAACTGTTCTTTAAGTTGTAATTTTAGAACAGCAGCAATACGGTCTTCGAGAGAAGGCACCGGTACCGCCTTTTTCTTTTGCGGTACCTGCGGTGCCGCTCTACGCTCCGAGGATGAGGAACCCGATGTAGAGGGGCTCACCTCTATTGGAGCGGAGCGCTTCCGTGAGCGCCTCGAGGTCTGCAGGATTGGGCTCGCTGCTATTGAGACCGGAGGACGCTCCAACGGGGAAGGCTTCTTAGCCGGCTTACCTGGAGGAGCCGACACCGACGCGGTATCGCGTGGTGTCGACGATGTGGGTGCCGACTGAGCCGGAGTCGAAGTCGGTGCCGGAGTGGTATCGGACATCTCGGTGCCGAAAAGAAGTTTTTGTTGAATCTCTCTATTTTTAAGAGTTCTTTTCTTTAGAGTCGCACAGCGGGTGCAGGTAGACGATTGATGGTCCGGGCCAAGGCACTGTAGACACCAATTATGTGGGTCAGACAGTGAAATTGGCCGTGCACACCGCTGGCACTTTTTAAACCCGGGTTGAGGGGGCATGAATGTGAAGACGGCTTCAGCCAAATCGAAGGCCGAGGCTTCGATAGTGGCAGTAGGCCCCGCCGGGGCGAAACCGAAAAAAGAAAGAAAACTAAATCAGTTTTTTTTTTTTTTTTTTTTTTTAAGAAAGAAAGTAAAATAAAATGAAGGAAATAAACCTTCTAAAGACGTTTACGCGAGCGGGAAGGCGAAAAATGGAAAAAGTTTTCAACAGCCGTTGAAACGTGCGACTTCTTAGCTCCGCGGAAACTAAGAAACTGAGGGACCGCGCGCCTCTGTCGGGCGGGAAGGCACTCGCGCGTGCGCGGTGCGGCCGAGCTAGAACTTTCTAAAGTTCTTAGAGTGCAATCACTCTAAAATTGTCCGTACCGGGGCTCCGTCGGTGCCGTCACCCATCAGTCAAGAATATGCTGCCTGCTTGTCCTGGGATAATACAATTATTTCTACTTTATTGTTTTATGTGTAGTTGTATTGCAACATGATTTATTTCTATTTCTGTGAATTTAAATGACTTCAGACATCTTGCAGGACTGCAATTTGAAAATCTCCTTTCATATTTCTGTAGCATACGTATGAGTTTAGTTAAGTGCCTGCAATAGGAGAAGGTGCCGAAAGGTTCTTAGCCCAACTAACCAACTTCCTAAATTCTCAGCATTATTTTGCCACCATAGATGAAAAGAGTGTTATCTTATTTCGTTAAGTGCCAATTTGCAGAAACAAAATTCTATGTTTTGACATTGTTTCAGATCCTTGATTGAACCAAAGCCACTTCATTCTCTTCTTCAGGGGTCTCTAAAGTCCCTTCTCGAGGGCCGAATCCAGTCAGGTTTTTGGGATTTCCCCAATAAATATGCATTGAAAGCAGTACATGCACATAGATCTCATGCATATTCATTGGGGAAATCCTGAAAACCTGACTGGATTCGGCCCTCAAGGAGAGACTTTGGAGACTCCTGCTCTTCTTGGTTGGGCTGAGAACTTTTCAGCAACTCCTCATACATCTTTTCAAAGATCACAAATTTGGAATATGTTAAGTGCACATTGCGGTTCTTTGGTCAAATGATTAGGATTTAAATCATTGCTTACTTGGACCATATTAAAATAATTTATTGAACAATTAGCATTAAATTTAATATAAGTCAAAAAATGTGGGCAGGAACCACAATACAAACCAAGGTTCCACTGTAATATACTTCTGTATACATACACAGTAGAACCACAGAAGACCCAATGAATTCGGCGTCTTATTGTTACTATCTTAAATAGCTAACAATCTATATTTTTTGTGTTTATTTAAATGGAGGAAAAAGACCTCAGCAAGATGGGGAGGCCGCCAAGATAAATCTTATAGTGGACCACAAGCCCAGGAATTACCTTCAGTCATTGGCCAAAAGATCTCCAAAAACCTAATAAATAGTTGGCTAGTCACCACTAGGAACATCTATAGGATAAACACAGTAGGGACAGAGGATAAGATAATCATAGCATAGATAACCAGATTTATCAGCAAGTTAGTACTTCCAAGATGAACATAGATCATGATACAGACACTAAGGGAAAATTGAAATAGTAGTATGAACACAGTACATGATACTAAATATGGATGTATATATGTATATATTTATATAAGAAGGTATAATATGAATAAATATATTATACATTTTATATAGGTATATACAAGTACTATGTATATGCAGATAGATTGATTATATATTATAGGTAGAAATAAGAAAGAGGATTGATATGGTTTAAGAGGGTTGTATTGAGAACCAACTCAGAAAATGCTAACTCTGTATTGTAACACCTTTCTATAAGAACATAAGAAGTGCCTCTGCTGGGTCAGACCAGAGGTCCATTGTACCCAGCAGTCTGCTCGCGCAGCGGTCCAACAGGTCCAGGACCTGTGTAGTAGTCCTCTATCTATACCCCTCTATCCACTTTTCCTTCAGAAAATTGTCCAATCCCTTCTTGAACCCTAATACCATACTCTGTCCTATCACGCCCTCTGGAAGTGCATTCCAGGTGTCCACCACCCGTTGAGTGAAGAAAAACTTCCTAGCATTAAAAGCACAAGGATTGATTAAGGTTTAATAATGTATTGATTATGGTTAATCCTAAGAAACGCAAGCTCATGTATTGTAACACCATTACAAAAGCTCATATAAACTGCTCTGAATTGACTCCCCCAGTCATTAGCAGCAGTGCAGAAGCTTTCAACAAACAATAAGTTTCATGGCTCCAGATCATGTTACCACAATCTTCTGATTTTTTCAACGACATTATTTAAACTTAGATTCAGTAAATGAGATCATTATCTTGCTGTCATAAATTCTGTACGTGCATTTTACATTGGATCAGACTGGATCATTTCCTTCTGTTTAACAGGATGTTCTCAGACCTGGTCCCTGTTGATCCCTTTTAATTGATGGAGCAGTAAACCTCACGCCCAGAAAAAAAAACCCCAAAACGTGCAGCATAAAAAGTAGATGAAAAAGAATAAAAGTTTAAAGTACTTACATTTTGATTTTTACCAAATAGAAAATCATAAATAGCTTTATTTCATGTTAATGAAGTCATTTATATGGTCCCCATTACCTACATTGACAGTACCTTTTATCCGGTAGCAAATGTGAGCCATTTAGTGAATCATTTGCTTGAGTTATGAAGAGGAGCATAAAGCCTCGCTGCCACTCCATTCTTCTCTGTAACAAAGGAGAGAACGCATTAAAAACTAGCATTGATGGGCTGTTGTGAAATCCAGTCAATGAGCTTTCCAAAAGTTGAAATTAAAAGGCAGTTAGAAGAAAATTGTTTTCTCTGGTCATCAGTCACAATGTGAAAAGCCTTTTTCACCATGATTAATTAAAAACTGGATACTACCCTCCCCCCCCCCGAGCTTTGATAAAGTATCTAGATGGCTTTCCGGTAGCATCATGAGTTAATGGACAGTGGTTAGCCTTGACTAAGTGTTATTACTCTAGTTCATAATTTCATCTTGAAAATGGGCAAGGGAGTGAATCTTCCTCTTAGTAATTGAGTATTGATTGGAAAATAAATGGCAGTAAAACTCCCACTGAACTGTCAGGACATCTTCGAGGCAGCATTGACAATAAATGGCTTCTGGTTTGTGTGCAAGTTATGGATCAGGTTGATAGTTAAATACATGGAGCTCAACAGCAATCTGTCTTCTAATTTATCAAGCTCCAAGATGATCAATACGTGACAGCGTGCAGGAAATAACCGGTAAGTGACTGAAGTATAAACCCGTGAAGAGCATATTCTGATCTTCTTTTGGAAATGTTTCTTTTCATTAGATTATTGTACTATGTACGGGGGACCTTCAAAAAGTTTCTGCACTTTTTAATATTGTTTAAACACTATTTATTAAATATCTCAAAAGCAAACTACATCACTTTTCCACATAAGGTGAGCTGGCTTGCCTGACTGTCTGACTAGTCACATGACCTTCTATGACACACCCTTTTACCACTTCCCCCCGACCTGTGAAAATATGAAAGTGCGGAAACTTTTTGAAGGACCCTCATATTTTTGAAACAAACCTGAGAGTTCAAGTAGCAGTGTTTGCCAACTCCCTGTCCTACTGTCCATGAACTTTATCATACTCTGATTCCTGATTCTTAGGGACTTTCTCAAGTTTCTGAAATCAATGCTGGTCCTCCTTATGTATGAATGCAGTTGAAGTTCAAGGACATATTAAGTGTGATGCAATGGTAGAATACACAAAAACTAAACTAAAACTTAGGGCTCCTTTTACGAAGGTGCGTTAGGACCTTAACGCGTAGATTAGCGCACGCTAAAATGCTGCGTGCACTAGCCGCTACCGCCTCCTCTTGAGCAGGCGGTAGTTTCTCGGCTAGCGCGCGCTAATCCGGTGTGTGCGCTAAAAACGCTAGCACACCTTCGTAAAAGGAGCTCTTAGTTTTAAACTAAACTAAAACTTAGGGCTCCTTTTACGAAGGTGAGTTAGGGCCTTAACGCACGGAATAGTGCGCGCTAAAATGCCGTGTGCGCTAGCCGCTACCGCCTCCTCGAGCAGGCGGTGGTTTCTCGGCTAGCGTGTGCTAATCCGGTATGTGCGCTAAAAACGCTAGCGCACCTTCGTAAAAGGAGCCCTTGGTTTTAGACACCAGGTCATCAACCAATTTGGAGCTCGACGCGGTTAACATTAAGAATTGAGTAATACAAAAGAACAGGACAAAAGAAATCTAATTTGGAAAAAGTAGAATAATTAATTTCCAAAATGTCTGGCGAACAAGTCTGTCTTCAGAGCCTTCGTGAAAGATAAGAAGGGGCCTAAGCTTCTTAGCGAGAGTGGCAAGTTATTCCAAAGCTCGGTTAGTTTGTAGTATGCAATTTATATAATACTATTGTTACTTTGGACACCAGAGATTATACTAAAGAAACAACAGATAATCCTAGTCCAAAATCATTAGAATCACTCTGTTTTAGATAACCTGCCCACGACTGATTCCATCAGTACCATTAGAGGCAAGTACATTAAGTTTAGAGACCTCGCGAACAGTGAATCTCAAACACAAAGAAAATGAATGCTGTGATCATCAAGCTTCATATATTGAGGGGAAAAAAAGCTATACATGCATTTTCCTGCCTGAAGGTATTTTCATTCAACATATTAACAAGTATGCATGGATGGTTTTCTTTCCTTTCTTTCTTTTTTTTTGCGGGGAGGGGGGGTTGCTTTATTTTTAAGTGAACAAATACTTAACTTTCAAGCAGGTTTATGGATTTTAGTAAACAAACCCTAGTTTGATACACAAAGTGCAGTAAACCTTTGCACTTCCATACATTAACAGTCAAAATTAGCATGCACCAAGTGCAAAGGCTGTGCAGTAACCAAGGGTGTGTCCAACAAACCCTCTGTATTTACCATACAAACAAATTCTAAGCATGTGTTAATATAATATATGATTAGCATGTATGCACCTTATATCACCTCTTGAGGTAGTGTTGAGTGCATCTGTGCAACCTGTACTGTATATTTGAGAGTGTGTGCTAATTACTGTGTTCTGATTGCAATGTTCAGCTGATATAGAACATCCTCCTATACCCCGCCCAGTCCCTATTCCATTCCTGTGTAGGATTTTTTTTGCTTGTTGTTTTGGTACATAGCTGCTATTAGTATGGGCCTGTGATAATTGTTAGTAATTAGTAAATCCCACATTAATGGATAGATTCAGTAAAATGGCGCTCAAAATTCATCAATGAAAAAAATTGGTGCTGAACAGTATTCTATAATGGGCATCTATAAAATAGCACTGAGTGCTGGGATCTGAGCTCAGTTCTGGGCACGAGGAGTTGCACCACCTCAAACTAGGTGTAAATGTTCATCGCTTAGAAATATGATTAAGCGATCAATCAAAAACCTTATTAAACTTGAAACTTGAAATTCCAGCATGCAAGTTAGGTGCAGATCTACACTATTCTATTCTATCCTTCCCAGTGCATCCTGGGATGCAGTGGGAGTGGCCTAAGACTCCGGTTGGTCCAGGTGTTTAAGTCCTCTCCTATGAGAGAAGCCTTAGGCATCTGAGCCAATCAGAGCCTTAGGCCCCTCCTCAGTTTATCCCAGAATGCACTGGGATGGGGAAGTCCCTTCATTTTGGAGTGGTTGGCCTGACGGCTGGAGGGTGCGAGCCTCTCTCCGGCCGGCCTTTCAAATACAAGGTATGGGGGAGGGGATTTTTTATTTTTATTTATTTATTTATTTATATACCACTTATAGCCTAACTGGTTTACATTCAAATACTCAAGCATTTTTCCCTATCTGTCCCAGTGGGCTCACACTCTACATAATGTACAGGGGATCTGCAGCATTGGGGGGGGGTTCTTGTTTATGGAGTATCGTGGGTTCTGGGGGATGGGGGGTAGCAGCAGGAGGGAATTGGAATCCCTCCTGCTAGTCTTTAAAGGGGGTTCAGGGGCAGGATGGAGTAGATATCCCTCCTGTCCGGATGCTTCCTGAAGGGTTCAGGGGGCAGAAGGGAGTAGGCATCCCTTATGCCTAGATACTTCAGGAGGGTATGGGATTTCAGCGGCAGGAGGGGGTGGGAATCCCTCCTGCCGGGGACCTTCACAGGAGGGTTCTCTGCCGCGACAACTCAGCTGATCACGGCAAGGGAATCGTCCTTTCACGATCAGCTGATGGCAAGAGATCCCAAAGCAATGACCTGGGCACTGGTTAGAGAATCGAGGCAGTTAGGCAGGGATAAATATCTGTCCCTTAGGACAGAAGTGATTCTGGATAGGACGCCAATGTGCGATTCTCAGCCACTTTTTAGGCGACTGCTGAAACCGGCGTCTTGTACACACTCTACCCCAAAATGACAAAACATGGTGTGAGACATAGCGCGGTAAGCATAGAAAAAACCCCCAAAACATTGAGTGGCAAACATTTGAGAGATTGTAGCTTGATAAACATAGTATGGAGAACATAGCATGGTAAATATGGTATGTAGTAATTTATAGTCTAGTGTATTAGGACAAGATGGTGAATAGTATGCCAAGGTGTGGGGATCGGGGGCACTTTGTCAGAAGGTTAGGGGAATTTCAATCGGCTCACTCTTGTAGAGGGTCAGGGGAAGAAGTGAGTTTTTATTGCCTTCTTGAAACTCAGCAGACCTTCTAAAGATCTTATGTGAGTAGGTAGTTTATTCCAGAGGTGCGGTAGGTAGTACGAGTAAGATCTTTTCTGAGTGTTCTCAAGGCAAAGGGTGCATCCCTTGGGCACACGTAATCACTTTTCATCTTGCGAGCGGAGCAGTTGATTCGGGGCGTAGGGTGAAAGTTTAGAGGCTGGTACCATGTCATGGAAGAGTTTGTAGACCGTTACTAGGCCTTTGAATGTACATTGTTTGTTGATCGGCAGCCAGTGGGCTTCAGAGATGGTATCTTGAATCTGTAGTAAACCCCCCCCTTTCCCCCACCAAACAAACTGTTTATAAGAGTGCATGATAAAATGATACAACATTGTTAATCCAGAATAACCATACATCTGAAGATTATCTAGTATGTGTGATGAGACAGAGTAGAGGTAGTGATTTTGATATGTGCCATATAGCATGAAAAGCTATTGTAAGATATTAAAGATAAAAGGGATGGGACTTGATATACTACTTTTTTCTGGGTGGTTTATACAATCAAAGCAGTTTATATATTTTAGACAGGTACTTATTTTGTACCTGGATCAATAAAATGTTAAGTTTATTTATTTATTCAATTTTCTATACCATTCTCCCAGGGGAGCTCAGAAAAGTGTACATGAATTTATTCAGGTACTCAAGCATGTTTCCCTGTCTGTCCCAGTGGGCTCACACTCTATTTAATGTATCTGGGGCAATGAGAGATTAAGTGACTCACCCAGGGTCACAAGGAACAGTGTGGGCTTGAACCCAGAACCTCAGGGTGCTGAAACTGTAACTTTAACCACTGTGCCATAATCTCCCCTTTCTGAGAGTCATAAGGAGCTGCAGTGGGAATTGAACTCACAACCTGGATGTGTTGAGGCAGCTGCTCTAACCACTAGGCCTCTTCTTGACTCTTAACTGTGCTCCCTTGCTATAAAGACATGAACATATGGATAGATTAACAGAGGGGATGATATTTAAAAGAACATTTGAGTCCTGCAATGTTACCACAGATTTTTTTTAACAGTCACATGAACCACAGGAGGTTCATTTTAAATGTGGAAGGTACCCGACAAGTGACCTTACTTTGCAATCTGTTTTTCAAAATCCAATGGATCAGAGAAAATATCAGTTAAAACGCTTTATTATACGCAATTCTGAGTATAAGGCTTATTGTATTATGTGCCCATGTAGGGCAAATAACTAGAATTTTTAAAACTTGAATGAATGAATCCCATGGCTATCTGAAGAAATTGCCCAACCCCCACCTTTTTTTTACAAAGCTGCGCTAGTGGCGGCTGCAACGGTAATCACTTTGAAGTCCATAGGAAATTAATGGAAATCAGAGTATTTGCCGCATGGCTTTGTAAAAGAAGCCTTATGAGCTGAAGCTCCACCAATACAGCATTGTATTGAATGCAATCATATTATTAGATCATATCCTTTCAGTAAGAAGAGATTATTACAATGTGAACAAAGATGGATTTTTAATTTAGGCACTGTGGAGCCACAGGTTTTAAATCTTCTTATTGAATGAATCTTTTTTTTTTTTAAACAAAACATTAATAGGTGGCTCAGTCAACCAATAATAATGAAGATGGATGATTTGTTTTGATTGTTTGTCTTGTAGTCCATGCCATTCTTTAGAACCACGTCACCATTTTGTCTTTTATCACACTGAAAAAGAGAACCCATGTTTCATTTAAGGTATGCAAATTAAAGTTTGAGTTTTTAAGCATGTTTTTGAATCTAACATGTATGTGGCTCTAACCACTGCACCACACATAGAGGCAGAACACCCTGTCTTCCTGAAGCAGTGGTGTTACCACAAAATTCTGGCCACTGTCAGAGATGATACTTTGAAAGAGCAGCATACAAAGTTAGGCGCTTCATTATGAAGGATTTATGGTTTATTTTGTTAGCGCATATAAATTTTTCTGAGGAAGGCTTATGATTATGCGATTTTGAGCAAATGAGAAGTCAGTAGTAATTGGCTCGAGAAGCTCTAGGAGGGTTTTTCCTTCAGAGCAAGTAAAGAGTTGAAAGATAAAAGTAAGTGCAAATTCAAAACTTTTTTCTTGGATCTGATAAAGAAGTGGTAAGTGAGGTATATTTTTGTATTTGTGTAGTGAAACAGTAGGTTTCATTAGCCCTCCAAACTATTCCCACGCCTCCTTCAGCCCCCACCTAATATTGATACATTCTGAAGACATTGATAAGCTTTCTGGTACTACAATCAGATGTGTTTCCACTCCTTGGTGTTTGGTCTGAGGGACATAGAAAATACAGACATGAGGGCCACTAATAGTTAAAGACATATATACCCCTTTATGCCTCTTCCCAAAAAAGTACACCCACATCTCTAAATAAAACCAGGAAATAAAAAATACATTTCCCCCTTGTCTGCCTTTTTAGGTAGATTCCTGGTAATAGCTGGCTATGAGGGGGCACAGCCCAAAGATTTTCTGAATGTTGTTGACAGTGCTATTTTGTCCAGCCATTCCCTCCCTCCTTTTCTGCTGCCAGAGGAAATCAAAGAAGCTCCCATTTTGTTCTTCCCTCCCTTTTCCCAATCTGAAGAAGCCCTTCTTCCCTGACACATCCATAATCCCCTTCTCACCCCTCTGGGCCTACTTTACCAGTGGCTAGTTGAGGCAGCAGTGTCCCCACTCTAATCTAATATTTGTGCGTCGCACATACCTATACAGGTTCAAGGTGACGTACAGAAAGAAATGAGTGGGAAAGAGGGGAGATGGTCGGAAGGAGAGGGGGAGGAGGAGAGGGAAGAGGACAGGCTATGTCCATGCTTTCTTCAGATACAAAATGACTGCCACAATTTCCAGCGGCATTCTCACAAGATTGCTGCAAGAGGTTGTGGCAGCTATTTTGGAATTGGAGCTAGCTTAGGTAGGAGCAGTCGTAATGATATGGCGCAAAAAGGTTTGGTTTCAGATGAAGACGTAGCAGCATTTTTGGCTGAAACTGAAACAGGGCCAAATTTGGATTTCAGAATGGTTTTGGCTCCAAAACCAAAACTAATATTTTGTTGGTCTCTAATAGGAGGCATGCATGGATGGTGGTGGGGGAAGTTACTGATGGAATAGGATTAAAGGGTTAGCTCATGTCAGTAACACGTTGGCACACATGCCTCATTTGTTCTGAAATGGAAATATACCTTCACTGAAAAGAGAGATAAATGAATTCATTCCTTACTGAAATACTTGCTAGTGTGGATATGCATGCTCTTGTGCTGGTAGTACCCATTCTTTATCGTCCTCTCTGTCCTGGGCTCCAGCTCCTCAGACTTCTTGAACCACATCACATGGCTCAAGCTTGGAGCCAAATCATGGTGAACGAGTGGAAAGATGCTGTTTGTGAGGCAGAGAATGTGAAAAAAAAAAAAATGATGGTACAAGGGAGAGAGAGAAAGAAAGACTGAGTGACAACTGGGGATGGAGTATGATAGAGATTGAGTGAAGGCTGGGCTGGTGAATGAGAGAGAGAGAAAGAGAGATTGGGTGAAGGCTGGGGGTATGAGAGATAGACATTAGAGGGCGGGGGAGGGGTTCTGAGCGGGATATGCACAGATGCTATTCTCTACAGCGCTGAAAACCACCAAGTGCAGCACCATTACTTTTAGCAACCAATACTCAACACTAACAGCATGCAGATTCTATGTGCTCTGTTAGTGATGAGTATTGTATTGTGTTTGATATACCGCTTGTACATAAGTAATGTAATGTAATGTAATTTATTTCTTATATACCGCTATATCCTTTAGGTTCTAAGCGGTTTGAAGAAAATATACATTAAGATTATAAATGAGAAGTAAGAAGGTACTTAAAAAATAAGTATTCAGTGGTTTACAAAAACTAGAACATTAGGCACATCAACTTCCCTTACTGTCTCAAACAGGATCATAATCTAACTAAATTGCCTAGGAGAAAACATTATTTGAATAAAAGATAAAGGGGAACCCCTCGCCCCCCCCCCCCACGAAAAAAAAAATCAGAATATTGGAACATTTTGAATCTAGTAAAAATAAGTAAATGTATAAGTTGCATTTACAAATAAAGAATTGAAAATAAACGAAAGAAGCAGAAAATTAAACAAATGCAGCAGAGTAAGAAGAAATAATATAAAATGGCATAAAATAAATAAAATTGGTTAGCAAAAGGTTTGGAACGTTCCTGGCACATGCCCATAGGAGCTCTGGAACTGTCGGTAGATTTAGTTGATATGGCAGGGGGATTTTGTGAGTCAGTTTTCTGTAAATAGGCCAGAATTCCTAATGAGCTCATTTTAATACAAGTAAGCTCATTAGTCTAGGTAGGACTTTAAATCGTTGCTTCTAAGTATGGTAAACAAGTGTCCAAAAGTCAGTGCGCATTACCTGCAAAATAAAATTTCATTTAGACTGTCTAAAACAGTGGTCTCAAACTCAAACCCTTTGCAGGGCTACATTTTGGATTTGTAGGTACTTGGAGGGCCTCAGAAAAAAATAGGTGGAAGGGCATAATCGAAAGGAATGTCTAAGTCTGTTTTCGTCTAAGTCGCAAGTCGTCCAAAGTAAAAAACAGCTTAGGACACATTTTTGAAAAATATGTTCAAATTTTTTTTCATTTCGAAAATCGTCTAAGTATACGTCCTGCAGATCTGATTGTCCAAGTTGCTAAATCATCCATCTTTATACCACATTTTCGTCCAACTTTTCATCCAAGTCAAAAACGCCTAGAACAAGCCCTGTTGGATGTGGGAGGGGTCTGCAAAGTGATGGACTGAATACCCAGACATTGCATCTAAATAGTGGAGTATCCTACAGGGCACTGCTGTGAACTTCACAAAAAGGATGCCACATAAACATCTCACAACAGCTCCCTTATATGTCATGGTAAGCCCCCCGAACCAACTCCAGAATCCCCTAGACTCACTTATCTACCACCCCAATAACCCTTATGGCTGCAGGAGCCACTTATATGCCAGTACAAAAGGGTTTTAGGGGTGTATAGGGGAAGTCACATGTTTCAATATCAATGCAGTGATTACAGGAGCTTATGGGCATGGGTCCCTAACCCACTCCTCCAGACAGCTTAAGACGCCTCTGTGCAGCACGACTAGGCTTTCCTATGCCAGGCTGCCAGGTGATGATATTCTGGAGGCACAATTTTCAAGTTGTGATTAATATTTTTATGGGGGTGGGGGTGATCACTGGGGTAGAGTGTGGGGTCTGTATTATGTGTTTGCAGTGCTTATTGGGTCACTTTAGATGGGTTTTTGTGACTTAGACCTTGTTTTAAATGGTCTAAGTCAGTATTCTTCAACCTTTTCACACCTATGGACTGGCAGAAATAAAATAATTATTTTGTGGACCGGCAGTTGAAGAACACTGGGCTAAGCCATGGGCCAGACCCCACCCATATCTACCCAATCTCCACCCCAGACTCTGCCCTCATAATAGTACTAATTGTAACACTATTTTTTTCCATTCATTTTTCACAGATAATCTTATTATGGTTATAATGGTTAACCACAAAATTAAACTACACAAAGCACACTGACAGCAGATGTTAATTCTCAAAACTGACATAATTCAATCACTAGATTCAAAAATAAAATCATTCCCCCCTAACCTTGTTATCTCCCTCCCTCTATGCTATGCCTTACCTTCTGGTCTGCTCCCACCTAGCCATTTTATGCCATCCCCCCAGAGTTATCTTCAGGCCGGCTCCCTCTACCCCACTGATACAGTGCACAAAGCTGTGGGCAGCGGCTCCTTGCGCGTCCCGTGCTTCATCTGGAAGCCTTCCCTCTGACGTTGCAATGTCAGAAAGAAGACTTCTGGTTCAGGGGCAGGACGCGCGTAGGAGCCACTGCCCGTGGCTTTGTGCACTGAATCAGTGAGAAAGAGAGAGCTGGCTCGAAGGTAATGCCACATTGATCGCACCGTGGACTGGCGGTTGAAGAACACTGTTTTGGGCCTGATGCACATGCTGGCCCTGTGGACCGGCAGGAAATTTCTGTGGACAGGTGGTTGAAGAACACTGGTTTAAGTCACAACGTCCAAGTTCCGTCAATCCTGTGCTGTATAACTTTCGGTTATACATGTAGTATGACTAAGTCTAAGCCGGCCCATGTCCCGCCCAACTCCCACCCTCGACACTCCTCCTGACATGCCCCATTTAGCTATGGTCGTTCAGCGGCATTGTGAAGGCCTAGGTCATTTTTAAATACGTTCAAAACCCAGTTTTATTATCGGCACTTGGACGTTTTTGACTGATGATTGTCCAAGTGCTGACTTAGGCCGGTTTTTGGATGTTTTTCTCTTTCAGTTATAAGCCCCTTAATGTCTTATTAAAGAAATGACAATTTTGCATGAGGTAAAACTCTTTATAGTTTATAAATCTTTCCTTTTGGCCAAGTCTTAATAATAATGTTGTCAGTTATAGCTAAAGAGACATATGATCAAGATACTGTTTTATTTTACTTTTGTGATTATGATAAACATACAGAGGGCCTCAAAATAGTACATGGCAGGCTGCATGTGGCCTAAAACCAGTCTAAATAAAGGGGATGATACTTGATATACCGCTTTTTCTGTGTGGTTTACACCAGTGTTTCTCAGCTTGGTCCTGGAGTATCCCCTTGCCAGTCAGGTGTTCAGGATATCTACAATGAATATGCATGAAAGAAATTTGCATATAATGGCGGCAGTATGCAAATCAAGTTTATGCATATTCATTGTGGATATCCTGAACACCTGGCATGCAAGGGGGTGCTCCAGGGCCAAGTTTAGAAACCCTGGTTGACACAATTAAAGTGGTTTACATGGGGTAATGGAGTGTTAAGTCACCTCAGGGTACTGAGGCAGCTGCTCTAACCCCCAGGACACTCCTGCTTTGAGAACCAAATTCTGAGGGGGGAGAAGGAGAAACATATAAACATGATGGCAGATAACGACCAAATGGCCCATTCAGTCTGCCCATCCACAACATCCACTATCTCCTTCTCTTCCTAAGCGACCCCACGTGCCTTAGGGAGAGGAGGAAATAGTGGATGCTACAGATGGGCAGGGCTGAGGAGGAGATAGGAGAAAGAGATTGGGTTAAGGCAGGAGAGTGGATATGAGAGAGAAGGAAAGGCAAGAAGGAACTGAGGCCTTGACAATATATAAAACAAAGAGGCAGTTGCCTCCTTGCTGTACTTATCACACAGTTGACAGCCTGCTTTGGGAAGGGAGTCTGCGCGGTTCATAGACAACGGCACGAAAGACAAAGGCGCACCTGGACAATTGAGCGCAGCGCGGAGGCGCACGCCGCTCTAAATTACTGTTTTTAGGGCTCTGACGGGGGGGGGCGTGGGGGAACCCCCCACTTTACTTAATAGACATCGCGCCGGCGTTATGGGGGGTTTGGGGGGGTTGTAACCCTCCACATTTTATTGTAAACTTAACTTTTTCCCTAAAAACAGGGAAAAAGTGAAGTTTTCAGTAAAATGTGGGGGGTTACAACTCCCCAAACCCCCCACAACGCCCCCACAACGCGGCGTGATCTCTATTAAGTAAAGTGGGGGGGTTCCCCCCCACACCCCCCCGTCGGAGCCCTAAAAACAGTAATTTAGAGCGGCGCGCGCCTCCGCGCTGCGCTCAATTGTATGGGTGCGCCTTTGTCCCGGCACGCTTTTGACCTGACACCAGTCTGCGCACTTCTGCCAGTAATTTGCAGAAAGGACCAGTTTACTAAAGTTTCTTTGCCCTCAGACAAAAAATAGTGTGTGTGTGTGTGGGGGGGGAAGCGACCATAGTAAATCAATTTCTGAAATAGCTAATGCAGATCTGGGTGGGAATTTCCCCCTCTCCCTTCCTCCAGAAATTTGCATTGGACAATGTTGGAGGAGAGGGAAAGGGAAAGAGAATCAAAAGAGGTCTCTGTTGCTGACTCCTAAGCTTTTTAGCTGGTCCTAGGTTCAATGAAATATTGTAGAGGTTTAATTTTCCTTTTTGGTGCACAAGTTTATGTTTAGACTATAGATATGAAAAGATGAAAGCTGATAAGTTGGGGCATAGCAATTTATTTAAATTGGTTTGGGGTCCATTGACATCCTTTGTTAATTCATTATAGTTGTCTTTTGTTTATTTTTATATACATCCAGGACAGGGTGGGGGGGATTTTTGGTTTATTTTATGCTTAAATATGTTGGATGGGAGGGGAGGGATTTTTTTCTTCTGCATTGTTACTGATTGAATATAAGTGCTTATTTTGATTATTAATGTCTTTATAATTCCTGGCACTTTGTATTAATTTTGAAAAATTAAAGTAAAAAAAAAAAAAAAAGAAATATTGTAGAGGCCTGCCCTCCACTCCCCCCAAGCACATGTATCGCCCCTTCATCCTACAGAGCATCTCCCTCCCTCCTAAAGATCCTTCATTTCTCTCTGGGGAGGGGGAGGGGGAGGTGGTGAACAAGTTTTGTAGAGCACAGTTGTAACTTGCTATGGCCCTGATAGAAATAGATAAAAATAAAGGCAGATAAAGACCTTATGACCTATGCAGTCTACCCATTCAGCATTCCCTCCCCTTCTGTCAGCACTCTGCTTTTCTATGTTTGCTAGGAAAATAATCTTATTGTTGGTACAGAAATAAATAATTGAAGTTTAAGGTGACATAATATCCACAAACTATTTTTATTTCAAAAATGCTATTTAGGAGATGGAATCTTTTTTTAATATTCTAAAATAATATGAAAGTCAAAGGCTATCGTATCTAATTTTGATAATATTTGTGAGAAAGAATGTATCATAGAAGGGTATTGTGCATTGGCCCATATTTGGTCCATTTAAATGATTTTTCATAAAGACAGATATATCTGTGACTTTTAATAGACACATGTTTCTGATATAATCTTTAGCAAAGAAATAAAACCATGTCCTCTATTTTATAACATAGTACACAGACAGGAAAAAGGGAAACAAAGCCCAGGGAAACAATTCTATGTGCATGCAAAAAAACGTATTTAAGAATCACAAAAGACATGGACTTCCTGTCTCATTCTAGCTATCTATTCTTCATTTTTGGTTCCTTTTCAAAATTGTAACAATTTTTTTAATTATTATTATGTTGAAAAAGTTTTACCGATAATCAGGTCAGATATACGAACTCTTTCTTGATGAAAAATTACAATTGATCTGATTGTTCCTCACACCTTTACTGCTGCTTCCAAAGAAATACCGGTAGTTCATATGCTAATCTCTGCATTCTGATGTGGTTCAGCAGAGATAATTCCACTTTCCAATTCAATGAAGCCATGAGACCTCAGATGATTTACAGCAACTTACTTTTCAAAGTAAGTACTTTTTATGTAAAATGGCACATTTCAAACTAACAAGAAATGTATGCATTTTGTGGCCTTTAGAAGCATCATTATTATACCATTTGCCATTCTGTTTTTGCTAATACTTAACACAAAGGTATTGTGTTGAATAAAATGACAAATAAAAGTGCCTGCTCTATTTTGACTTCTTGACGCAATATCTAACACCCTACTTGATTTTGGAATTGTGTTACTATTTTTGTCTTTACCACTTCCATTGCAAGATTATTCTAGATAATTGCCACTCTTTCTGCAAAGACCGCTTTTTTAACATTAGTCTGAGGTACTGCTTCAAGTTAACAACTTTTTATCGGAAGAAGTAATTACCGTAGGTTAAAGTTGTACAGGCAGTCCCTGAGTTACAGAGGCCCAACTTAAGTATGACTCATACTTAAGAATGCGGTTGCAGCTACATTTGATCTCACTGAGCAGTATTTCCAGTGGCATAGAGTCCTACACTTTTCCTGTAGCACATTCAGGAATGATGCATGGGCACATTAAGAACAGTGTGTGGTTGTTCATGCTGTACCTTAGAGGGAACACTGGTAGGGGCAGTTGGCCCTTTTGTCATCTGGGAGCAGAGGTAAGCAGAAAGAATCTTAAAATCTACATATTCTGAGGTACATACAAATCCGACTTATGAACGGCTTTAAAAATGTATCTCATTCTTAACCCGGGGACTGACTGTATTCCTACTATGGTAGTGGTGGTTCAGTGGTTAGAGCTACAGTCATGGCATCCTGAGGTTGTGAGTTAAAATTCCATATTACCCCTTGTGAGCCTGGGTGACTTAATCCCCATTGCCCTAGGTACATAAGATAGAGTGAGAGCCCACCAGGACAGTTAGGTAAAAATGCTTGAGTATATGAATAATTTTCAATCTGCATAGAATTGTAGCATATGAGGAATACAAATTATTAAAAATTGAAATAAGGAATGCTTGGAAACAAATTCCAGATCAATTATTTTTCTCATTAGCATAAGTAGTAGTGCCTCTGCTGGGTCAGACCACAGGTCCATCACGCCCAGCAGTCCGCTCCCGCGGCGGCCCAACAGGTCATGACCTGTCTGAATCACCCCTTGGTTTCTCATCGAAGTCTTATCTTCCCATCAAATTCTTGACCCTTTGTCCCCGCACCCTTTTCCGTACCCTACGATCCCTTTGTCCCTCAGGAATCCGTCCAATTCCTGTTTGAATCCCTGTACTGTATTCTGCCTGATCACTTCCTCCGGTAGCGCATTCCATGTGTCCACGACTCTTTGGGTGAAGAAAAACTTCCTTGCATTTGTCTTGAACCTATCCCCCTTCAGTTTCTCCGAGTGCCCCCTCGTACCCGTTGTCCCTCTCAGTCTGAAGAACCTGTCCCTATCCACCCTCTCTATGCCTCTCAGGATTTTGAAGGTCTCTATCATATCTCCCCTGAGCCTCCTCTTTTCCAGAGCATCATTTTCACTTTAGAAGAACAGCTAAAAAAAAAAAAAAAGGTAACCCAGACCTCAACTGTTCCTTGTCCTGAAGAAGTGTTGAGGGCGGATCTGCTAACGGGAAGAAAATCTCCATTTCAGAATATCTTACCTGCCAGCATTCAAACTTGGGAAAAGGTAAACTTGAGCTTCAGTAGGTTATTTTTTTAATCTTTATTAATTTTCAAACTTTGTCAGTGCTATACAATTAATTTAATAAATTAGAATCAAAAGCACCACACTCATATAATTTCTTAGAGAAAAAGGCAATAATATATCATAACACCAATATATAAGGAATTATAAACCTTATATACGTACACCTATTTCTTTCAAAACTCTCTCAAATCATACGATCCTCAGCGAGGCCACCTCCCCACTCAATGTGTCTTCATAGTAGGTGGCTTTACACCTCCTTTCGTCATCGGATCCTTATATTTTCTTGTGTATGCTTTTATGCTTTTACAATTTTATACTTTTTAAATAAACTTTTTGTACCTTTTTTGCTTAAATATTCTATAAATACTAACTAAAATAGGTTTACTTAGCTTTAAATCAGCTCAACTACTGGTCTCAGTTCACAGAACGGGGGATAACCGACATGTTTCACCCATGTGTTCTATAGAGGTTTTTTCAAGGTTATCACTCCCCATAACTATCACTCCATTCCGAACAGACCAATTTCCTCTCCAGAAATTTCTTATATATTGGTGTTATGATATACAATTAATTTATACTGTAACTCAAATGGTAGCACAACTTCACCACCATTAGAATACCCTTATGCACTCAAAACTTATAACCAGTTTAAAGAGTCCTCTGAGGACTGAGTGGTCTTATGTGCTGGCGGTTTACTCTTGGGGGGTTATCCTTGATAAAGCTATTTACAGCGAAACATGTCGGTATGACATTCCCCTTGCCAGAGACCACATGAAAAAGCTAAGTAACAGCTTTTAAATATTATTTAAGTTTGAACTAAAAATTAAAAAAATTAAAAAATGCAAGAGTGAAGAATAGGATTGAGTATTAAATATAATAATTGGACCCGATGACGAGTAGACACGTAAAGCTTGGAGCAATGAAATGTTATTGAGCTCCAAGTGGTGCCGCTGAGGATCCTTTAAACTGGTTATAAGTTTTGAGTGCATAAGGGTATTCTAATGGTGGTGAAGTTGTGCTACCATTTGAGTTACAGTATTGATTGAGGACCCTTGTGGAGTGCATAGATTGTGTTATTGCATAATATACAATTAATTTAGACATAAAGACTACGAAGAAGGCACTTTAAATACACAATTAATACATAAAACAATCATTTCCCCCCTCCCCAAACTAATAGATGAAGACATATTATGGAATTAAAATATTATAATTAAGTAATTTTAGTAATCAGAATACCTTTCCCGCCCCCCACCCACCCACCCTGGATGTGCAAGGAATTCTAATACAAGGAGAGATACATGACGGCTAGTGTGATTCAACATATACAGTCAATGGGCACCACACCCTTTTAAATGTATTACTAAACCCCAAACACTCCGCATTCATTCTCTCATACTTATAAGCTTCAGTAGGTTAATTCATTGCCTTCCCTTTTCCTATACAGGAATAGTGTGAAGAAATTTGATCTCAAATGTGTTTAGTATTTAACATTAGTTTAAGTACAGCTAGAAAAAGTAGCCATAGAGAACAGTTTTTTTGTAAAGGTCTTTTCAGTTTGGAGGTTAGAAATTGTTCATCTGTTTAATGCCTTTCAGTTAAACAATAGTGCCCGAATAAAGGGAAAAGTTAAAAGGGCAGGATCAGTGCAGGGTGACTCATCCAGGAGGTGTAGCTGACATCACTTTCACTTTAGAAGCACATATAACAAAAAGGTAACCCAGACCTCAAGTGCTCATTGTCCTGAAGAGATGCTGAGTGATAATATGCTAAGGGGAAGAAAAACTCCATTTTGGAATATCATATCTGCTGGCATTCAAACTTGGGAAAAGGTAAACTTGGGCTTCAGTTAGTTATTTCATTAACTTTCTCTTTTTTTAGTTTTTAGTTCATTATATTTCTGCTTTTTCAGCAAAAATAGTTTAGGCAATAGTGTAGCCTTTAGGGTCTCCATTAGGGATTTATATAAAAAGTGTTTTAGTCTAGATTAGTATTTTAGGTTGCAGTTCAGAGTATAAAATACGATCAGATTAGGGCATAGATAACAGTTGGGGAAAGTCTTTCGTTAGTGTTTAATTTACACCCTCCCTTCCCAGTTCCCATCCATCACAAGGCTGATCTTTTGATTTATAGGCTCTTAATCCAATTAGGAACAGGGCATTGATTGCGTTGATTTTTTTCTGCTTTTTCTTTTTTCATCAGGTGCAAGTACTTTTGCAACCACAGTATGGCTGGGAAATATCACGTCAACAAAGCTGCAAGGTCATGCACTTGGTCTGCAAATACCTGAGGGAATGGTACAGTTTAGGGGGTAAATAATTTTTGTACACAAAAGAGGAGCAGGATATGGGTATGATAGTATGTGATGATTTAAGGTATCCAAACAAGTTGAAAAGTTGATGGTGAAAGAAGAATGTTAGGATGCATAGGAAGAGGTATGGCCAGTAATAATAATGAGGTATTGACCTCATTTAGAATATTGTTCGCAATTCTGAAGACCGCACCTTCAAAAAGATATAAACAGGATGGAA
The DNA here is from genome assembly GCF_902459505.1 of Geotrypetes seraphini. Classification (NCBI taxonomy): domain Eukaryota; kingdom Metazoa; phylum Chordata; class Amphibia; order Gymnophiona; family Dermophiidae; genus Geotrypetes; species Geotrypetes seraphini. The sequence continues at coordinate 458,492,171 of NC_047085.1, forward strand.
TTGGTTCAGAGAAAGGCTGTTAAAATGGTTGGTGGTCTTCATCATAAGGAATATGGGGACATACTTAAAGATCTCAATCTATATACTTTGGAGGAAAGGCGGGAGAGGGGAGATACAGTATGATAGAGACATTTAAGAATCTATGTAGCCTAAATGTGCATAAGGTGCAGCTCTTTCATTTGAAAGGAAGTTCCAGAATGAGAGGGCTTAGGATGAAGTTAAGAGGTGATAGGTTCAGGAGTAATCTAAGGAAATACTTTTTTACAGAAACGGTAGTAGATGTGTGGAATAGTCTCCTGGCATAGGTGGTGGAGACAAAGACTGTGTCTGAGTTTAAGAAAGTGTGGGACAGGCACATGGGATGTCTTAGGAAGAGGAGGAGATAGTGGATGCTGTGAATGGACAGAATTGATGGGCCATTTGGTCTTTATATGCTTTTATGCTTCTCTGTTTCTTTTGGGAGAGGTAAAAGACATGGGAGTTTAAGGGGCAACCACCCCTAATCTTTCCAGTGGAGTGCAGTACAAATAAGCAACTTTCTAAAACTTAGATGTCCTCAGTAGCATGTTATAAATCACAACATTCATGCCAACAAATATAAATGGACAATGCATTTTAACTTGATCCACCCTAGTCTCACCCAAAATATACCGAGGTATTCTTGACCTGTGGCATACTTAGCATATTTGAAACCCAGAGCCTATCATTATTAACACCCTCTCTGTATGAAAAATAATAATTTTAATAATAATCCATGAGTCATGCAACAATGGAAGTAAAACCCAAATGTCTCAATCCATCCTCCTTTTTTCTGGAGCCATATGGTAACCCTAAGAACATCAATAGACCCATTATAAAAAATAAATGTGCCAGATTAGTACAAATCGATTCTGCACAGTCAGTGCCTGCACCCCACGAAGCCAGGCTCTGAATATAATGCAACACCACAGGAACAGCAATAACTGTGCAAAATATAAAGACAGCAGATGTAAATTTTGAAAGACTGACAAATACCAATCACCCCATAGAAATAAAACAAAAATGGAAAATAAGATACCATTTTATTGGGCTAATACATTTTTCTATTAGCTTTCAGAGGCCAAAATCTCCTTCCTTAAGTCAGTATCATATGTTGCTGTTATGGTATCCTGTCTTGACCTGAGGAAGGGGGTTTTGGTCTCTGAAAGCTAGTCAAAAATATATTAAAATTAATCCAATAAAAAGTTCACCATATTTCCATTTTCAATTTATAAATGTTTATTAGCGTGGCTATAATACTATTTTATTTAAAAGCAAGAAAAATATATATATATATATTTATCTACCTTTGTTGTCTTTGGGTTTCTGCTTTCCTCATCTTCTCTTCACTCTCTCCCTTCCATCCAATGTCTGCCCTCTGTGCCACTTCCATATTGCTTGGCCCTCTTTCTCTCCCATCCAGGGTCTACCTCCTTCCCCTACTATCCATTCTGATTCCCTCTCCTCATTCCTTCCAGCCTGAGCCCCCTTACTCCTTAATATAGCATTTCCCTTCTGTGTCTGTCGGTGTCACCATTTCACCTCTTTCCAGCATCACCCTTTTGTGTGCCTATCTTACCTATGTCCCTATCTCATCTCTTTTCCAGAATCTTCATTGTGTCCCTGACCCTTTCCTCCTCCCATGTTCACAGCATTTCTTCTCTGTTTCTATTTCACCTCCCCTTTTTCAACACTACCCCTCTCTGTGTGCCTATCTACCCCTTTCAACATTGTTCCCTCTATGTGTCCCTATTGCCTCTCCCTTTTTTCAGCATTGCCCCCATCTGCAACCCAACAACCTTCCATTTCATTATTATCCACTCTGTGTGCTTATCTAGTCCCTTTCAACATTGCCACCTTCTAAAAACATCTACCCCCCTTTCAGCATTGCATCCTCTCTGTTCCTAGCCTATCTCCTTTCAGCATTTCCCCTCTGCATCCCTATCCTTATAGTTCCTGCTTGCCCCTTCTCTTCTCTGTATCACTGTTTGTCTCTGTTTTCAGCTTATCCCCTCTTTTCCCTTGTTCCTGGAGCTCCTATACCCTGTAGCCAGCATCTTTCCACCATCCTTCTTCCCCAGTCCAATATGATATCTTTCCCCTTTCTCCTCTTCCCGTTGTATGACATTTTTTTTCTATTCTCTCTCCCTGCTCCCCAGGGAGCCACGTATTGGGCACTCCCCTTCCACCTGCTTCCCCTTCTTCCCTTTTTACCGCACCCTGTAGCCAACATTTTTCCATCCTTCCAACCTCCCTTTCTTCCTCCCCTCTCCTGTGAATCTTGCATCTGTCTCTCTCACTTCCATCCACACCCCCTTCCATGCAGCCCTCTTTAATGACTCGGCAGTGGCAGCAATTAAGACAGGTTGTCGACACTAGGACCTTCCCTCTTTGAGTTCCACCTGCTATGTTTCAACTTTCTGTTTCCATATATTTGGGACTCACAGAGGAAAAGCCCTGTCTTAATAACTGCCATGTCACCGAAGAGAACCACAGGGAAGGGGGTGCAGGTGTTAGAGAGAGGGCCAGATGCAGGAATTGCCAGGAATCAGGGGAAGAAAGAGGGAGAGAGGCCTAATTTTACCAATGGGCATGTGTGTGGTTAGAATGGTGGGGGAAGCAGTAAACGTCCACCTATGATCTGCACTTGGGGAAGGCCTGCCCTCCTTCCCCCCAACCTGCCCTTGGTATGCCACTACCTTTGACAATGCTTGTATTAGAGTTCTGGATGTGTATCCCAATTTGTATCCTTTATTGAGAAGGTGGTTGATGCCTAGAATGTCCTCCGGAGGGAGGTGGTGGAAAGGAAAATGGTGACATTTTTTTAAAAAAGTATGGGATGAACACAGAGGATCTCTAATCAGAAAATAATAGGTATATATTGAAGAACTAAGGTCAGTACTGGGTAGACTTGTGCGATCTGTGTCCTGTATATGGCCATTCAGTTGAGGATGAGCTGAGGAGGGTTTCGATGGCTGAAATGGTTTAGATAGGCTGAAGTGAGTTTTGACAGAGACTCCAGTAAATGGAACCTAAGCACAGTATCGAGCAGAGCTCTGGATTTCTGACCCAGAAATATCTAAGAAAAGGGACAATTTAATTTATATCATGAATTTATAGAGTGTGTACAGATGGGCAGACTAGATAGACCATTTGGGTCTTTATCTGTCGTCATTTACTATGTTACTAAGTCAACTTTGTAAAATCTAGGAATAGGAATGGTTTTCTGTGTCATTTTGTTTTTACGTGGTCAAATCACATTATTATGACCATCTGTTAATATCCAGAATAACCACCTTTGGCAACACGGATGGCAGCTGTGGGAGTGACTCAATAAGATGCTGGATGGTTGCTAGAGGTATCTGGAGTTATGCAGACTGCAGTGTATTCTACAGTTGCTGATAACTGTGTGGTGGTGGACCCAGTCAAACATGTTGATCAGGGTGGTCCCAAATGTGCTTGACTGGGTTAATGTCTGAGGAATTTGGAGGCCAGGGAAATAGTTGGAAGTCTTGATCATGCTCTGCGAACCACTCACAAACAATTCTGGTGCTATGACATGTAACATTGTCCCGTTGAAAGATCCCATCAACCATAGGGAAGACTGTCAACATGCACGGGTGTACTTGATCGGCATGGATAAAGAGATACCCATATCAGTTGAGAATGCATTCCAGGGGTATCAAGGGACACAGACCATTCCAAGAAATCATAATGCTGCCATCACCAGCTTGTGTACATCTAACAATGATTGCTGGTTAGTTTGTTCTCGGCAGTTTCACACATGACACGCCAAGTTCATCCATTCAATGGAGCTCAAAATGTAACTCATCGGAGAAGGCAACCTTCTACCAGTCAGTGCAAGTCCAATGTCAGTACTCCTCTATGAATTGCAGCTGTTTTTTTATGATGAACCCTCTTGAGCATGGGTGCAATCACAAGCCATCTGCCCCAGAGTCCCATTCGTGACAGGGTTCACTACACAGTCAATTTGGACACACATCTGGAAGCCCCTTGGTTCATTTGGACAGGGAGTTGCTCCACATACTGTGCTGATGGGGCCGCACCTGCCTGCGCAGCCGACGTTCATCTCTTGCATCGGTGACTCTTGCTGGCTTACAGTTACCTCATTGGGTCTTCAAAAAGATTCCATTCACCACTCACGGTACACTTTAACCACAGCAACCCGTGAACAGTTCTCAAACTCCACCGTTTCCGAAATGGTCTGGTAGCTGATGATCACATCTTTTTCAATGTCTGATAAATCGCGCCTTTTCCCCATGACAACCACGATTGCTATATTGGCAGCTTAATGACATCCCACCTTATATACCCATGACGCCTGCATGCAACAACTGCATTCTTTCATTGGCTGTGTGCCCCTGACATCAGAGGTAGGCAGTGGTCATAATAATTTGACTCAACTGTGTATATATGTTTGTTTTAAGGCAATTTTGCTAATTAAGAGGTGTTTGCAGCTGTTGCTCAAACAAAAAAATACTGCTTGGAGCTACAGTAGCTAAAAAGAGACCATTAAGTTGAAATTGCAGAATGAACTGAATTTAAGAAAGATTAAAAGCTCTTTTACCATGTCAAAACCCGAGGCACCCCTTTCAGAGATTGGCTTCTAAGAAGCAACCATGGAAGTTCAGGTGCAATTAGCCCTGTGTAGCACATATCATTTGATCAGGCACTTAATGTGGCAAAGTTATGTATTCCCAGACCTGTCATGGGGGACCTCCAGCCAGTTGGCTTTTCAAGATATCAGCAATTGCAAACTTATCTCAAGAATATTCATTGCAGATATCCTGAAAACTTCACAGAATGGGGGTTCCCCAATGAAAGGTTAAGACCATTGCCCTACCCTCTGAGATTAAGGTTGAAAGCTTAACAGGGTGGATTAAAGAGGTACAAAATTTAACCTTGAAGTAACTGCAGTTCCTATATTCATGACTATTCATTTATTTTGTAGGATGGCAACTATAACTGCTATGATTGCAGAGGAACATAATTTTATTACATTGTCCAGGCCAATAAAGGACTTAGGTGAGTGGCAATATTTTTTCAAGATATTTATTGGGGTCACCTATTATGATTTGGGCTTCAGATTTAGAGTTATTCACTTATGCCTCAGGCAGGATAAATTTAGGGATTTATTAAAGGGTACCTGGTTATGCCAAGAGCCAGTCAAAGGACTGGCACTATAATGGATTTACAAGAAATATTACAACCCTGGAACTTTTCCCAGTCCTTGTAGCAATATTGATTTGTGGTTATAAGCTGCAGAATATTTTTCTTGGACAATCAGAGCACAGCGGAAGCAATTGAAAGACCGACAGTAAAGTACCTTATGATAGTTGACTTCTTAAGAAAGTTAGACTTGATCTCTTTGTAATTGAGTATCTTTGTCAGACGGAAACATGCACTTGGCATCTTGAAGTAGCTGGTCTTGTTTCAGGTTTCTGTCTCCAGATGCAGTGAATACAGAGTCCAGATATGACTGTGGCATTGATGCCTCATCTATAGAACAGAAAAATGCTACTGAGTACGGTTTTGGCTCCAAACACATGAAACACATTGACAGGGTAAAAAACTAATTTATAGATATTCTTCCAAGATACAGGACACACAGAGGGCCATTTTTGATAGGACAAAATGTTCAAGATTTTCTTTACCTACTCTCCAAGATCTCCAGAGAACTTTGAACTCATATAAACTCAAAAGGTTCCAACTCTGAGATTCTTCCACCTTTTATACTAAAATGTTTTTTTCTCATTTTTTGGTCAGGACATTTTAAACTTGGTACATACCAGTTTGGGTACTGGAACAGCCCCAAAAAGGTGGAAAGAATCCATCATTTATCCAATACTGAAAGATTGCAAAGTTAGCCCACTCGACATCTCAAATTATCGCCCAATCGCAAATATTTCATTTCTGGCAAACTTGTCGAGAAAACTGTTTTCCGACAAATTTCAGACTTCATCGAACAAACTAACGTTTTTCACCCAAATCAGACTGGATTCCGCCAACACCACTCAACTGAACTCTCTCTTTTCGGGCTAACTACTAAAATTCTTTATCAGTTAGACCAGTGTTTTTCAACCTTTTTACACCTATGGACCAGCAGAAATAAAATAATTATTCTGTGGACCGGCATCGGTCCGTGGACCGGCGGTTGAAGAACACTGGGCTATGTTGTGGGCCAGACCCCGCCCATCTCTACCCAATCTCCACCCCAGACCCCGCCCCCATAATAGTACTAATTGCACCTTACATGTCCCGTGCCTTCTCTCTGACGTTGCAACGTCAGAGAGAAGGCTTCTGGTTCAGGTGCAGGACACGCGTCGGAGCCACTGCCCGTGGCTTTGTGCACTTAATCAGTTAGGAAGAGGGAGCTGGCTCGAAGATAACGCCGCATCGATTGCACTGTGGACCGGCGGTTGAAGAACACTGTTTTGGGCCTGCTGCACGTGCTGGCCCTGTGGACCGGCAGGAAATTTATGTGGACCGGCAGTTGTCCATGGACCGGTGGTTGAAGAACACTGACTTAGACCATCATTAGTCTGTGTTACTTATCTCATTAGATCTCTCATTGGCTTTTGACTCCATTGACCATAAACTTCTTCTATCACGATTACAAGACGTTGGCATTACAGACCAAGTCCTTGACTGATTTTCTTCTTTTTTCACAGATCGGATTTCTAAGGTTGTATTTAACTCAACCTCTTCAGACTCTTTCACAACAGATTACGGTATACCGCAAGGTTCAATTCTATCCCCTTTGCTTTTTAATATCTTCTTAGTTCCTCTACTAGCTCTATGCCAATCTATTGGTTTCACAACATTTGCCTATGCAGACAATGTCCAATTAGTACATCCAATAGACCTAAATAACCCGAATGAAATTACCATCATTAACGAAAAACTAGAAAAGATTAATTCTTGGCTCGATGCGCACATGCTCTCCTTGAATATAAATAAATCAAAATTAATGATTTTTCCTCTCAAAGAAGGCCTCTCACTTTTAACCCGTCTTAAACTCAAAAATCTCCCTATCAAAGCTGTACCTTCCTTAAAATTATTAGTAGTCACCTTCAACTGCAAACTTACTTATTATCAACATATCAGCACAGTAGTCCAACGTTGCTTTCATCAACTACGTATGATTAAAACTCTAGCAAAACTATTAGAGCCCGCGTCTCTGAATATTCTAATCCATTAACTGTTCATCTCTTGCTTAGATTACTGCAATGCCCTTCTTAAGGGCATCACAAGAAAAGAAATAAACAGGCTTCAAATGGTTCAAAATACTGCAGTAAAAATTTTATTCAACACAAAGAAATATGATCATGTTACACCTCTTTTGTCCAAAGTTCATTGGTTACCTATAGAGCATAGGATCACTTATAAAATTCTACTACTAATCTTTAAAACGAAAGCAAATAGCCAGAATTTATTAACAACTTACTTATCCCTTATAATCAATCAAAAACCGTATGATCCACCGCACATAATCTTCTCACTGTTCCCTCATTGAAAAATATTAGTACAATGAGGAACACGATCTTTTCTGTAAGTGCTCCTTTTCTTTGGAGCAGTATCCCCAACTACTTGCGGGAAAATACATCACTGATCAAATTTAAAGACATTCTTATTCCGTGATGCCTTTGTAACCTAAACTGTCCTTTTATGGATGACTTAGTTTTTAGAAAAAATTTTTAGTGTTACTTCCCCATCCTCTTCATACAATTGGAAGTAAGGAGTAGGCTGGGAACTAGAAGCCAGTAAGTGGAATAATTACAATTGCATTGAGGACCCGATTCTATATATAGCGCATAAAAAAAAAAAATCACAATTGCAATGAGGGCACGATTCTATATATAGCGCATAAAAAAAATCACAATTGCATTGAGGGCCCGATTCTATACGTGGAGGGGCATAATCAAAAAAACTGTTTAAGTCCCTTTTTGGCCTAAGGCCTTAAACGTTGAAAGTAGAAGCAGGGAAAATGTCCATAACCCAAAAAAATGTCCTTTTTTTGATAATGGCCTGCCTCTACATTCAACTGTTTAAACGCCCAGACCACCACTACGTCTACACTTATCCCCCCACGACGTCTACACTTATACCCCATAATGAACCAAAAAAATGCCTAAGCCCCAAACGTTCAACACAAGGGCTTTTAGGCGAAGGAGGAGCCAGTCCTTCGCCTAAAAGCTGGATTCTGTAACCGGTGTCTGTCAAAAACAACACCTGTTACAGAATCCCCCCCACCTTAAAATGATCCGGGCAGGAGGGAGCCCAAGCCTTCCTGGCCTGTGGCACCCCAAACCCCCGACTATGTTCAGGGGAAGAGGGAGGCCAAGCCCTCTTGCCCCTCCGACTCCCCGACAGCATTGGGGCAAGAGGGAGCCCAAGCCCTCTTGCCCTGCTGACTCCCCGACATCATCGGGGCAAGAGGGAGCTCAAGCCCTTTTGCCCTGCCGACTCCCCGACAGCATCGGGGCAAGAGGGAGCCCAAGCCCCCGATTACGCGGCACCCGTGGCATCCCCCGATTACGATCAGGCCAGGAAGGAGCCCAAGCTCTCCTGGCCTCTCGTCCCCACCCCCCCTACCCGGCCCATGTGCCTAAGGCCCTGCTCACAGGAGGGGTATAAGACTCCCGGGCTTATTATGGTTGGCCCTGTGGGCAGGGTTTCAGATGCCTGGGCCAATCTGGCCACATTCTGCAGCCGGCTGGCCTGCTGGACGGGCGGGTATGGCACCCGTCTGTCCGGCCAACATTTTACAGGTATGGGGGGTGGGATTGGGGGTGGGGGAGTCATGGGGTCGGTGGGGGGTCATGGGTCAGCGGGGGGCCGATCGTGGGTTCAGGGGGTTGTGTCGAGGGCAGGAGGGCCTGGGATCCCTCCTGCCCGTATTGTAGTGGGGGATGGGGGGTAGGGAGGGGCAGGAGGGCTTAGGCTTCCTCCTGGCCTGATCGTAATCGGGGGTGCCGCGGGGCAAGAGGGCTTGGGCGGACAGATAAATGTCAGAGTACAGTGAACTGTTCCGAGTTCTTTGGGAAATTGATCCAACAAATTGAATAGATGGATAGCTAAATTCCATTGTGAAGAGTCTCCTTGGCTCACGAGGCCATGGTTAAGGAGATAGAGGAGTTGCCGTACAGTGAGAGATTAGAGAAAACTGGGCCTCCTCTCCCATGAAAAGAGGAGACCAAGAGGGGACATGAGCGAACATTCAAGATAATGAAAAGGCAGGTTGTGCCCATTCCATTGTACAGAAAACAAGAGGATACTTTCTAAAGTTAAAAGGGGATAGATTCCATACAAACGTAAGGAAATTCTTCACCCAGAGAGTGGTAGAAAACTGGAACACTCTTTCGTAGGCTGTTATAGGGAACATACCCTTCATGGATTCAAGACACAGTTTGATAAAACCCTGCTGAATCAGAATGTAAGCTCGAATGTACGCAGGTAAGGCTAGTCTCAGTTAATGGGTACCCCATCCTCCTAGGAATAAGAACATAAGAACATAAGAAGTTGCCTCCGCTAAGGCAGACCAGAGGTCCATCTCGCCCAGCGGTCCGCTCCCGCGGCGGCCCATCAGGCCCATTGCCTGAGCAATGGTCCCAGACTATCCCTATAACCTACCGCTACTCTTATCTGTACCCTTCAATTCCTTTATCCTCTAGGAACCTATCCAAACCTTCTTTGAAGCCTTGTAACGTGCTCCGGCCTATCACAGCCTCCGGAAGCGCGTTCCATGTGTCCACCACCCTCTGGGTGAAAAAGAACTTTCTGGCATTTGTTTTAAACCTGTCTCCTTTTAATTTTTCCGAGTGCCCCCTTGTACTTGTGGTTCCCCGTAATCTGAAAAATCTGTCCCTGTCTACTTTTTCTATACCCTTCAGGATCTTGAAGGTTTCTATCATGTCTCCTCTAAGTCTCCGCTTTTCCAGGGAGAACAGCCCCAGCTTTTTCAGTCTGTCAGTATATGAGAGGTTTTCCATATCTCTCTCTATGGTGCAGGGTTTTAGGCCAAAAGCAGGGGGGGGGGGGCAGCCGCTAAGCATCTGCGAGGACCCTCTACAATGGCTCCCAATGCTGTCCACCGCTACAGAGGCAAATTAATCTGCTGCTCCTCCTCCGCTTCCCTGTATCAGTAGTATGAGATGTGGTTAGACTGTGGGTACAAACAATTTCGCTCAGAACATAGTAAACAGGGAATTCTGATTCCACTTCCTCGTATGTTCTGAGCGAAATTGTTTGTTCAGGAAAATTTTGATAAGAATTTGTGAGTCAATCAATTGGGTAGACTGTGGGTAGACACGTGGATTTGTTACAGTGAGAGCGGGCTACTGGGCTCATTGGTCTGACTGAGTAAGGCTATCCTTATGCCCTTATCTTCTTAAGTGCACCCAGCTCGCCTCTGATAGTCCCGACAACAGCATTGAAGAGACTTCAGTCCCCTTTAGATACCCCATCACTTAGTTCACACTAGGACCCTATGAGACATGCCACGTCTCTTGAGTCTAGATATAACCGAATATATCTTTGAACAAGTTACTTCTGCGGCATGGCCATAATCTATATGCATATTCTATATGCAGTGGCGTACCAAGGGGGGGGGCGGGGAGGGAGGTCCGCCCCGGGTGCCTGCCCTAGGGGGGTGTTACCGGCCTTGCCGTTCAGTCCCCCCCCCCACGCCCGAAGGACCGCTCGCCCCACTGACCTTCCAGCACCACCTATGAAGCAGCCCGCAGCAGGATCGCGATGTCAGCGTAGCGATCCCTGAGCTGCTTGGGCGCTGCTTCCTGCGCCGCGGTCCCGCCCCTCCTCTGACGTCAGAGGAGGGGCGGGACCGCAGCGCAGGAAGCAGCGCCTAAGCAGCGCAGGGATAGCTGACGTCACGATCCTGCTGCGGCTGCTTCATAGGTGATGCGGGGAGGCCAGGGGGGCGAGTGGTCCTTCGGGGTGGGTCGGGGCATCAGGCCTTCAGGATGGGGCGGGCGGGCGGGCAGGCAGGCAGGCTTTCAAGGGGGAGGGGGGGCGACAGGCAGGAAGGCCTTCAAGGGGGGACAGGCCTTCAAGGGGGGGGGGTGCAGGCCTTCGGGGGGGTGCAGACCTTCAAGGGGGTGCAGGCCTTCAAGGGGGGGACAGGCCTTCAAGGGGGGGACAGGCAGGCAGGCCTTCAAGGGGGGGACAGGCCTTCAAGGAGGTGGGACAGGCCTTCAAGGGGGGGACAGGCCTTCAGGGGGGTGCAGGCCTTCGGGGGGGGTGCCGACCTTCAAGGGGGTGCAGGCCTTCAATGGGGGGACAGACCTTCAAGGGGGGGACAGGCAGGCAGGCCTTCAAGGGGGGACAGGCCTTCAAGGGGGGGAAAGGCCTTCGGGGGGGGTGCAGGCCTTCGGGGGGGGTGCAGACCTTCAAGGGGGTGCAGGCCTTCAAGGGGGGGGGACAGGCCTTCAAGGGGGGGGACAGGCAGGCAGGCCTTCAAGGGGGACAGGCCTTCAAGGGGGGGAAAGGCCTTTGTGGGGGTGCAGGCCTTCGGGGGGGGTGCAGGCCTTCAAGGCGGGGGACAGGCCTTCAAGGGGGGGACAGGCAGGCAGGCCTTCAAGGGGGGGATAGGCCTTCAAGGGGTGTGCAGGCCTTCAAGGGGGACAGACCTTCAAGGGGGGGAAAGGCCTTCGGGGGGTGCAGGCCTTCGGGGGGTACAGACCTTCAAGGGGGTGCAGGCCTTCAAGGGGGGGGACAGGCCTTCAAGGGGGGGGGACAGGCAGGCAGGCCTTCAAGGGGGACAGGCCTTCAAGGGGGGGAAAGGCCTTTGTGGGGGTGCAGGCCTTCGGGGGTGGTGCAGGCCTTCAAGGCGGGGGACAGGCCTTCAAGGGGGGGGACAGGCAGGCAGGCCTTCAAGGGGGGGATAGGCCTTCAAGGGGTGTGCAGGCCTTCAAGGGGGTGCAGGCCTTCAAGTGGGGGGACAAGCCTTCAAGGGGTGGACAGGCCTACAAGGGGGTGGGACAGGCCTACAAGGGGGTGGGACAGGCCTTCTAGGGGGGGACAGGCCTTCAGGGGGGGTGCAGGCCTTTGGGGGGGAGCCAACCTTCAAGGGGGTGCAGGCCTTCAAGGGGGGACAAACCTTCAAGGGGGGGACAGGCAGGCAGGCCTTCAAGGGGGGGACAGGCCTTCTGGGGGTGCAGGCCTTCGGGGGGGGTGCAGACCTTCAAGGGGGTACAGGCCTTCAAGGGGGGGGACAGGCCTTCAAAGGGGGGACAGGCAGGCAGGCCTTCAAGGGGGGACAGGCCTACAAGGGGGAACAGGCCTTCAAGGGGGGGACAGGCCTACAAGGGGGTGGGACAGGCCTTCAAGGGGTTGCAGGCCTTCAAGGGGGGACAGGCAGACCTTTAAAGGGGGACAGGCCTTTGGGGGGGACCCTGGTTTAGAAGTACACAGAGGGAAGGGGGTGTTCAAAGAGACGTGCATATGCCAAACTTTGGTGGGGGGAAGAAATAATGGGTCTGAAAATAGAGGAGAGGGAGAGAGATGATGGACCATGGGATTTAGGGAGGGAAGGAGCTGAAAGGGAGAGAAATTGGACACAAGGGATGGTGTGGAGGAGGAATAGAGATACTGGATAGAAGGGTAATTGGGAAAAGAAAGGGAGAGATAGTGGACTCTGGGGTGGTGGGGAAGGAGGGAGAGATGCCGGATGAAAGGGTAGTTAAGAAAAGGTGGATCTGTGGAGGGAGATGAAAAAAAGGAAAGATACCAGACTTCCTGGGGAGGGGAGGGAAATGGAAAGGGAGGACAGAGTTGGCAGATGGATGGTTAGCATGCAGAAAGAAGAAAGAAGGAGACCCTGGCAAGCAAGTTATCGGAAGAAAACCAGAACCTTGGACCAACAAGATTTGGGAACTTTTCTTCCTTCTATTTTTGTGAATGGAAAGGCTGAGGATGTCAGAGAGTTCAGTTAAAATATGTGCTTTATAAGAAAATATAATAATGTGTTTTATAAAGTTTATAGCATAGCTGGCCTACCCAGTGAGGTGTTCCTAGTGGTGGTGGTGGCAGCGTGTCAATGTGTTGAGAGGAAGAGGTGGTCTGGGAAATTCTGCTGAGCAAACTCTGGGCCCATTTCCACCCCCCCCAGTTAGTCCACTCCTCTCAACTGGTTCACACACTGAGTGGGTCTTTGGGTGTTGTTTTGGGATCTCTTCAGTGGTTTATCAGTATCTCCTTCTTGTCCAAGGAAGGAAACTTGTTATCCTTAGCATTGACCTACAGAATATGTTTGTAACAGCACTGCTTGTGTGGCATTAGGCTATGTAGTGATCGAAAGAAAAAAACAGACCTTTGCACATTTTTGCACTATATGGTGGGTGTATGAGGAGATTCACATTTCCTGCACAGCTAAGTCCATGTGAAGTTACCTTGTGCTGTATTTGACATCTAGCAAGGTCTCTGTTTGAAAGGAAAGATCTAAACTTAAAAATGAAGTGGCCAGAAGTTATGGTAAAAGCAGATAGTGTAGCTGGTTTTAAGAAAGATTTAGACAAATTCCTGGAGGAAAAGTCCATAATCTGTTATTAAGACATGGGGGAAGTGTCTGCTTGCCCTGGATCGGTAGCATGGAATGTTGCTACTCTTTGGGTTTTGACCAGGTATTAGTGTCCTGGATTGGCTACCATGAGAATGGGTTACTGGGCATGATGGACCATTGGTCTGACCCAGTTAGGCTATTCTTGTTATGTTCTCATCTGTAGGGGCCTTTGTTTTCACTTTTAATTTTAATGTATTTTTTTTCTGGGAACTTATCAATGTTTTTTTATAATGAAAGAGAATTAATGTGTGTGGGATGAGGGGGTAACTAATTTCTTCAGCTAAATAATTCAATCCACCTCAAACAGACATAGGAGAACTCACGCTTCACACACCCTCCAACCAAAAACGTCAAAAGAAAAAAACTGTTCGACAACCTCCTAGCCATTCGAGCTGCAACACTCGACCCCCAACTCTACAACCAATTGACATCAACCACAGACTGCAAAACCTTCAAAAATAAATAAAAACCCTTCTATTCAAAAAACACATAAAACCGAACTAACACAATCAGAACTGTCCCAAGCATCACCTGCAACTACTCCATATGTACTTCTGATGTCATGACAATTCAGACATAATTTATGTTATGTTATGTTTGGAATATAAGAAAATTTTCACTGCCTGTTTCTATTCTGACCATTTATTCCGTTTCATGGTCATTACAAAAAATATTTTTTTACATGGGGGGGGTGTCAAAAAATGATGGGCCCCGGGTGCCACATACCCTAGGTACGCCACTGTCTATATGTTGATCCATGATCTCATCAAGCAATGTCTGCTGATTTCAAATCACCAACACAACCAAATGCAGGCCAGAGCCCACTACCTTACATCGACCTATCCAGACACTTAAATACTGTATATTAACCTATCTTACCTTGTTAAAGTTCTTAGTGCACTGATCAAACAAACCGTATAAGTGTAAGGAGGTTCTTCCCATAGAGTGGTGGAAAACTGGAACGCTCTTCATGTTAGACAAGGTCCTGCTAAACCAGAACGTAGACAGGTAAGGCTAGACTCAGTTAGGGCACTGGTCGCTGATCTAAGGGCCGCCACGGGAGCGGACTGCTGGGCACGATGGAACCCCTGAAATTCTCCCATATCATGTAGTACCATATAGAAACCTAGATATAGTCTAGCCTATGACCCATGGGATTCTTATAGGAATTTCCCTGCAGCTTGAGACAGGATCCCTGAGGTGATGTTACGCAAATAGGATCCAAACCAACATGTACCTGACTAAAACACTCCTGGTTCCCCCGGCGTCTGCATGAACCCAGCAAGCGCTGAGCATCCCACAACAGTAACTATGCCACATTCCAGAAATCAATGGCACCGCAGCGGAACTAAACCAATCTGCATAAGGATAGAACCTACATCGCATCCACATTGATCCCCCAGTTGAATCAGAAAATCCAGCAAAGAAGACTCCCTCACACAGAGAAGCTGGGTTAAGTACTACACATAGAGAGCAGATAAATGGCCTATCCATTATCTCCCGGAGATCCCACTGTCTCTACTCCTCCCTAGAAAACCTAACCAAATAGCCTATCCTCAGAAACTATATCCACAAAACCTCTGCCCCCACTGTAGCGACTGACCTTACCACCGAAATGAGGAATCCGCTCTCTCCTGGCAGGACAGATGTTTCACCACAGAGGCATCTAACAAGCCAGGGATGCCACTGCCCTCTGGGAGAAAGCCAGACCAACAACCAGACCCCAGAATATAGGCCTTGTGGTGACCGCAGGCCCCTCCCCCACTCCACATCAGGGTACCGCTGGAAAATGGGACCCTGCCTGCATGGCCGAACTCTCTGCCTGCACGTGGCAGAAACCTCACCGAAGTGGCAAATCCGCGGCACCGAAGTGGTCCCAGCACAGTCCTTGCACTATCGATGGCTCTAGCGATGCGCCTCAAGAACATCAACCACCCCACCGGATGCCCCTTCTACTGCCTACCTGCACAGAAGAAATAAATGGC
This sequence comes from Geotrypetes seraphini, assembly GCF_902459505.1. Taxonomy (NCBI): domain Eukaryota; kingdom Metazoa; phylum Chordata; class Amphibia; order Gymnophiona; family Dermophiidae; genus Geotrypetes; species Geotrypetes seraphini. The sequence goes on from NC_047085.1 coordinate 458,507,774, forward strand.
GCTATGCTGTTCCTGCCAAGGCCACATGGCACCCCTCCGCCGTTACCTGCTCTGAGGCCAGCTAGCCCGGTTCCATGACAGGGAAGCATTGTAATAAGGAGCCGCTACTTCTCCCAGGCGGGAGGAACCACCCCATCAAACAAGCTGGAGCTCGCCAGGAGGGAGCTACAATAACACAAGCATCCCTCACTTCCGCTGTATACAGCGGACTGCTCGTGCCGACCTACACTCTTCTCTCGCTGCTACCGCTTTCTACTCTGCTGCCTCCAGCCATCACTCTCCCCCACTGTGTGCTCCCTTTGCACAACTTGGTACGATGGTTACTGGGCCTACCCTGTACTGCGGGCGCTCCACATGGCACCTGTGTACCTCCCGATAGAAAGCAGAAGGAAGCGTATGCATACAGTCTTGAAACTCCCAATGCTATGGTGCTATATCGGCCTTGGCCCAACTTCCACGTGGCCAGCACAAGTCGATGCGCCCCTAGCTATTAATTCCGTACTTGCTGGCCTGAGACTGCCCGAGCCACTGGCTGTATCTTCTCTCCAAGCCAACGGGTCGCTGCCGAAGACGGCACCCGTTCTCTGCAGGTTTCACTTCCTGCTTTCGAGCCGGCAGGAGAGGTGCGCCGTCCCAACACAACCCGACCGCGGACTGCCAGATGCCGCCGCACATCCCGCCGGTCTCTCCCCTTACTCAACTCTCCATTTTTCCGCGCCAACAGCCTGCCGCAAAGGGAACCTACTCTCTATATCCACGGCTGTCAGCCTCGGAGCGCAGGGTGGCAGCCGCGTTGGAGCGTCCTCTTTTCCTGCTGCACTGTGATACAGGATAGCGGCGGCTGAGAACCAAAGAGGCGGCTGGTGTAAGAGGCCTCGCGGTGACTGCGAGCCACGTGGCAAACCCCACCCACAACCCCAGAAGAGAGCACGACTGCGGACTGCCAAACAGCACTGTGAGACTCCGAAGGATCCTGACACGAGACCACTGACGCTCGGAGGGAATATTTACCCTTTCGTCAAGAGGCCAGGCCGGTGCATGACCGGCCCTCCGAATTGACCCCCTCCTCTGGTGCCTACCTGGTCTGCCTCATGCTCCTCTACCAGTGGTGGCAATGCACGCTTGTAGCGGAGCCATCCTTTCTCTATCGGGAGAGAGGAAGCAAACTAGTGCACCATGTCTGCATACCGAAGCCGCAACAGTAACGACGTAAGCACCAGCAGGCAAACGCCACGACCGCCCCCCCGTGCTTATGTCCCTGACCCTGATTTGCCCCCCTTCCTAGCCCTATCTCTCCCCTCCCTCCCCCTCCCTTTCCCTTCCCCCCTTAGGCAACGGCCTCGGCCATTTTGTCACCGCTGCCCCCTATACATGGGGCGCTTGTCCTTTCCTACCAGAAAACAGATAACCCCTATGCAAATATGAAAAGTACTAATATATACAAACAAACCCTAAGATGCAAGACTCTGCATGGAATATAACCCCAGAGAAAAATAAAAATGCATTTCTTCCCAAGCAGTGCAAAATACAGACAGCAGATGTAAATTCTCAAAACTGACACAATTCAATCACTAAATTCAAAAATAAAATCATTCCCCCTACCTTTGTTGTCTCCCTCCCTCCATGCTGTGCCTTACCTTCTGGCCTGCTCCCGCCTGGCCGTTTTATGCCACCCCCGGTTGCAACGTCAGAGAGAAGACTTCCGGTTCAGGCGCAGGACGCACGTAGGAGCCGCTGTCCACGGCTTTGTGCAATACTGCAGTGAGGAAGAGGGAGCCGGCCCAAAGATAATGCTGCATCGATTGCACCGCGGTCTGGCGGCTGAAGAACACTGTCTCGGGCCCGATGCATTTTACGGCCCTGTGGACCGGCAGGAAATTTCTGCGGACCGGCACCGATCCACGGACCGGCGGATGAAGAACACTGCTTTAGATGACTCAACATGAGTCATATTTCGGCCGACCAGCCTGCATCAGGAGTCAAATTTGCTAATGAAAGTAATGCAGAAACTGAAATGTATTATGTCTCGTGAAATAACAACTAGCAAATTCTATGAATTAAAAAAAATAGGCTGCAATTGCTTCAAAATACATTTGATTTTTAGAACAAAAAAATATGAACGGGCTACTATTCTTCTGAATCAAATATATTAGTTGAAGATCGAGAAGAGAGTACATTTTAGATTGATTATACTTATACTGTATATAAATTGTTGCAGGGAATAGGACCAGAATTTGCTTAAATTATGCTGTCAAACACGTTAGGGTTTTTTCGGGGGGTTTTTTGGAGGGGGGTTCAGTCGCCATGCATT